>NC_090333.1:12484212-12795253 GCF_035084215.1 Heptranchias perlo | reverse complement strand
TTACCAAGCTGAAGCAGACAACTGTGATCACTTCCCCATATATATGACTCTATGCAAATAATTTAGTGATGCCGACACACATTACTCTACATTGCTGCCAATTCAAGCCCCATCTTGCTTCAGTCCCTGATGTATTGGCTCGTGTGGAGCATGAACACTAGCATAGACTGGTTGGGCCAAATGGTCTGTATCTGTGATGTAAATTCTATGTAATATTACAGAAATACAATACAGAAAACAAACATGTTTAAAACCAAGCGATCTTTATATGCAACATATAATGTGTATCATTGCTTCAGTGGTTTTATTTTGCATTCATCGTGTGAGGGATTTTAGCCTTGAGAATATGCTCCCATTTCAGGCACCCAGTTTCAACTATTCCAAGGTCAGGTATAGCACAGCCAGTTAGAGAGTGCAATTCCCTCTACTTTGCTCCAACAATAGGGTGAGGTTTCATATGTGCAATTGGTGCAGTGGAATTGCAAACACTTTCTTTATAAACCTGTTTACAATTTTGCTATACTGAGCACGCAGAGAAAATCTTAGCCCAATGGGTCTTCACTCATATGGCACCATTTAGTGCCAAATTAGGGCAGCTTTCTCACCGTGGACCTACGACAACCAACAACTGGATTGAGACTGCCCAAGTACATTTCACACAAGACCCTTCCAATAACTTACATTCATATAGTGCCTTTAACGTAGCAAAATGTCCTATGACGCTTCACAGGAGCATTATCAAACAAAATTTGACAACGAGCCACATAAGAAGATATTAGGACAGGGTGTCCAAGAGCTTGGTCAAAGAGGTAGGTTTTAAGGAGCATCTTAAAGGAGGAGAGTGATGTTGCGAGGCGGAGAGGTTTAGGGAGGGAATTCCAGAGTTTAAGGCCTAGGCAGCTGAAAGCAAGGCTGCCAATGGTGGGGCGAAGAAAATCGGGGATGCATACGAGGCCAGAAGTGGAGGAGCGCAGAGATCTCGGAGGGTTGTAGGGCTGGAGAAAGTTACAGCCACAGAGGAGACTTTCAGCCAGTTAGTCGGGACTGGATTCAAAGCTAGGTCCCAGAGGTCAGTATAGCTGTTAACTGTGGCACCTAGTCCCCTTCAACACACATCACGTATTTTATAACCACCAGTGTTTCAGTGTCAACAGGTACCAATTTTTTTTTTTTTAAAACACTGACCGTTCAAGGATCAACATGTAGCACCGGGAGGGATGTTGATAAGAATACGAAGAGGAACAGACCGTTCAGCCCAACAAGCCTGCTCTGCCATGTGTCTCCACATCCCTTAATGCTCTTACTTTTTAAAAAGTGAATATCCAGTTCCCTTTGAAACATTTCAATTGTGTTCCGTATTTTCACAACTGTGTGTGAAGAAGCCTTTTCTGGATTTGCTTTTTAATATGCTTAGATTGAATTTTAAGATTGCTTCCCCTTGTTCTGAGTAGGAAGTCATTCCTATCTACCCTATCAATGCACATCACACTTCAGTCAGATCACCTCTGATTCTACAATGACAGATGCTTGCCTGATAAGCCCACCATAGCTCATGCCCCAAAATAGCAGCTTCCCTATCAAGCAGAATAAAAGGAAATTCACAGTTTCTCCTTATAGATTGGAGAATTTTTCTAAAGAAATTGTTTGGAGGAAAGAGGTCTGTGTGTACCTAAGGACTGTAGTGTTGCTGCAAAGCAGTTTTGCTTTTCGCTGTCTTATAGTGTAAGTGAGCCTGAATCCAGGGGCATGGTCCAACATGACACCAGAGCGAGACTCCCGGTCAGTTTGGGCCTTAATGTGCGATTTATACTACGCAAGTTTAGTGTTGGTGCAAACCTAAAACCACTTTGCACCATTGCCAAACTTGCATCTCCTTTAGAAGCAATATGTCATGAAAAGACTGAATTAAAATATTCATTTTCATTTCAATTCATTTTCACTATTTCTCTGGAAGCATTTACTCACCTGTGCGCGACTGTTTGTTGTCATTACTTCTGGGGCATCACTTGAAGGCAACATTGAAGAGTAAAAAGAAGTGGATGATGACTCTGCATCCTTCTTGGAGTCCATGGGACTTTTTGGTCTCAAAGGCAAACCTAGCCCAGGCAAGAAAACTTTCAGATATTAAACAAAATTTGAGAAAAAAAACTAAATTTAAAAAATATATGCAAGTTCCAAAAGGGAATTGGATATATACTTGAAAAGGGAAAAAATTTGCAGGTCTATGGGGAAAGAGCAGGGGAGTGGGACTAATTGGATAGCTCTTTCAAAGAGCCAGCACAGGCACAATGGACCGAATGGCCTCCTTCTGTGCTGTAAGATTCCATGATTCAAAAACAACAAGTCATTTTACAACGCATTTCTAAAAAGACTGAACGACCCCAGAAAGAAAATTTCACAAACTTCACGGGATTTTATCAACATCTAAATGAGCTCTCATGACGAAGTGAGTTAAGAAGCAAACCATACAAACAAGCACATACCTTTGTCAAAGATGAGTTTTAACCGCCGTGTGTTGTGTTTCTTATTTCTGTATTCTTTCTCAAAATTGCCGAGTCCAGACGTATAATGGTCCCAGGGGATCTGAGGCAGCTGAACCACTCTTTGTGGACATGGGAGCCCCATGTCAACCTATGTTACAGGCAAGTTTTCAACCGTTAAAAAATGATATCCACATTCAGTGCATCAGATTCTTTTTTACCAGCTATCGTAAAACAAATGCTCAAAAAAAGTGAAGAAAATTATGAAGGGTTTTGATAGAGTAGATAGGAAGAAACTGTTTTCTCTGGCAGGAGGGTCAGTAACCAGAGGACACAAATTTAAGATAATTGGCAAAAAATCTAGCGGGGGGAAGATGAGGAGAATTTTTTTTATTCAGCGAGTTATGATCTGGAATGCATGGCCTGAAAGAGGAGAGGAAGCAGATTCAATAGTAACTTTCAAAAGTGAATTGGATATATACTTATAAAGGAAAATTGCAGAGCCATGGGAAAAGAGCAGGGAATTGGGACTTTTAAAAAAAAAAATTTGTTCACGGGACGTGGGCATCACTGGCAAAGGCGGGCTTCTTTATTGCCCATCACTAATTGCCCTTGAGAAGATGGTGGTGAGCCCCCTTCTTGAACCGCTGCAGTCTGTGTGGTGAAGGTTCTCCCACAGTGCTGTTAGGTAGGGAGTTTCAGGATTTTGATCCAGCGACGATGAAGGAGCGGCGATATATTTCCAAATCAGGATGTTGTGTGACTTGGAGGGGAACGTGCAGGTGTGTTGTTCCCATGTGCCTGCTGCTCTTGTCCTTCTAGGTGGTATAGGTCGCGGGTTTGGGAAGTGCTGTCGAAGAAGCCTTGGCGAGTTGCTACAGTGCATCCTGTAGATGGTACACACCGCAGCCACGGTGCGCCGGTGATGGGAGTGAATGGGGTGCCAATCAAGCGGGCTGCCTTGTCCTGGATGGTGTCGAGCTTCTTGAGTGTTGTTGGAGCTGCACTCATCCAGGCAAGTGGAGAATATTCCACCACACTGCTGACTTGTGCCTTGTAGATGGCGGAAAGGCTTTGAGGAGTGAGGAGGCGAGTCACTCGACGCAGAATACCCAGCCTCTGACCTGCTCTTGTAGCCACAGTATTTATGTGGCTGGTCCAGTTAAGTTTCTGGTCAATGGTAACCTCCAGGATGTTGATGGTGGGGGAATCGGCGATGGTAATGCCGTTGAATGTCAAGGGCAGGTGGTTAGACTCTCTCTTGTTGGAGATGGTCATTGCCTGGCACGAATGTTACTTGCCACTTATCAGCTCAAGCCTGGACGTTGTCCAGGTCTTGCTGCATGTGGGCATGGACTGCTTCATTATCTGAGGGGCTGCGAATGGAATTGAACACTGTGCAGTCATCAGCGAACATCCCCATTTCTGACCTTATGATGGAGGGAAGGTCATTGATGAAGCAGCTGAAGATGTTTGGGCCAAGGACACTGCCCTGAGAAACTCCTGCAGCAATGTCCTGGGGCTGAGATGACTGGCCTCCAACAACCACTACCATCTTCCTTTGTGCTAGGCATGACTCCAGCCACTGGAGAGTTTTCCCCCTGATTCCCATTGACTTCAATTTTACTAGGTCTCCTTGGTGCCACACTCGGTCAAATGCTGCCTTGATGTCAAGGGCAGTCACTCTCACCTCACCTCTGGAATTCAGCTCTTTTGTCCATGTTTGGACCAAGGCTGTAATGAGGTCTGGAGCAGAGTGGCCCTGGTGGAACCCAAACTGAGCATCGGTGAGCAGGGTACGGGTGAGTAAGTACCGCTTGATAGCACTGTTGACGACACTTTCCATCACTTTGCTGATGATTGAGTGTAGACTGCTGGGGCGGCAATTGGCCGGATTGGGTTTGTCCTACTTTTTGTGGACAGGACATACCTGGGCAATTTTCCACATTGTCGGGTAGATGCCAATGTTATAGTTGTACTGGAACAGCTTGGCTAGAGGTGCGGCTAGTTCTGGAGCACAAGTCTTCAGCGCTACAGCAGGGATGTTGTCGGGCCCATAGCCTTTGCTGAATCCAGTGCACTCAGTCATTTCTTGATATCACGTGGAGTGAATTGAATTGGCTGAAGACTGGCTTCTGTGATGATGGGGATAGCAGGAGGAAGCCGAGATGGTTCATCCACTCGGCACTTCTGGCTGAAGATGGTTGCAAACACTTCAGCTTTGTCTTTTGCACTCACGTGCTAGGTTCCGCCATCATTGAGGATGGGGATGTTCACGGAGCCTCCTCCTCCCGTTAGTTGTTTAACTGTCCACCAACATTCACGACTGGATGTGGCAGGACTGCAAAGCTTGGACAGCTCTTTCAAAGAGCCGGCACAGGCACGATGGGCCAAATGGCCTCCTTCTGTGCTATAAGATTCTATGAAATACAATATTATTCCCTATTTCAGGCTGCTGTTCCGGGTCTCTTGAAGTTTCTTAAAAAGCTGAATCCTAGTTTTGACTAGTTATTTTTTCACCTAGGTGCTGGGCAGGGCTCTCCAGCTCTCAGCCAATTATTTGATACTGCATTGTAGCTCAGTCAAACTGCTTCCTTCAGGTAGGACAAAGTGGGCCACAGAAGGTAATAGTAATGAATCGGAAGGGGTAAAGATTTATGCCATCGCTGGATTGCTTAGACCATGAAACAACACCAGTCTACAATTTCCACTGGATCCATTCCTTCCCCACATACACTTGGGAGCTAAAGACTGTACTTAGATGAGGATAGCAGCCTAATGCTGGACCAGCAACCCAGAGGTCATGAGTTTAGATCCCACCATGGTGCAGTGTGAAATTGAATTCAATAAAGCTGCACCAGAAAATGACCATTATGGCTGTCAGACTATCGTTAAAAATTCAGGTAGTTCACTAATGCCCTTCAAGAAACAGAACCTGCCACCCCGACCTGGTCTGACTCCAGTTCCATGCTGTGCGGTTGACTCTTAATGCCCTAATGTTAGCTAGAGAAGAGCAATAAATACCGCCTTGCCAGTGTTACCTATGTCCCAAGAACAAATGGAAACAGACAGCTTCAGGTGAGGTAAGCTCTTCTGCCCATTTGATCTCGTCCAGCTAATCGACCACCTTCCCATTACAGATTTGATATCCCTGACCTCTGATCAACAACTCATCTGCACTTCCGAGAATGCAGCACTCGGCCGCAATGCAGCGGAATGTCGGCCCAGTTTACGCATTCAGTTCTGGTGCAGAAGGCCTGGACAGATCATGCCCTCCATCGTGTCACAAAGTCTCCGTGTGCAATGACGCATCCATAAGGATGCCTTTGCTTACATCTATGTTAATCATTTTTAAATATCTTACAGACAATGGAATGAAACAAAAATGGACGGGGTTCACTCACTGGATATGTAACTATCCAAATAACTGATCTGTGTGTTATAATTAGGGATTTTAGTGAAAATCAAGAGATAAAAATACACAGGTGAAAAAAACTGGGGAAAAGGGTCCCTACTACTCCTCTAACGAATACAATAAAAAGCCTCCCACACATTTATTAAGGGCCAGTTTATGACCTACCTTCTGTTGGAGATTTTCTACAAATGTGATGGGTTCCTTCAACCCTTCCTTCTGATGTTTGCTTAAACATTCCAGGTCTTGAATGGCCTGGGCCCGCTGAGCTTCCAGTACAGCAATGGTCTGTAGCAGCCTCTGGTAACTGAGTAAAAGATAACACAGGACAAAACATTACATAAGAGTTATTCTGAAAAGCAAGAGTTACATGTATAGAAACTTCTTATGATGAGAAAGATGGTCAGGAACTTAAATGAGGTTCCCCAATATACTTTCTTAAAGTACACTATCAGTAACTTTTAACATGTAACATTATTTTATACTATAACCCTCTAGATCTTAGGAAGTAACATAGCATGGTACAGCACAGAAGGAGCCATTCGTCCCATCGTACCTGTGCTTTGAAAGAGCTATCCAATTAGTCCAATATGCAGAATAATTGTAAATTCTACATGGCTTTGAATCCAGTCTGGATTGATGGCATGAAAATCTTTAATTTGCCTACTTGTCCAAATTCTCAGAAAGCATAAGTTCCAAGTGAAGAAAGCTCACGCAGTCTTAAGTGTACTGTCAGTAATCAGATGCTCAACACAAATTGACCTTCATCCTCTCAAAAAATGCAAGGAAGGCCATATAGGAAATGGGAGGGTCA
Organism: Heptranchias perlo; assembly: GCF_035084215.1. Lineage (NCBI taxonomy): Eukaryota > Metazoa > Chordata > Chondrichthyes > Hexanchiformes > Hexanchidae > Heptranchias > Heptranchias perlo. The sequence continues at coordinate 12,788,547 of NC_090333.1, read as the reverse complement.
CAGTGGCACAGGAGAAGGTGCTGATAAGGAGCTAGCCTGATACAATGCTATTAGGGCAAAGTACAGGAGCTTTGAATCCATGCTGCACCAAGTCAGAATGTCTGGATCTTGATGCCGGGTGCCAGAAGTACAGAAAAGTTCCAATCTCAGCATTGGCACCTGCATCTCAATGAGCACTAAAAGGTAAGCAGAATTTGGGAAATCCTAGGAATTCAACATGTAATGCAGGATTTTGGGGAGTATAGTCAATCATGGTCCTTTTTAGCAGCATACATTTGATGGCTTTAGTATTCTTTCTATAATGGAGTTCCCAAAACTGTACTCAGGACTTTTAACAATGGCCTAACCAATGTTCTGTATAAATTCACTCTTACTTCTTTAGTCTTGTACTCTATGCCTCTATTTCTAAAACCCAATTTGAAACTTTCAGATGCGTCTTTCTTGGATCCAAAGTGGATGACCTCACATTTCCCCACATTGAACTCCATCTGCCATAGTTTTACTCATTCACTTCGTCTGCCTATGTCCCTTCGTAATTTCCAGGTCCTATCTGCACAATTTACTATGCCTCCTAACTTAGTGTCAGCTTCAAACTTGTATGTACAACTCCTGATTCCTTCATCCAAGTCATTAATATATATGGTGAAAAGCTGATCGCCCTGTACAGATCCCTGGGGAATATCACTTGTCGCATACCACCAGAGAACATTCCCTTTAGTCCTACTCTATTGTCTCTTACCTCCCAACCAATTACCAACTAACGCAGAGTAACCATGAGCACTGCCATGGAAGATCCGTTTGTGCATTTAATAATGCACATGCTGGAAATCTAATACAAAATGACCGCCTTTACGAAGACGTTCTGCACTGACAATGCAAAGAATTTCACTGAGTTCCTCAAGTATTCAGGCAAGTAATAGATGGTGTTGACTCTCTTGACCTACATCATGGAAATTAACTATGGGATTGAAGATGCTTTGAGGAGCCTGCCACCTAGACCTTCACACAGCCTTTTAGATCAATGCCATGACCACTTACATAAAGCTAGCCTGGGACTTTACAAACACTTTCAGAACTTCAGATGTGGGATTCAGCTTCTTTATCGTCACAGCGCATCTACACAACCAACTTTGCACCGATGTAAAGCCTATGGAGTGTAAATCGGGTGTCAAGATGTTAGGTCAAGCTCTGACAATGGATTCAGGCTAATTTATGTTATTACTGCACGTCATTGTGAAACAAAACCATTTCATACTGATGCTACAGTTGAGCTGTGAACGCAGTGTGAATGCAGACTTAAACTAAGGTCTTGGTACAGTCCCACTGTGGTTCTATATAAGAAAGACTTGCATTTATATAGCGCCTTTCACGACCTGAGTACATCCCAAAGTGCTTTACAGCCAATTAAGTACTTTTGAAGTGTAGTCACTGTTGTAATGTAGGAAACACACCAGCCAATTTGTACACAGCAAGTTGCACAAACATCGATGTGATAACGACCAGATCATCTGTTTTAGTGATGTCGGTGGCGAGATAAAAATTGGCCAAGACACAGGGGAGAATTGCTGCCGAATGGCGCTCCTCTTGTGCTGTACCTACTATGATAACTCCCCTGCTTTTCTTCAAAATAGTTTGATGGGATCTTTTATGTCCACCTGAGAAGGCAGATGGGACCTCGGTTTAACGTCTCATCCGAAAAACAGCACCTCCGACAGTGCAGCACTTCCTCAGTACTGCACTGAGGAGACAGCCTGGAATATGTGCTCAAGTCTCTGGAGTGGGACATGAACTCACAACATTCTGGCGCAGAGCCAAGAGTGCTGCTGCTACTAAGCCATGGCTGACACCATAGGCAGCTCCACGAGCCATTCAATATTTTCTTAATCAGCTAACCTTAAAAGTTACTGGGTTTAAATCTTGTCTTATTCCTTTTGACACCCCGACTATGGATAGGCCTGTGTGGAGTTAGGACAGTGAGATCTTGCAGAATATGCTGGCTGGAGTTTCTAGCTATCTGCCAACAACTTAAAAAGAGGAATACATGTTAAAACTAGAAAGTATAGAATAAGAAGCAAAGTCAGACGATAACTTTTTGAGTTGTGGAACGTTAAGAGGGAAGGCCAATGAAGCGAGCAATAAATGAGCTCAGGAGGAAGTTAGACCTATTTCAGGAGAAGGAAGGGGTTGAGAGATAGTGAGAAGGATGATAGGTGGGGTTGACCCATGAAAAGGAAGGGGTTTGTTTTTCCTGCTGCTATAAATTCTCATGTTCTAACCAAAATGTGATGTGCAATCATATAAATTAGGAACTTATTTCCCTGACCAGAGATGGTAGCAAACTCTGGTCACAACCGCACAGCCATCAGAGCAGGCAGTAAAGTTTTGCTTTGGATTAATGAGCGCAGGTTCCTTCCCCAGAAGACAACAGTTCACTGTACATATTTTCTCACAAATCCTGACAATGACAAATGGCGTCTGCCGGTCAAAGGACCACACATAACGCTTCCTCATACAGCTCACTGTCTGGACACCATCTCAACTATGCCACTTTATTGCAGCTGTTAAATAGATCTCTGTCTTGATCACACAATACGCCGTTTGGTCAGTGATCAGATAAATGTCTAGCCCAAATGCCCAAAGAAGAACTGTGGTGATCCCCAGGCATCCTCCACTACTTGAATTAAAAGGAGGCTTTTCTCCAGATCAAATCTATAGTCTGGAGTATGTTAAAGCCCGTGTCTGAATTAAATATTGCTCCCTACATGTTTTTCAAGACTGCCAAGCCAATTTCTGTTCATTTTGTCTTCAAGTTTCACTGTACTCACGTGACGCAGTTCGAACATGCATTTCAGAATATCATACAAGTGTGTGAATTAATTACAGTGCTTTTAAAAAAAACTAAGGTGAAGGCCCATAGTGCAGGACAGCACCAGTTTCAAATTAAAAGGATAAATTTGCAGGGCTATTGGGAAAGAGCAGGGGAGTGGGACTAATTGGATAGCTCTTTCAAAGAGCCGGCACAGGCACGGTAGGCTGAATGGCCTCCTTCTGTGCTGTATGATTCTAAGATGGTGTAAGTCAGATAGTAATGATTAGGTGCTGCAGAGTTTGAGGCTGAAGTTTATAGAGGAGAAAAAAATAAAAACTGTAGATGGAGGGATAAAGGCATTCCACAGCTTTAAGGATCTGGGAAAGAATGAGCTGGGAGTAAGAGACGTGGTGAGTCTCAATTTCAACATTATGAGGATGAGAGAATGAGGAAAGATGAGTAGGGACGGCATATTTGGAGCTTAGAGGAAATTAGAAAGGAAAGTTCAGCAGATCACTGAATTTAAGAGGATCTGAGAAAAAGTGGAAGACAACATGGAGTTACCACAGTTCTATAGTAATAGATAAACGAGAAAGGTCGATAAAAGATATGATGTGGAGATGCCGGTGATGGACTGGGGTTGATAAAAGATATGAGGGAGAAGGATCACCCAATAGATGACTAGCTTTACTGTATTCCTGGACATACCAACCTGTACTGCTAAAAGGTTAATTATGGTCAGATAGTACTGCCCATGTACTTGTCTTTACTGTCATGTGACCAACTATACAATACATTGGCTGGCGTAACCTATAACTACAACTACAGCAACAATCTCAAAAACAAAAAGGTAAAGATACTGCTCAAAGCTCCTATTTTACATTTCTTTGTTGAAATAACACTTTTATGATAGTTACTCTGTATGTTTTGTTTCTATGAAGCTCTTTTAAGACTTTATTAGAACTGTAAAAATGCAAATGGCTGTTGTTGTTGTCTAATTGCAACCAAACTGCTGACTTTTGGGTTCAGGTGCAGAAGCATTTACAGGAGGGAGTGGTCATTGTTTCAGCTTCACACTGACTGCAGCTAATTGCAACCAGAGCCAAGCAAACTTTCATTTCGAAGTTCAAAACGTTCCCGCAAAGTCCACTATTTTACAATTGTGAACGCTAGCAAAAGGCCAGCAACACAGTCAACTCTTCACCAGAACAAGTAAAACTTTCACCAGCATTCCAATGCTGGTTAGCAGAGCCCTGTATGCACACTTAAATATGAATGGCAAAAGAACCAGAGGGGAGATGAGGAGAATTTTCTTTTTTACTCAGCGATTTATGATGATCTGGAATGCAGTGCCTGAAAGGTTGGTGGAAGCAATAGTAACTTTCAAAAGGGAATTGGATAAATACTTGAAAAGGAAAAAAATGCCAGGCTATGGGGAAAGAGCAGGGGAGTGGGATTAATTGGATAGCTCTTTTAAAATCCCTGCCCTATCAACACCCCACACTCATCAACATCCTGCACCTTGAGCACAAAAAAAGTATTAAAAAAAGCCAATTGTGTCACTGTCCAAATAGTTCTGTGACTCATTCTTTGTTTGCCAGCAATGGAAAAAAAACATTACTTATAATCTTACTTTGGAATCTTCCCAATAACAGTTTTAACAGCGCCAGCCCAGTTCCCAAATGGCATTCATCCATAGCATATACAAAAAAATGCTCAGAAATTCAACACAATTAGCACCAATTCAGCAAGCTCATTTGGACAGGCCACAAGAATACAGTGTGGGAAATTGAAATCTTCATCTTGGCAAGAGATGGGTTGATCTTTTAAAGAGAGGCTGGATTGAGAAGCTCAAGGCAGTATTTGCATTCTGCTACTGGATGCAGAGTAGAAAAATATTCTAGCCCCCTGCAGAGCTTTCTCTGGTCTGTAGGAGCGGAAACACATTTAAAAAATACTAGAGAAAATGGACAATCATAGACTACAGGTTACATGCATCTGCAACTATTATTTTTCAACATACGATGGGACGCACCTTCCCCCAGACCCCTCCTCGGCTCAGGCCTTAAGAGCTGACAGGACCTTCCATTAGGATGGAAAACTGAAGCATCCGATCACTAGAGGAGAGGAGAGAGAGGGCGAAGGATGCATCAACAGGAAGTTTAAGATAAACTGTGCTACTGAACTTTAACTCCACTGTGCCCATTAAATCAGCACCACAAAACTAGTGCTGTAGTCTTGGTTATTGATTTTTAAAATATTACTTTCTTTGTGTATAACTAGAGATCTGCGGATAATAGCCATTTCAGATGGGGCGGCACTATTTCAAGGAAAAGCAGGGGAGTTCTCCCCGGTGTCTTGGCCAATATTTATCCCTCGACCAACATCACTAAAACAGATTATCTGCTCATTATCACATTGCTATTTGTGGGACCTTGGTGTGCGCAAATATTCCTACATTACAACAACTACACTTCAAAAGTACTTAACTGGCTGTAAAGCACTTTGGGACGTCCTGAGGCTGTGAAAGGCGCCCCATAAATGCAAGTCGGTCTTTCTTTCCAGACGGATGGAACGAACACCTCTTCTGTCCACCCCAGTCCATCACCGGCACCTCCACATCATGTATGAATTTAGTTTGGTCAGTCTCCGAGTAGGCATGGGACCACAGCAAAAACGTGCCACTGAATCAGCACACACTCAGAGGGGCCATAGCATGGCTAATGTGAGCAATGGAAAAGTGTCAAGCTTAGTGCAAGATTGAGATACATCATTGGGGCAGTGTAGCGAGAGCTTTACTGTGCAAACACTGAGTGACTGAAATGAAAGATGTTCTATTTCCCAACTTTGATGAGCAAAAATTTCACAACATTTAAAAAAAGGCATTAACTGAACAGTAAGCACAAATTTAACTTAAAAACTAAAATTAAATGGAAAATTGGACTGTACTGAACTATGTAATCTTAAATGTTAATTAAGGGAGATGTTGATGCATTTACCCACTGTCACTATGTTGTATGCTTTGAAAATGCTATTCAGAGGGAGCCTGGGAACAGGCATTTAGGGTGGAGCTTCCACTGAAACAACAGTGCCACAGGCCATTGCAGTGACTGTATGAATGGAGCATCATGTTAAGGCCACTATGCTCATTCAAAATGCAACAATGGAGAACATGCCATGGAAAATATCTTCCCAAGTTGCCAACGATCAATTTTGAAGCATAATAAATAAAATGGTGACAATTGTTAAATCTAATCTTAATCTCTCTCCATAATATTTAGAATAAAGTATGATTTTATAGAATACACTGCCTATTCAAGAAGATTTGCCTCAACAGCCCTCGTGCTACTTAATAAAGATGCGACATAATACAACTCAAGGTCTGATAGGATTTCTTGGGGATGCAGTAAATCCCAATCTTAGCAATTTTACGAAGAGACTCAGTAGTAGCACTCTCACTTTGGAGTCAGAAGATTGGGGGTTCAAGACCCTCACAGAAGAACTGAGCCCACAATCTAAGCTGGCACTTTAGTGCAGTACTGAGGGAATGCAGCACTATCAGAGGTACCATCTCTCAGATGAGACGTTAAACCGAAGCAGCATCTGCCTTCTCAGGTGGATGCAATAGATCCCACAACACTATTTGAAAAAGAGCAGGAGAGTTCTCCCCGGTGTCCTGGCCAACATTGATCCCTCAACTAACACATAAAACGGATTATCTGATCATTTATTTCATTGCTGTTTATGGGAGCTTGCTGCGCGCAAATTAGTTGCCTCATTTCCTACAACAGTGACTACACTTCAAAAGTACTTCATTGGCTGTAAAGCACTTTGGGACGTCCTAAAGTAGTGAAACGCGCTATATAAATGCAAGTCTTTCTTTCTTTTAAAGCATCAGTTAGTTGGAAGTCGCAACTAATAAATCTCAAGAGAAACCAAGATGAATTGTAATTTTAAAATTAACAAATGCATTTACACTTATAAAAGTGCTAATTCAGGGTTTTCAAACTGCAGGCTGCCTGGGAATTCAGCCTTCAAAGCTCAGGGCAACTCTGTGCTATTTGGGCATTTATTTGACCTGTCTGAATTAGTGGGTTTTGGGAGGTTTGGAAGGGTGCTGCCTCATTACTGGATAAATTCCAAATCAGAACACCAATAGCTTCTGTTATCAGCAACTTGAGATTGATGGGAGCACGGAATTTAACTTCATGTGCGGCCCCTAAAGCTCCATGGTATACCCCTGTGGAGCTCACAAAGACAAAAGGATTGGATACCCTTGCACTAGACACTAGCATTTCACAAATATATGAATCTGAATAGCGATTGTTTTTGTTTTAAGCATACTAAACCTTTAAATGGGGCTTCACAATAGAGATAAAGAAACAGAGGGGTGCCAAAGCTTGGACAAAATGATGTTTTTTAAGGTTTTTTTTGGTGGAGTGGGACAAGGCAGCTGAAAGCTCAGTTACTGAGGATGGAAAGAAAGGGGTGGACGGGTACACATGTGGCCACAGTCTGAGGACTGAAGGGTCTGGAGGGTCCAGGAAGGGATATTGAGCTCGAGGAGACTGCAGAGATCGGGTGGAGCAAGACCATGGAAAGGATATCTAGATAAGAATGATGATTTTACATTGTATGTTTTAGGGGACAGGGAGCCAATTGAGGTCATAGAGGATTGGGCAAGCAGTACTTAATGCAGGATAGGATATGGGTAGCAGAGTATTGGACGAGTTGGGGGTTTAAGAAGGATGATGGGTAGAAGGCCAGCAAGGAGGGTATTCAAGATTAGAGGTGACAAAAGCGTGGATTAGGGTTTTGGAGGCAGAAAAGATGAGGTGGTGTGATGTGCAGATATTAGAAATAAACAAACAGTCTTGGTGATGGATAGAATGGGGTGTTTGAAGCTCAGCTTAGGGTAGAACAGAACACCAAGGTTTTGCATGGCCTGGCTCAGCCTGAGAGAATGGCAGAATGGGAGGGATGGAATACGTGGCAAGGGAGTAAAGGTTGTTGGGAACCAAAAAAAAAACCATGACTTCAATCAACCCAATGTTCAGCTGGAGAAAGTCATCCATGATTTTACATTGAACAAGCAGATGATAGCATGGAGGAGAGAAGTGGTGGACAGGCAGAGTTGGGTGTCAGTAGCATACGTACGAAAGCAGACACCAGGCCTGCGGATGATGTTGCCGGGGGCAGTATATAGATGGAAAATGGAGGTGCTATGTGTCCCTAAAACAGCATTCCAAAGAAAAACAAATAAATAATCAAAGCCTTTCAGCATGTGTATTACAAAAATAATGTACAAATTGCATTTATATAGAGCCTTTAACGTAGTATAATATTCCATAGCACTTCAAAGGAGTGTAATCTGACAAAAATATAGTGAGTACCTAGCCTGTACTGATGCATACTACATACAAGATATTACTCTATTGCCATCTTGTGGTAAAAATAGACAGCATTATCAAGTTCAACCCAGAAAGGACAGCATTCAAAAGCTTTTAGAATCTTACAGTTCTGGTCACCCTATTATAGAAAGGATATTATTAAACTAGAAAGAGTGCAGAAAAGATTTACTAGGATGCTACCGGGACTTGATGGTTTGACTTATAGGAAGAGGTTGGATAGACTGGGACTTTTTTCCCTGGAGAGTAGGAGGTTAAGGGGTGATCTTATAGAAGTCTATAAAATAATGAGGGGCATAGATAAGGTAGATAGTCAAAATCTTTTCCCAAAGGTAGGGGAGTCCATAATGAGGGGACATAGATTTAAGGTGAGAGGGGAGAGATACAAAAGGGTCCAGAGGGGCAATTTCTTCACTCAAAGGGTGGTGAGTGTCTGGAACGAGCTGCCAGAGGTAGTAGTAGAGGCGGGTACAATTTTGTCTTTTAAAAAGCATTTGGACAGTTACATGGGTAAGATGGGTATAGAGGGATATGGGCCAAGTGCAGGCAATTGGGACTAGCTTAGTGGTATAAACTGGGCAACATGGACATGTTGGGCCGAAGGGCCTGTTTCCATGTTGTAAACTTCTATGACTATGACTCTAAGGAGGCCCCCAGCAAAGTTCAGCTAATGCAATACAGACTGGGGACTGAAATTGGGATCTGACTGATGTGTATGGCTCAGCCACTCACTGAACAATCAACAAAGCTTGTACAGGGATACACAGGACACGTGGAAACAATCAAGAATTGTTAGAGATAGTCACATCAAAGGCAAATTAACAAAAACGGGTATTTACAATGTCTGCACTTCAGGATGACACGTCGATGCTTTTAACGCCAGTATATGAATCAATGCCAGAATTTATTATTCTGATATCTAGTTTAGAATATATTACCAATATAACTTTGCCAAATCAAACAACTTTTTGAAATACTAAACTTTGCAAATAAATGAATTTCAAGTAGGCCAAGGCACCCCCTTAAACTTGGGGCTCTGACCCAAATCGATTCAGGAGGTCTGATATGTTCTAGTGCAGTGAACAATTGCATAGGCTCCAATCCTGAATCATGTATACCAAGGGAAAGCAGGTTAGCACTCCCTCAATCACTCAACCTTTGCAATGCCAGCCCACATCCCTATGTGGAAGTTTCTATCCTGATTCACTCAGCCCTGCATCAAGCTAAAATGGTGCTTATTAAAAAAAAGACAATTGCACATGTACAGTGCTTCCAAAAGCATAGCTCTCCCTCTTCTCTTGTAATCAAGATTTCTTCAGATGGTTGAGATGGGGAACAGCTTCGCAAGGAAGGAGTTCAACAATGGGAGGATAATAGCAGTGGAGCAGTCGGAGTGGAAATGATCAATTTATCCCAACCCACGAGCGCCAATACTTTCAAATTAAATGGGGTGTTTGAGAGAGCCAGTGGAAATCCACTTCTTGCAGATTCCTTTTTTCCTTCTTTGAAGAGACTACAATTGCAATTTCTCTGCAGGTTTTCCTTTTGAAATAGAACAGCCGCCGTCTGCCCAGCTGGTGGGGAGCCCCTTCTCCACCCTCTAAAACCTGATGGATAATGAAAATTGACCAGTAGTCCTCAAGATCTGGTCTTACACAAATGGTACCCCAATTACAATAAAGCTAGATATGCAAAACATAGAAAGCGAAATAAATATTATGCAGTTTTGCTCACCACGAAAAGAAGATATAGATGCAAACAGCATAAAGATACTTTTATTTTGGTGTAGTGCCGTGCCAGTGCTACCGGTATCATGGCAACCCTGAAGGAAACTTGCCAGGTTTGCTACGACCAGCAACCAGGGGGATCAATTTTTTTTTTAAACTGGGTCTCACGGGCCACTGGCCTTAATGAATCCGGCACATTGAATGTTTTATCATTGAATGGTACAGCACACTTTGAAAGAGCTTTTAAATTCGTCCCATTCCCCTGCCCTTTCCCCATAGCCCTGAAAATGTTTCCTCTTCAAGTGTTTATCCAATTCTCCTTTGAAAGTTATTATTGAATCTGCTTCCACCACCCTTTCAGGCAGTACATTCCAGATCATAACTTGCTGTGGGAAAATATTTCTCCTCATATCGCCTCTGGTTCTTCTGCCACTGGCTGCACAAGAACCCCAGTGCAGTGGGAGCTGGCAGCTCTGATGATGGCACCAAGAGCGACATAAAAGGAGCTTAACATGAACACAGCACGAACGTGCCACAATTTCTGTTACTGTAGGCAGTTTATAATAATTTAATTTTTCTATCTTGCTGTTCCAGCTGCAACTGCAACACTGCAATGTTTACTTTGGTCGATCAGAAAACACTTCCTGGGTTGTTAGGTGGTTTTAGCCACCCATTTGCTGCCTTTCCCTTTGTGGAGGCTTCTTTTTCTGCTCTCCCCTGTTTTACTGAGTTCTCAAATTACACCCCATAACCAGATTCCTTCATCTCTTTTGTTATCACAGACTTCCGCATTACTTCCTGCTCGTTTTTAAGTAAACGTTTACTGAAGCTATGAACAATTGGTCTGTGCACAAGATTCCCCAGTGCTGATTTTATTTGAAAGCTGGTCTGGGTTAGCTCACTTTCTACATATAGGTGTCTGAAATTTTCACTGTCTTATTAACGGGCTTATTTTAGCATATTGTTTATCATATTGTCACCAATAAGCCATAAGAAAAAAATTGTACTTAAGCCAATGCACATTAATATATACCCCACCATACTTCTTGTGTGATACTCTTAATTGGACTTGGCATAAGTGAGAACGATAGCCAGCAGCACTTCATCCTAGTGTTATCTAGCTCAAAATGCACTCTCCAGATTCAAGCCAACTTTGGCAGACAAGGTTTATAATTGTATCTTTACAGTGTCAAATGGATATGTACTATGAAAATGTCACACTCCACCATTATGTTTTCTAAAATACTAGTGATAATGTTGCACTGAATGCCTGAAATCCAGTGTCTAAGCATGCCAATATTTGCAGCCGATCCTCGTGCGTGTGTCAATAATCATGGCTGATCCTCATGAATGAGCCAGTATTTGTGTCCAATCCCCAAGAGTGTGCCAATATTTGCAGCTGTTCACACTCATTCGCTCAACCACCCACATGTTTGAAAACCACTGCACTAAAGTACTGGTGAGTACAGGTTTATCACTGGTAGTGGTGTCACGAGTAATTTAACGTAATGAATTAGCACAAGAGAAAATTATTGGCACAACATTAAAGAACACTGACTTAAGTGTGATTTTTTCTATACTGCATACGTCTACTGCCAAAACTGAGAAACTAAAAGTAACTGCTTTCAGTTAAGTATTTGATTGGCATAAACTGACTTCACCAGTTCTAAACCAAACATCAGAAATTGTCAGATCAAGCCCTTGAAACTCAATTTATCCACAGAATATTCAACTTCTGCTGAACTAAAACTTTTTCAACCTGCAAGGGCACAAAATGTACTCTGGGTGGGGGACTTCAATGTCCATCACCAAGAGTGGCTCGGTAGCACCACTACTGACTGAGCTGGCCGAGTCCTGAAGGACATAGCTGCAGACTGGGCCCTGCGCCATGTGGTGAGCGAACCAACACGAGGGAAAAACTTACTTGACCTCGTCCTCACCAATCTACCTGTCGCAAATGCATCTGTCCATGACAGTATTGGTAGGAGTGACCACTGCACAGTCCTCGTGGAGACGAAGTCCCGTCTTCGCATTGAGGACACCATCCAACGTGTTGTGTGGCACTACCACTGTGCTAAATGGGATAGATTCAGAACAGATATAGCAGCTCAAAACTGGGTATCCATGAGGCACTGTGGGCCATCAGCAGCAGCAGAATTGTATTCCAGCACAATCTGTAACCTCATGGCCCGGCATATTCCTCACTCTACCATTACCAACAAGCCAGGGGATCAACCCTGGTTCAAAGAGGAGTGTAGAAGAGCATGCTAGGAGCAGCACTAGGCGTACCTAAATATGAGGTGCCAACCTGGTGAAGCAACATGCTATAGACAGAGCTAAGTGATTCCACAGCCAACGGATCAGATCAAAGCTCTGCAGTCCTGCCACATCCAGTCGTGAATGGTGGTGGACAATTAAACAACTAACGGGAGGAGGAGGCTCTGCAAGCATCCCCATCCTCAATGATGGCAGAGTCCAGCACGTAAGTGCAAATGACAAGGCTGAAGCATTTGCAACCATCTTCAGCCAGAAGTGCCGAGTGAATGATCCATCTCGGCCTCCTCCCGATATCGCCACCATCACAGAAGCCAGTCTTGAGCCAATTCGATTGACTCCACGTGATATCAAGAAACGGCTGAGTGCACTGGATACAGCAAAGGCTATGGGCCCCGACAACATCCCAGCTGTAGTGCTGAAGACTTGTGCTCCAAAACTAGTTGTGCCTCTAGCCAAGCTGTACCAGTACAGCTACAACACTGGCATCTACCCGACAATGTGAAAAATTGCCCAGGTATGTCCTGTCCACAAAAAACAGGACAAATCCAATCCGGCCAATTACCGCCCCATCAGTCTACTCTCAATCATCAGCAAAGTGATGGAAGGTGTCATCGACAGTGCTATCAAGTGGCACTTACTCACCAATAACCTGCTCACCGATGCTCAGTTTGGGTTCCGCCAGGACCACTCGGCTCCAGACCTCATTACAGCCTTGGTCCAAACATGGACAAAAGAGCTGAATTCCAGAAGTGAGGTGAGAGTGACTGCCCTTGACATCAAGGCAGCATTTGACCGAGTGTGGCACCAAGGAGCCCGAGTAAAATTGGAGTCAATGGGAATCAGGGGGAAAACTCTCCAGTGGCTGGAGTCATACCTTGCACAAAGGAAGATGGTAGTGGTTGTTGGAGGACAATCATCTCAGCCCCAGGACATTGCTGCAGGAGTTCCTCAGGGCAGTGTCCAAGGCCCAACCATCTTCAGCTGCTTCATCAATTACCTTCCCTCCAGCATAAGGTCAGAAATGGGGATTTCGCTGATGATTGCACAGTGTTCAGTTCCATTCGCAACCCCTCAAATAATGAAGCAGTCCGAGCCCGGATGCAGCAAAACCTGGACGTCATCCAGGCTTGGGCTCACAAGTGGCAAGTAACATTCGCGCCAGACAAGTGCCAGGCAATGACCATCTCCAACAAGAGAGAGTCTAACCACCTCCCCTTGACATTCAACGGCATTACCATCGCCGAATCCCCCACCATCAACATCCTGGGGGTCACCATTGACCAGAAGCCATATAAATACTGTGGCTACGAGATCAGGTCAGAGGCTGGGTATTCTGCGGCGAGTGACTCACCTCTTGACTCCCCAAAGCCTTTCCACCATCTACAAGGCACAAGTCAGGAGTGTGATGGAATACTCTCCACTTGCTTGGATGAGTGCAGCTCCAACAACACTCAAGAAGCTCGACACCATCCAAGATAAAGCAGCCCACTTGATTGGCACCCCATCCACCACCCTAAACATTCACTCCCTTCACCACCGGCGCACAGTGGCTGCAGTGTGTACCATCCACAGGATGCAATGCAGCAACTCGCTAAGGCTTCTTCAACAGCACCTCCCAAACCCGTGACCTCTACCACCTAGAAGGACAAGAGCAGCAGGCACTTGGGAGCAACACCACCTGCATGTTCCCCTTCAAGTCACACACCATCCCGACTTGGAAATATATCGCCGTTCCTTCATCGTCGCTGGGTCAAAATCCTGGAACTCCCTTCCTAACAGCACTGTGGGAGAACCTTCACCACACGGACTGCAGCGGTTCAAGAAGGCGGCTCACCACCACCTTCTCAAGGGCAATTAGGGATGGGCAATAAATGCCGGCCTCGCCAGCGACGCCCACATCCCATGAACGAATTTTTAAAAAATTCCTCTGTGCGAATTTCGCTCCCTCCCAGACTCTTCTGCAAATAAAAATGGCCAAGTTAGGAGTCCCATGCTAGAAGTTTGAGTTCATAATCTAGGCCCACATTCTAGTGCAGTACTGAGGGACTGCAGCATTTTTGGAAGTGCCATCCTTTGGATGAGATGTTACAATGCAAAAGGCAGTTTATCAGGTGGATGTTAAAGATCCCACGGCACTGTTTGAAGAAGAGCAGTGTTTTCTCAGAGTCATGTTCAACATTCCTCCCTCAACCAACGCCAGCCGATATAAATTAATTGGTCATTCATCTCATTACTGTTTGTAGAATATTGATTTGTACAAAATAACTGTCATATTTGCCTATAGTAACAGTCAGGGAACTTCAATGCAATTTATAGGACATGAACAACTTCGAGAGGTTTCCCAAGGAGGTGATGATGGGTTATATCAATGCAAGTCTTTCTTTCACAAGTCTAAAGTCTTAGATTTTTTATACCAATATGCTATAGGAAAGAACGATCAAAGTCAAGCCAGAACTAGACATAGTATGCAAGGAGCAGTCTGATAAGAGCACTATAAAGTCTGATCATTGCCTCTGTGACTTATATTCTACTGCTTGGTTATGTGTTCAATATTCAATTGGCTTTGTTGATTGCTGCTCTGTATTGGTTGGACATGTTGAGCAGAGAGTCTGCTAAGACTTAGGACTCTTTCGTATTCATCCTCCGCTATTTCAGCACCGTGCACTGAGTACTTGTGGCTGTTTATTTTTTCCTTCCTGTTCATAACATTTTACATTTTTCTGATTAAATTTCATTTGCCATTGTTCTATCCACTTGCGTATCTTGCCCAACTCATTCTGTAATTTGAGCTGCCTCGCCTAGTTTGGTATCATCTGCAAATATGACCACTTTGCATTTTGTTTCTGAATCCAGGTCATGATGCAAATTAGAAAAAGATATGGTCCCAGTACTGAATTCTGAGGCACCCCAACCCCACTCTGATGTAACTCCTCAAACGAGTACCTTTTGTTTCCTACCCTTCAACCAGTTTCTTATCCATTCCCAGCGTTTACCATGAATCCCCGCAGCTTTGAGTTTAATTAATAACCCCAGTGATACTTTTGTCAAAAGCATTTTGGAAGTCGAGACACAATACATCATAGGGCTTCTCACAGTCTACCTGGGTTGTCACTTCCCTGAACAGGTTCAGGTGGTTGGTCAGGCAGGATCTTTCCCTTCTGATTCCATGTTGACTGCTGTTTGCTAGAGTGTTATTGTACAAATGGTCAAGTTTATTCCCGATGGGTGCATTCTATGTAAAATAATAGAATTGATTAAGGCTATTGGGTCTGTCGTGCCCGCGTCTGTTTCAATCACACTTTTTAAAGATGGGAACCACATTGAAAGAGTGATAAAACAGACACAGGCAACTACAGACCCATTAGTCTTGTTTGTATCCCACGTAAAATAATGGAATTGATTGTTGCCTGTTTCCAATCTTCAGGGACATCTCCAGTGTCCAATGAATCCCTCAATGATTTTCAGTGCTTCACAAATCTCTTCTCTAGCCTCTCACAGAGCTCTGAGATAAATACTATCTATCCCTGGGGATTTATTTGTTTTGAGCCTGATTAGTCTGTCTAGGTCTTCCATCTCATTTATAACAAAGTCACTGATTTTACTTGGGATATCCATATATGGGGAGGGCAGGTTGCTCATGTCTGCCGTGTGAATAGTTGGAGGAAGTATTCATTCAGAACATTTACTATGTTGTGCATATCCTCAGTTCCAAGTCTATTTACATCTTTTATAGTTTTCACCTCTTCTGTGACCGCCCTCTTGGTATTGTGGTACCAATTTTTTTTTATTGTTATGGTTAGCTTCAGCTACAATGCTTTTTTCCAGGCCTCTCTTTGCCTCTCTAATTTCAGTGTCAGCTGTGGCTCAGCAGTAGCATACTTGCCTCTGATTTAGAAGGTTGTGGGTTTGAGTCCCATTCCAAAGACTACAGCCTATAATCTAGGCCGACACTCCAATGCAGTATTGAAGGAGTGCTGCACTGTCGGAGGTGACATCTTTCGAATAAGACGTTAAACCAAGGCCCCATCTGCCCTCTCAGGCGACACTATTTCAAAGAGGAGCAAGGGAGTTCTCCCGTGCCCTGGCCATCATTTATCCCTCAACCAACACCTAAAACAGATTATAGAATCATAGAACCCTACAGCACAGAAAGAGGCCATAGATTGAAAATGTATTTATCCTGCGTGCTCAGTATTTTACTTTAAAGGTGTCCAGATGTCACACTTCCAAGTGTCAAAAGTAATTTAAAAAGAGAGACAGAGAGACAGACAGGCAGACAGAGAGAAAGGCAGCCTGTGTTTTTTGACCTGGAGTCAGAAATTTACAAGCACCTGACAATCTGTATATTTCTGTCACCAAATGGCAACCGTACTCTAATTGACTTCAGGACTGATTCAGACCACTTCCCCGCAAGTGGTACCTGAGCAGTGGTCTTAAACGGATCAGTTCAGATTGACAGCTAAATATCAGAACCATTCTCCAGGTCCCTGATTACCTGCAAGTAATGTTATGGGAGAACTGCCAGTATAAAGGCATCTTTAATGTTGCAGTATTGTCACTAAGCCTACTTAATATTGGTACCAATACAGTATGGGAGAAGGGAGAAGAGATAAAAATCGCACTTAAGCTAATACCCCCTTTTTTTAAAGTTATAAATATTTATGCTGACAGATGGTGGCACACCACCTTAAATCATACTAGTCACAGCAGCAACGGGAGAGAGAATAAAGGCATTACAATGCATCGTCACCTGTGAATACGTTTGTAATGTCAACTTTAAAAGCATTGCAGACAATGACAATGTTACAGGAAATAAGCCATTCTTTTGATAGAGATCTTAAGTATGATTTTACCAATGCCTGCACTTCCATATCAAAATGGTAATCTGGCACTAGCTGACAGAAGTCAATTTTTCATCATTAGGTCACTAAACAGTGAGAATAGTATCTGAAAACAATGTGCGATCTTCTAAACATGTTTATTTGCAACATTTAAATCAGATTCATTTTGTTAAAATGTTGGAACAACGCCCTTATGAAACTCTGAATTCATCATCTTAAATTGCTCCCACCAGTGACAGACCAATAACCACCAGTACTTCACATTCCTTTAAACTAGAGCTTATCCTAAGAAATATTAGAACAGAACCCAACATGCATTAAGAGTCCATTTGTCTTGAGTCAAGAATCATGGAATTTTACAGTACAAAAGGAGATCATTTGGCCCACTGTGCCGTCAATAGTTCTCACGTAGTTCACAACCACTGAATCCTATTTCCCTGACCTTTCTCCATACCCCCTGTTAAAGATTGGAAAACTGCTAGTCTTAAAACATCATAACTCTCAATTTAAAGCAGCACATTAAAGACATGTGTCAAACACACAAGTTAAGAAAAACATCCAGCTTCCTGTCCCCTGCGAACAATTATTAATTAATTAAATTTGCCAGTCAAAAAAACATATCAGCCAAAGTTGAAGCTCAGAATTCAGTCAACTCAGTAAATAATACTTCAAACAATGTAGAGTAGAAGCCACATTTAAATTGGTGTATAAATCCTACACAAGCAACTGGCAAGCGACCAAAACGGTACGACTAAACCCTTCATACATTTAAGCCGGTATTTTCAGGATTTAAAAAGCATTTTAAAGACGATAATGTATACATAAGTACCTGTATATCTATTGCTTGGGTCATACCAAGAAATTGACCTCGTTGAGTGCTTTGTTCTGTTGCCACCGGCAACCATTCATTCAAACTGGAGCTCCATTTTAAAGTCGTCAGAACAAGCTGAAGTGAGTGCATTTTTGCACAATAAAAACATCCCTTTCTTAAAATGCTTCAAATACTTAAGTCTGCTCTAAAGAAGAAGAAAAAAAAACATTTTTCCTGCACAGGTAAGGATGCCCTGGTTTAGTGGACAAATGTAAGGAGTCTTACAACACCAGGTTATAGTCCAACAGCTTTATTTGGAATCACAAGCTTTCGGAGCTTTCCTCCTTCGTCACTCACCTGATGAAGGAGGAAAGCTCCAAAAGCTTGTGATTCCAAATAAAGCTGTTGGACTATAACCTGGTGTTGTAAGACTCCTTACATTTGTCCACCCCAGTCCATCACCGGCATCTCCACATCATGGTTTAGTGAACAAAGAGGGCTAGCGGAAGATAAATCAAAAATGAAAATCCGTAATCAATTGATCGATTTTCTTGTAGCTGATCTAATTTTGCTTATACGTAAAGAATGAGGGGAGGGAATGGGAATATGCGACACTGCCCTTCATTAATAACTTAAAAGCCTGACACCTGCTCCCGTCATGGGTTAAGGAAGGGGGAGGGGGTCCCTGAAACTAATTACCGTCCAGTGGCTGCTCCGAGCATGGAAGCGGGTGAGACAGGTCTCAGCCAACCAGTAGGCTGACACTCGCTGCCTATGAAGAATGGCAATCCAGGTAAGGGAAGGACCCGGAGAATGCTGCAACGCACGCTGTTGTTAATGCGCAAATCGGCCAGCAACTTTGTGGCGAGGAAGTTACCTCATGAATCGTCACAAGTTGCTAATCGATTTGCGCTGCTCCGCTGTTAGTTTCTCGAAAACCACATCTCGCCCATAACCTCCCCATGATCATCATGAAGCTGAATTATTTTCACATTAATTATCCATTAAGCATGCCGTAGAAAGTTAAGTCTAGTAATTAACAGCGTAAATACTCTTAACGATGTGGTCATTGTTAATGACTGCCTCTCTTGCCCAGAAAGTGAACAATTACAAGTGTGGCGGGTCATTCCTTCAGGTTGTTCATCAAGGTCCCAAATGCCCTGTGGCTCTTGTTGCACTGTTATCAGCTTGCACTTCCAGCAACTTTGTAGGAAAAAAATTTTAAAACCTAATCATGCACGAACAAGTTTAACTAACAGGGCACGTTCCAGCAAAATCTGGGCCAAAGTCCTCGGGGGAGAAGGGGGGAAACTGACAAAATAAAAAAGGGAAAAAAATCATTAATTCTATCTAAAGCTTTATCTTTATAAAAAAAACTCAGAAGGGTAAAACTTTTAAGATTATTCAATAAACAGGCCCAACTTGCATGTGCAGATGACCTTCCTGCCTGACTGCAATATCACAATTACTTATTATATGTACAGAGTGCCAGGACAAAGCTACATTGTTTTAGAACAAGATGTAAAAGTGTTCTGAATCCTGCAAAACCATAAAACACGGAAAGTGCTGCCTTCAACAACAACGACTTGTATTTATATAGTGCCTATAACATAGTGAAACAACCCAAACTGCTTCACAGGAAGCTTATCAGGCAAAATTTAACACCAAACCACATAAAGGGATATTAGCATAGGTAACCAAAAGCTTGGTCAGAGGTAGGTTTTAACTAGCATCTTAAAGGAGGAGAGCGAGGTGGGCAGGTTTAGGGAGTGAATTCCAGAGCTTAGGGTCTAGGCAACTGAAGGCACAGCTGCCAGTGGTAGAGAAATAGAAATCAGGGATGAATAATTATGCAAGTGAAAACTTTACATGACAGGCCATTAACACTTTTATTCCTTAAGCTTGACAATTTGCTATTGGCAGCACCCACTGTGGTACGACTGCCACTGTCAGTGCTCTTCCATCTAAACGACTAGAGTTCCATACCTCTAGGGGTATTATAGGCATAGGTTTCCATGGGTCTCAAGACTTGTTGGCAATGCAAAAAGCAGGGCGCATATGGGCCCATATTAGGATCAGTGATACACCACAAGGCAAAATGGAGAGAGTGGCATTTATACAAGTGTCAGCCGTGGCTCAGTGGTAGCACTCTCCTCTGAGTCGGAAGATTGTGCGTTCAAGTCCCACTCCAGAGACTTGAGCATTGAATCTAGTTGACATTCCCAGATGAGACGTTAAATTGAGGCCCCGCCTGCCCTCACAGGTGGACATAAAAGATCCCACAGCACTATTTTGAAGAAGAGCAGGAGTGTTCCCCCGGTGTCCTAGTCAACATTTATCCATCAACCAACGTCACTAAAACAGATTATCTGGTTATTTATCTCATTGCTGTTTGTGGGAGCTTGCTATGTGCAAATTGGTTGCTATGTTTCCTATATTACAACAGTGACTACACTCAAAAGTACTTCATTGGTTGTAAAGGGCTTTGGGATGCAATTCTTTCTTTCTAGTCAAAAGCAAAATACTGCAGATGCTGGAAATTTGAAATAAAAACAGAAAATGCTGGAAATACTCAGCAAGTCAGGCATCATCTGTGGAGAAAGAAACAGAGTTAACGTTTCAGGTCGATGAACTTTCGTCAGAACTGCACGAAGTGAACGATTTAACAGTTTTTAAGCAAGTACAGAGCCAGGGAAAGGTGGGGAGGAAACAACAAAAGGGAAGGTCTGTGATAGGGTGGAGGGCAGGAGTGATTAAATGACAAAAGGGATGATGGTGCAAGGCAAGGGGAGTGCTAATGGGACAAGTAAAGAAACAAAAGATGGGTCTAGAGGAGATGTAAATGGCAACAGCAGAACCATTAGCAGCACCCGCTGACTGAGAAAATGGGAGCAGTGGTTATGACCTGAAGTTATTGAAATCAGTGTGGAGTCCGGAAGGTTGTAAAGTGCCCAATCGAAAGATGAGGCACTTTACTTATTTCAAATTTCCAGCATCTGCAGTATTTTGCTTTTGACTAGAAAGAAAGAATTGCATCCCAAAGCCCTTTACAACCAATGAAGTACTTTTGAGTGTAGTCACTGTTGTAATATAGGAAACATAGCAACCAATTCCTTGAGCTTCATTAGAACAGTGTAGGAGGCCAAGAACAGAGAGGTCAGAAAATTAAAATAGCAAATGACCAGAAGGTCAGGGTCATGCTTGTGGACTGAGCGGAGGTGTTCAGCAAAGCGTGAAACAGCGATTTACTTGTACTTTCAATTTAGTATACTGTATTCGCTGCTCACGATGCGGTCTCCTCTGCACTGGGGAGACCAAATGCAGATTGGGTGATCGCTTTGCTGAACACCTCCACTCAGTGTGCAAGCGTGACCCTGACCATCGGTCACTTGCCATTTTAATTCTCCATCCCACTCCGACCTCTCTGTCCTCGGCCTCTTACACTGTTTCAATGAAGCTCAAATGAAGCTTGAGGAACAGCACCTCATCTTTTGTTTAGGCACTTTACAACCTTCTGAGCTGAACATTGATTTCAATTACTTCAGATTATAACCACTGCTCTCATTTTTTCCTGACAGCAGGAATGGTTCTGCTGTTGCCATTTACAGTTCCTCTAGACCCAGCTTTTGTTCCTTTACTTGTCCCATTAGCACTCCCCTTGCCTTGCACCATCATCCCTTTTGTCATTTAATCACTCCTGCCCTCCATCCTATCACAGACCTTCCCTTTTGTTCTTTCCTCCCCCCCTCCTTTACCTGGCCCTGTACTTGCTTAAAAACGGTTAAATCTTTCACTTCTTGTCATTCTGACGAAAGTTCATCGACCTGAAACGTTAACTCTGTTTCTTTCTCCACAGATGCTGCCTGACTTGCTGAGTATTTCCAGCATTTTCTGTTTTTATTTCCTTCTTTCTAGTTCTGTATTATCAGTGTACTATGAGGCATCTGGTAACATTACTGGCTGATAGCCAGGTGGAGCAAGGACTTATGAATACCTAAATGCATTGGCTACCAAGGCAAGGTGGCTTTGTGTAGAAAAATATCACTTCAAATTACCTATCACGGAGGTGCTGGAACTTTCAAAAGTGACTACAAATTTATTTTTCAATCCATTTACCAGGAGCATCACCTTTCTACCAACAAACTCACAAATTCTGCAAGCTAAATCAAAAGCAAAATACTGCGGATGCTGGAAATCTGAAATAAAAAACAGAAAATGAAAGGTCTTCGGCCTGAAACGTTAACTCTGTTTCTTCACAGATGCTGCCTCACTTGCTGAGCTTTTCTAGCATTTTCTGTTTTTAATTCTGCAAGCTAAGTAGCAGTGCTGAGGGAAAAGAATCCACCTCAAGTACAAATGAAGGGAATACTGCTGCAATGCCACCATACACTTTGAGGTCCATACTAATTAGTCTGGGGACCTTCATTATCCCAGCCAAGAGTATACTAGTACAAAAGGGCATTTGTTACACAAACGTGGAGTCAAACTAAAACCAAGAAATACAGGTCTCACACTGTCCTTCAGTAAGCTCCATGTCCACGAATACATCCTGACCTCTGTAATAATAGTCAAGGTTACTGTGTCTCCATTTAGGCACACTCCGTGGGGTGGATATAGAGACAAGATTGGCTGCAGTAAATCATTGTAATAGCACGGTCTCCACTTTTAAATGGTTCTACATCTTTGGAATGAACTTGTGACTACACTTCACGCTCCTCTCAACAGAACTACTCTGTCCCGTGCTGCATTGCCCCGCCACCTCCAGGATCTCAGCCGTCAGGTTATACCAGCTACCGCATATAGCTGACAAATTGCGTGGACACCAACACGCCCGCTATAAGCGGTGGGGACTGTATAACCATGTGCACAAGCGATCAGTAAACAGCTACATTTTGCTCCTCAATATGTACTCAGGTCATCTCACTTTAGATAGATTGTGAAACGACAGGGAGAGAAGTAATTCTATTACTGTGAAAATAGACAAAACCTGACATTGTTAAAAAAAGGAACAAAAAAAACAGATGTCATGGTTACCATGGTTACACATACTCTTTGTTGTGTTTCAGTGCCACATGATCTGATTCAAAGTAGTACACATCAGGCTCTTCCTCCTCCTCTTCTCTAGATTGCTGGCTGTTACTCTCCCTGCTCGTGGGCAAGTACCCATTGTCCAGGTCCCGCTGTGCAGGCGAGTCAGGTACATTTCCACTGAAACAGTCACCAGTCCCATCCTGAGGCAGGTCTCTCTTAGCCTGAGAGTTGTCGTCTTCCAATTTCGCACAGTGTTCCCTGTCTGCAACCACCACTGCTCCTCCGGCCTTTTCACATTCATTAAGACAGGGAGATCTGTCTTCCACCTGCCCATTGTCCCTGGTAGGCGAACTTATCTTTTGAGGACTGCACTTGTTAACTGCAGCCCTTCTGGGCGAAGTTCTCAGTGCATATCTGTGTTCTTGAGGCTCAACCAAGGGACCTAGTCCAGAGTCCGGCACTGCAGAAGAATCAGGCACCCCTGAGATCTGTTCAATGTCCCGAGCAGCATCAATACTGCAACTGGCATTTTCAAAACACTGTTCCTTCGAATGGGACGAACTATACCCCACAACATCGACCTCTTCCTCAGATTCCCTGATTTGCAATGGGTTTTCAGTTGCTAGAATTGTGGTAGATTGTTGTGACTGACTGGTTTGCGACACAGAGTGGCAGTCACTTACTGTCCTGTAGTCTTCCCACTCTGAATCTGTAGAAGGCACGTCAGGCTCTGAAATGGTGGCTACCTTACTGCCATTAAGCAGCACCGAGCAGCCAACTGAATTGCCGTTTTCAGTTTCTGTTGGTAAAATGGATGCACACGTATCAACAACATCAACACATTTTGGTTTATTGTTCAAACGAAGAGGTTCACAATCGCTACACTCCGGAGCAGCAGCAGCATCTTTTTCATTGATCCCATTGGCAACCTGGTGAGTGGACACCTCTTTCAGCAGCGATGAATCGTCATGTCCACCATCCAAGTCTTTCGCCTTTTTGATCTCCCTTTTGTCACAATCATCCAGTAAAAGAAAGCGTCGAGCGCGCTGGAGCTGCGGCGAGTCCCCGTCGTTGTTTGCGGCCGAGCCCTTTCGCTCGGGCACTGTCTTTTCAGTTTTAACAGGCGACAATGCATCCTCCGGGCCGTCTGCAGGCTCCGAGCGGGAGCATCGCTTTACCCGTTTAAAGACGGGCAATATCGGGTCACACGTGTCCAAAGGCTTTTTCTCGTGATTATCCTTCTCGGAGCACGACAGTCCCCTTTTTCTGGGGCTCGCCCAGGACTCGCGAATGCTGTGCTGTTTGCCTTCGGTGATCTTCCCGCTGTTGGCGCCCTTCTGCTGCGGTATGGCGTCTTGCTTCTTTTTCGGCGATCGCGATCTCAGCTGAGGAAGAGGGGAGGAATCGTCAGAGTGAACTATGCTACGATTCCTCAAGGTTCGCCCGCAGAAGTTTTCATCCAAACCGTTCGACCCAACTGACGATCTTGTGACACGCTGGGATCGAAAAGCAGCCATACTATGGCAAATCCCTAAAATATCACCATCATGATTCACTCATCAGCACCAAGTGAAGAAAACCTTGAAAATACAAAAGAAACAAGAAAAAGTTAAGCTTTATGTGGAAAACAAAAGAAAATTGCACTCAAAAACTATCTAACTGCAATTTGACTTTATCATGTGTGGCACAGTACTGGCCTGTTTTGTTTTCAGCTATTCATTATTTTCTCCTTCAATTGAAGGATAGCAATTGCAAGAGAGTTGTTAGAGCATGGGCTGTTTTGACACAGGAAGTAGTCGAGGCACCTACACATGGAAGAGTAGATAAACATTTGAAGCAGAGGAAGAACACAGTGGTATGGGAAGACAGCAGGGCAGTGGGATTAGTTTTGGATTGATCTAGCAAGGAGCTGGCACAGACATGATGGGCTGAATGTCTCCCTTCTGTCCTGTAAACATCTGTGGTTCCAACATGAAGTTTTTTCTGTGCAACTGTGAAATCAAACTGGAGACAAAAAATGAAATGTTTGAGCGTTATACATGGCCAACAATTTGGATAAATGTGAGAGCTGGACCTTGAACACTGAAGAAAGAACAAGGGAGCAATAATTTCGACTAAGCTTACACAAACATGGTGAAAATTAGTTGGGCAAGAAGAATGACTCATCAGATGTCCTTTAATCAGAGCAAGCAAGAGAAGTAATAAGGTTGATTCAGATTAGTGGACATACTTTGGGCATATTATTCAGGTTGCAAGGAAAGTTGCTGAGATTGTAACTGGCAATAGATCAAGAGGAAGGCAAAGACTGGTGAAGTTTCAAGGACTGATACAATTACATGTGCAGAGACTGAAAATCACGGAGCACGATGATTAACACCCTCTAGCTGGAGAAGGCCAATAGAAAAAAAAGCATGGAACATTTTCTCACCGTTTCCATTTCTAAGCCTGCCCCTCACCCCACACCACATCCCAGTCAAGATGGTATCCAGGAGACCTGCTTCCAGGCCACTGTATAATGGAACATAGGAACAGGAGTAAGCCATTCAGCCCCTCGAGCCTGTTCCGCCATTCAAGAGACCATGGCTGATCTGTATCCTAACTCCATCCACCACCATGGCTCCATATCTCTTAATACCCTTGGCTAGCAAAAATCTATCAATCTCACATTTAAAATTATTAATTGAGCTAGTGGGAGAGTGTTCCACACTTCTACTACCCTTTACGAGAAGAAGTGTTTCCTAACTTCTCTTTCGAATGGCATGGCTTTGATTTTAATGTTGTGTCCCCTTGTCCTAGACTCCCCTACCAGCAGAAAAAGTTTCTCTCTATCTATCCTATCAATTCCTTTCAAAACCCTAAAAACCTCAATCAAATCACCCCTTAACCTTCTATATTCCTGGGACTACAAGCCAAGAATATATGTGTTCTCTCCTCGTAATCTAACCCTTGGAGCCCTGGTAACCTTCTGGTGAATATGCGCTGCACTCCTTCCAAGGCCAATATCTCCTTTCTAAGTTGCAGTGCCCAGAACTGTACACAGTACTCCAGATGTGGTCTAACCAGGGCTTTGTATAGCTGTAGCAAAACTTCCTCCCCTTTATATTCTAGCCCTCTAGTTATAAAGGCTAAGATTCCATTAGCCTTTTTGATTATTTTTTGTACCTGACACTACATTTTAGTGACTTGTGGACATGGACCCCTAAATCTCTTTGGACCTCCACTGTTGTTAGCTTTTCAACTTTAAAAAAAAACTCATCTATCCTTTTTTTGGTCCAAAATGGACGACCTCACACTTACCTGCGTTGAAATCCATCTGCCATAGTTTTGCCCACTCACTTAATCTATCAATGTCTCTTTGTAATTTCATGCTCCCGTCTATACTATGCCACCAATCTTTGTGTCATCGGCAAACTTGCATATATGGCTATCACGTTATCTAAGTAATTAATAAATATAATGAATAGTTGAGGCCCCAGCACTGATCCACTGGTCACTTCCTTCCAATTCAAGTACATACCCATTATCCCTACTCTGTCTTCTACCGCATAACCAATCTCCTAAACAGGTCAATAATTTGCCTTCAATTCCATGAGCTTCAACTCTAGCTAACAGTCCCTTATATAGAACCTTATCGAATGCCTTCTGGAAGTTCATATAAACTACATCCATAGACATTCCCCTCCGTACTACTTTAGTTACTTCCTTGGAACATTCAATTAGGTTCGTTAGACATGACCTACCCTTTACAAATCCATGTTGGCTCTCTCTACATGCTCAATCACACTGTCGTTAATTATAGATTCCAAAAACTTCCCCACATCAGATGTTAGACTAACAGGTCTATAATTTCCTAGTTGCTCACTCTCAACTTTCTTAAATAATGGAGTTATATTTGCAATTTTCCAATCTAGGGGACAATTCCTGAATGGAGAGCGCTTTGGAAGGTTATAGCTAAAGCATCTGCAATTTCCTGAACTACTTCCTTTAAAACCCTGGGGTGGAAACCATCAGGTCCTGAGGATTTGTCAGTTTTTAGTGCCATTATTTTTTCTAATACTGTTTTCTTGCTTACATTAACCCTAGTGAGTTCCAGTCCTTGATTCATTATTAGTTTCCCTGGAATGTCAGGTATATTATCCTCTTCCTCTACTGTGCAGACTGACACAAAATAATTATTCAACAAGTCTGTCATTTCCTTATTTTCATTTACAATATTTTCCGCATCTGTTTTTAAAGACCCCACATTACTCTTGACTACCCTTTTTCTAATATACTTGTAAAAACTGTGTGTTAATCTTGATATCTCTCAAGTTTCTTTTCATCTTCCCTTTTTGCTGCTATTATCTTTTTTGTCTTCATATCTCTCCCAGTCCCCTGGATCTGTACTATTCTTCACACTTTTATATACTCTTTCCTTTTATGTTATTTCTCACCTCTTTTGTCAACCAAGGCTGTTTTATTTGGTAAGTAGTGCTCTTACTCCTTAGTGGTATATTAGGGTTAGGGTTTGAATATTTCCCCTGTTCATCTGTGGTTTTACCCAATAACAGTTTTGACCTATTTGCTGTCGTCAATCTATGTCTCATCCTGTAAAGGTTAGCCTTCTCAAAATCTAGAATCTTAGTACCCATTAAGTTTCTCCTTTTCAAACCTAACATTGAATTCAATCATATCATAATCTAGCAGTAAGAGAACATTTACCCAAGTCTGACTCATTACTAAATCTAGTATGGCCTGCCCTCTGGTTGGTTCTAGAACATATTGCTCCAGAAAACCATCTTGAATGCACTCAAGAAATTCACTACCTAGGAACATAGCAACAGGAGTAGGCCATTCAGCCCCTCGTGCCTGCTCCGCCATTTGATAAGATCATGGCTGATCTGTGATCTAACTCCATATACCTGCCTTTGGCCCATATCCCTTAGTAGCTCTGGTTGCCAAAAAGCTATCTATCTCGGATTTAAATTTAGCAATTGAGCTAGTATCAATTGCCGTTTGCGGAAGAGAGTTCCGAACTTCTACCACCCTTTGTGTGTAGAAATGTTTTCTAATCTCACTCCTGAAAGGTCTGGCTCTAATTTTTAGACTGTGCCCCCTACTCCTAGAATCCCCAACCAGAGGAAATAGTTTTTCTCTATCCACCCTATCTGTTCCCCTTAATATCTTATAAACTTCGATCCGATCACCCCTTAACCTTTGAAACTCCAGAGAATACAACCCCAATTTGTGTAATCTCTCCTCGTAACTTAACCCTTGAAGTCCGGGTATCATTCTAATAAACCTATGATGCACTCCCACCAAGGCCAATATGTCCTTCCGAAGGTGCAGTGCCCAGAACTGCTCACAGTACTCTAGGTGCGGTCTAACCAGGGTTTTGTATAGCTGCAGCATAACTTCTGCCCCCTTGTATTCTAGTCCTCTAGATATAAAGGCCAGCATTCCATTAGCCTTATTGATTATTTTCTGCACCTGTTCATGATACTTCAATGATCTATGTACCTGAACCCCTAAGTCCCTTTGGACATCCACTGTTTTTAACTTTTTACCATTTAGAAAGTACCCTGTTCTATCCTTTTTTGATCCAAAGTGGATGACCTCACATTTGTCTACATTGATTTCCATTTGCAACTGTTTTGCCCATTCACCTAATCTATCAATATCGCTTTGTAATTTTATGTTTTCATCTACACTGCTGACAATGCCACCAATCTTTGTGTCATCGGCAAACTTAGATATGAGACTTTCTATGCCTTCATCTAAGTCGTTAATAAATATTGTGAATAATTGAGGCCCCAAGACAGGTCCCTGCGGGACTCCACTAGTCACATCCTGCCAATGTGAGTACCTTCCCATTATCCCTATTCTGTCGCCTTTCGCTCAGCCAACTTCCTAACCAAGTCCGTACTTTTCCCTCGATTCCATGGGCTTCTACCTTAGCTAACAGTCTCTTATGAGGGACCTTATCAAATGCCTTCTGGAAGTCCATATAAATAACATCCATTGACATTCCCCTGTCCACTACTTTACTCACCTCTTCAAAAAATTCAATCAGGTTTATCAGGCACGATCTACCTTTCACAAATCCATGCTGGCGCTCTCTGATTAACTGAAAATTCTCGAGGTGTTCAGTCACCCTATCCTTAATTATAGACTCCAGCATTTTCCCCACAACAGATGTTAGGCTAACTGGTCTATAATTCCCTGGTTTCCCTCTCTCTCCTTTCTTAAAAAGCGGAGTGACATGTGCAATTTTCCAATCTAGAGGGACAGTTCCTGAATCTAGAGAACTTTGAAAGATTATAGTTAGGGCATCTGCAATGTGCTCACCTACTTCCTTTCTGACTTGAGCTACTCTGGTCTTCCCAATCTATATGAAAATTAAAGTCGCCCATTAAAACAACTCTGCTTTTGCCACAAGCCTCTCTAATCTCCAAATTAATACATTCTGTACTTCATTGTTGCTATCAGGAAGCCTGTAGACAACTCCCATTACAGTTTAAGTCCTCTCTTATTCCTCAATTCTAACCATAGAGTCTCCGCTGATTGCTTTCCCTTACTAATATTGTAATAGTATCTTTAATCAATAAGGCTACCCCTCCTTCTATTCCAATTTCCCTATTCTTTCCAAAAACCATATTACCTGCAATATTTAACTCCCAATCATGACCAGCTTGCAGCTATGTCTCAGTAATGGCCACCATGTCATACACTGGAACATCGAAACAGGGGTAGCCCATTTAGTCCCACAGTTAAACTAAGGCCTCATCTACCCTCTCAGGTGGATGTAAAAGATCCCTTGGCACTATTTCGAAGAAGGGCAGGGGCGTTTTCCCAGTGCCCTGGTCAATAATTATACCTCAACCAACACCTAAAACAGATTATCTGGTTATTATCATATTAATATGCACAAATTGGCTGCTGCATTTCTTACATTGCAACAGTGACTACACTTTAAATGTGGCTGTAAAGCGCTTTGAGATGCCCTGAGGTCGTGAAAGGCGCTACGTAAATGCAAGTCATTCTTTCTTTCTGATCCAAGGGCACCCTTACCTAGCTGAGGTCAGACGGAATGGGGGAGGGAAGAAGAGCCTGAAGCCATCGTGCAGTTATATAAGTTGTCAACTGGTAAAAAGTATATTTAAGTCAACTGTATTGGATGTTGGGCTCGGCATTAAGTTGCTTTCATTAAAACAGCATTTCCCACTAGAAAAGTCAATCTGAATAAATTACTGAAAATCTTCATGGATAAAATATGGACTAAATTCTAAGACACAATGTTGGAATTCCACAAGAAAATTCTGCAAATCGTTGAAATACTGACCAGCAAAACTGAAAAGCTCCTAAGTAACCCACAGAGAACTGTGCACTAACATGATATATCTGGTTATTTCTGTGGTTTTTTTTGTCTCTTCCAGGAGATTACGTGGCAGCTGGTGGGTGGGAGCATTGTGGGGGGAGTGGGGTAATGAAGCTGAGTTGCAACATGACTGTATGGGACAGGCTCGATGGACCAGCTGGTGTTTCCCTGTCCGTTATTTTTGTATGATAGTGGTGGGGTCTAAAAACTTCTATGTCCATCTTCAACTTTAACAAAGTTTCTGTGTATCAAAGATATGGGGTGCATGTTTTGTTTATTCCACTTTTGCCTTCCCCATTCATCGTTAAATGAAATGTTTATGTGGGCACTCACCAAAGAAACAGGCTGTTTATTAACTGCTAGATGATCAGATCCGTGTCATCACTATGGTTCATCACTAGGCTCCATGTCAAACATACAACACTACAAGGATGTATTACTATGATCTCAAGTAGCCTTGCATGGCACTGTATTCAATGGTTGCTAGTCAATATGGATAACAACAGATCATGACTACGGTATACAAATAAAATCAGTACAGAACCTGTAAAGGGGATAAACAAATGACTCCAAAGTTCCTCGGTATTTTCTCAATTGAGTTAGAAACAGATGAGCAAACACCTGAAAAGTTGAGTTCTATGTATCGAAGAGTAGCCCCACACAATCTTTGATTGAAGGCATGTGATTTAATTGTCCGACATAAATACAGAAACCATGAGAACACCATTTTTGTAGCACAAACGGCATCAACATTTTTTTGCAATATATTATTGATTTTATTGCCATAACCAATCACTGTTAATGCAGCAAGTACTTCAATTTCCTTCATTTTATGGGATGCAAACAGTACTTATGCCTTTCTAGCATTGTATTGATATAAGGTTTAAACATCTCAGTACTCCACAGTTTTGGTGCAATGGAATACTTACCTACATCCTAAAGTTATAAACATTCTTGGGATTATGAGTGCCTGATGCATTAATTATGTCGTTATTGTATGGCTTTCACACAAGTAGTGTTGGATGCACATTGATGCAAAGAGCAGCAGTATAACTTGGGAGCTAAGTCTGCATCCAGGGCCTGGGTGCACTCAAGCCAAGAGGTTAAGACCGTCTCAAGTCAATCGTCTGACATGGCTTGGACTTCACACCAGGTGTAGTATAACGACAGTCCACTGAGAAGCAAAGTTTAAAAAGTTCCCAGGCAGACTATTGGTCCACTCGCAAATTCTTTTTTTAATAACTTGAAAAAGCAAAAAAAAATGCTGGAAATACACAGCGGTCTGATGACAGGTCTACAACCGAAAAATTAACCATTGCTTGCTCTTTTTGGAGTACAACAACATGCATTTATAATGCGCTTCGTAGTAAAACGACCCAAGGCGCTTCACAGGAGTGTTAACAGACAAATCTTGACACCAAGCCATATAAGGAGATATTAGGACAGGTGACTTGCAGATATTAGGACAGGCTTGGTCAAAGAGATAGGTTTTAAGGAATAGAATCATAGAGTCATAGAAGTTTACAACATGGAAACAGGCCCTTCGGCCCAACATGTCCATGTCACCCAGTTTATACCACTAAGCTAGTCCCAATTGCCTGCACTTGGCCCATATCCCTCTATACCCATCTTACCCATGTAACTGTCCAAATGCTTTTTAAAAGACAAAATTGTACCCGCCTCTACTACTGCCTCTGGCAGCTCGTTCCAGACACTCACCACCCTTTGAGTGAAAAAATTGCCCCTCTGGACCCTTTTGTATCTCTCCCCTCTCACCTTAAATCTATGCCCCCTCGTTATAGACTCCCCTACCTTTGGGAAAAGATTTTGACTATCTGCCTTACCTATGCCCCTCATTATTTTATAGACTTCTATAAGATCACCCCTAAACCTCCTACTCTCCAGGGAAAAATGTCTCAGTCTATCCAACCTCTCCCTATAAGTCAAACCATCAAGTCCCGGTAGCATCCTAGTAAATCTTTTCTGCACTCTTTCTAGTTTAATAATATCCTTTCCTTAATAGGGTGACCAGAACTGTACACAGTATTCCAAGTGTGGCCTTACTAATGTCTTGTACAACTTCAACAAGACATCCCAACTCCTGTATTCAATGTTCTGACCAATGAAACCAAGCATGCTGAATGCCTTCTTCACCACCCTATCCACCTGTGACTCCACTTTCAAGAAGCTATGAACCTGCACTCCCAGATCTCTTTGTTCCATAACTCTCCCCAATGCCCTACCATTAACGGAGTAGGTCCTGGCCCGATTCGATCTACCAAAATGCATCACCTCACATTTATCTAAATTAAACTCCATCTGCCATTCATCGGCCCACTGGCCCAATTTATCAAGATCCCGTTGCAATCCTAGATAACCTTCTTCACTAACCATGCCACCAATCTTGGTGTCATCTGCAAACTTACTAACCATGCCTCCTAAATTCTCATCCAAATCATTAATATAAATAACAAATAACAGCGGACCCAGCACCGATCCCTGAGGCACACCGCTGGTCACAGGCCTCCAGTTTGAAAAACAACCCTCTACAACCACCCTCTGTCTTCTGTCGTCAAGCCAATTTTGTATCCAATTGGCTACCTCACCTTGGATCCCATGAGATTTAACCTTATGTAACAACCTGCCATGCGGTACCTTGTCAAAGGCTTTGCTGAAGTCCATGTAGACCACGTCTACTGCACAGCCCTCATCTATCTTCTTGGTTACCCCTTCAAAAAACTCAATCAAATTCGTGAGACATGATTTTCCACTCACAAAATCATGCTGACTGTTCCTAATTAGTCCATGCCTCTCCAAATGCCCGTAGATCCTGTCTCTCAGAATACCCTCTAACAACTTACCCACTACAGATGTCAGGCTCACCGGTCTGTAGTTCCCTGGCTTTTCCCTGCCGCCCTTCTTAAACAAAGGCACAACATTTGCTACCCTCCAATCTTCAGGCACCTCACCTGTAGCGGTGGATGATTCAAATATCTCTGCTAGGGGACCCGCAATTTCCTCCCTAACCTCCCATAACGTCCTGGGATACATTTCATCAGGTCCCGGAGATTTATCTACCTTGATGCGCGTTAAGACTTCCAGCACCTCCCTCTCTGTAATATGTACACTCCTCAAGACATCACTATTTATTTCCCCAAGTTCCCTAACATCCATGCCTTTCTCAACCGTAAATACCGATGTGAAATATTCATTTAGGATCTCACCCATCTCTTGTGGTTCCGCACATAGATGACCTTGTTGATCCTTCAGAGGCCCTACTCTCTCCCTAGTTACTCTTTTGCCCTTTATGTATTTGTAGAAGCTCTTTGGATTCTGCTTTGCCTTATCTGCCAAAGCAATCTCATGTCCCCTTTTTGCCCTCCTGATTTCTCTCTTAACTCTACTCCGGCAATCTCTATACTCTTCAAGGGATCCACTTGATCCCAGCTGCCTATGCATGTCATTTGCCTCCTTCTTCTTTTTGACTAGGGCCTCAATCCCCCGAGTCATCCAAGGTTCCCTACTTCTACCAGCCTTGCCCTTCACTTTATAAGGAATGTGCTTTCCCTGAACCCTGGTTAACACACTTTTGAAAGCCTCCCACTTACCAGACGTCCCTTTGCCTGCCAACAGACACTCCCAATCAACTTCTGAAAGTTCCTGTCTAATACCATCAAAATTGGCCTTTCCCCAATTTAGAATTTTAACTTTTGGGCTAGACCTATCATTCTCCATAGCTATCTTAAAACTAATGGAATGTCTTGAAAGAGGAGAGAGGTGGAGAGGCAGAGGGGTTTAGCGAAGGAATTCCAGAGCTTAGGGCCTAAACAGCTGAAGGCACGGCCGCCAATGGTGGGGCGAAGGAAATCAGGGATGCACAACAGGCCAGAATTGGAAGAATGCAGAGTTCACAGAGGGTTGTAGGGCTGCAGAAGGTTAGAGATAGGGAGGGGCGAGGCCATGGAGGGATTTGAACACAAGGATGAGACGTTTAAATAATTTTAAGTACTGTCGGATCTGATGTGTATGTCCAGCATTTTCTGTTCTTATTTCAAATTTCCTCTTTTCATCTCTACTTCTTAATATTTATGAACTTCACAAAATCCTCCCTGCTCTCACAAAAAAAATGTAATTGGTCAGGAGTGGTGAACAGCACGTCAGAGTTCCGTTGTCGCCAGCTAGAGTACAATGCACAGCCAGCAGTAGAACTCTGGTCTGCCAACTGTGCCTTATTGGTCTGAAAATAACAGCACACTATAATAAACAAATGTGTCACAGTAATAAATGGTAGTGATTGAATTCCCCGAATTATGCCTTCAACGTGCTGCCTGTCACGCTATGCTGTGGCTTACTAAAATTTTAAAATGGCACTCTCTTATTCATTTCAATAAGCGTGGTTTGAGGCTTACTTCTTCTCATACTACAAACAGAATTGAATGTGGCAATAAAAATCAGTAACATATGTCAGAAAAACCCCAAATTCAATACATCTGTGCAAGATAGGACATGCGCTGCATTGAATGAAAAGCTGTCAAGTAATCTGTTACCAGTACTGCACAAACTAGAACCATAAATGCTACTGTCTCATATCGGCAAAGTGCTGCATTAAGAAAACCTGAACAGGCTACAGTGTGTCAGTGGGATTATCCAGGAAGTAGCCGAGCCATTTGGGTTCAGTCAGTGATTTGTACTAAATTAGCTGAATCCGGCTGGGGGTAAAGAGGGGGAGGAACATTTCTGTTAGATCAGGGTATCAAAGGATATGGAGGAACAGCAGGTAAATGGGGTTGGGGTACAGATCAGCCATGATCGAATGGAATGGCGGAACAGGCTTGAGGGGCAGAATGGCCTACTCCTGTTCCTAATCAACTTCAGTACCCCTGGATTAAGGAGGGAACAATGCATCCAGCTTAACTGGAAGATCAGTCTCAATTGACAAATATGCGATTCATTTGGCCCTTAATTGAAAGATGGACTCAAAAGCTGTCGTTACATTGTAGCCTGGGTTTTGGAAGAGCAAAGTAACTGAGTCCCTCTCCTGTGAACTGGATGCTGGTTGGGGTTCCAACATTCTGCACCTGCACTGAGCTGGCCAGGACATTTGTGCAGAGTAACGATATCGCGATGCAGCTTCACAATGGCAACCGCCATAACGGGCTGCTGCTGTGGCACCTGCGGATTTGCTAGCCCTGATAAGACTGGCAGCAGCCAGGAAGCTCCAGTGACAAATGGGCTTTCCTTTCTGCAGCCTGAGAAACAAATCCAGCAGGTTTAGGTTGAGAGTTGCTGCCATCTACAGAAGACCAGTGTTACATGGGCATCAGCAGCCAAACAGCAATACAAAAGTGACTAAAATCAATTACTCCCCAGCTTCACTTCAGAGAACACCTCTCAAACATGGTGTCAGTCAGCCGTGGCTCAGTGTAGCACACTTGCCTCGAGTCAGAAGGTCGTGGGTTCGAGTCCCACTCCACAGACATGGGCACATAGCCTCGGCTAGCACAGCAGTGCAGTACTGAGTGAGTGCTGCACTGTCGGAGGTGCCGCCTTTCGGATGAAACGTTAAACAGAGTCTGCTCTTTCAGGTGGATATAAAAGATCCCAAGGCACCATTTCAAAGAGCAGGGGCGTTCACCCCGGTGTCCTAGCCAATATTTATCCCTCAACCAACATCAATAAAACAGATTATCTACTCATTTATCTCATTCCTGTTTGTGGGGCCTGGCTGTGCGGAAATTGGCTGGCGCATTTCCTACAATACAACAGTCTCTATACTTTAAAAAGTACCTCATAGGCTATGAAGTGCTTTGGGACATCTTGAGACTGTGGACGGCGCAATATAAATGCAAGTCTTTCTTTTCTTTCTTTCAAAACGCCTGTTCAGTAACAATTCTTTGCAAGAACTGTTTGAAAAAGATTCTCTTTTGTCTCCAAGTGAGTTGAAGAGTAGGGCACCAATCTCTTTAAAATAACATTAAATTACAAAAAATGGGAGGGCTTCTTGCAGCAACAACAACTCTCATCAGAAGTCCTATTTTTGATTACCCTTGCCTGCCATTTTCAAGAGAAGAGGGCTGGCGAGCACCCTGCTCCCATGCTTTCACTAGGCATGATGGAGTCTTCAGATTTACCCTTCCTGCCTCTAACTGTTTGCTTTGTGGTGGGTATTGCGGCCGTCACCCGGTGGAATGCTTGTGTGGGAAAACGTTGCGGGAAGCCAATGATTTACTACTCCTCCCAACTTAAATATAGAGAACAAAATGGAAAACAATTGGGCTGACTAGTTTACAGAGCTGCAACAATGCTGCTGTTTCATGTAAGTGGATTTTAGAATTGCACTCGCTGGGAAATAAAGAAAAACTTTTATGACTAGCTGATGTAATTGTATCGCAAGAGCAACTGTTGAACGAGCTTTGTAGAGCATCGAGCTCCTCCCCGAAGTCTAGTTGAATAGAAGTCTCATTTTTTCTAAAACAATTATTTACATCAGAACACAGCAGGCACAAAACCACATATCATCCTACTCTTCCTTTTCCAAAAATTCATGTAATTAACAGCTTTATTTAAAAAAAACTAAAACTGTGCTCATCTCATTGTGCATTAACATGTGTCTGCATCGAATTATGAACAAAGCAACATGATGATGTGTGAATCAAAGCGCCGCACCCTCGATGAATCATACCATTCTTCACAACAGAATTCAACAACTTAGATTTCTACAGCGTGCTCAGTGTAGGTCCCTTAGACTGCAGTGGATAGCGAGTAGCCATCGAGCAGGAGGGAGAGGGCAAGGAAGCAAAAGCACTGAAGAGGAATGTCTCCGGGAGTTTTGAAGGAAAGAAGGAAGGTCTAGGAGCTGAGGGAGCTCCAGAGCATGGAGGCATAGTGACTGATAGAGTGACCGATGATGATGGAGTGGAGAACGGAAAACAGGCCGGTGTCAGAGAGAACAAGCAGACACATGGCGTGAGGGAAACAGGAATGCAAGCGGGTCTAACAGAAGAGATAAAGCTCTTTCTATGAGTAGGATAGATTGGTATTCCCATTCCCTCATTTAAGATGGTTACATTGAAACGACAGCACAGAAACAGGCCATTTGGCCCAACTGGTCTATGCCGGTATTTATGCTCCACATGAGCCTCATTCCTCCCTACTTCATCTAACCAATCAGGATATCCTTCTGTTCCTTTCTTCCTCATGTGCTTATCTAACTTCCCCTTAAATGCATCGGTGCTATTTGCCTCAACCACTCCTTGTGGTAATGTGTTCCGTATTCTTACCACTCTTTGGGTAAGGATGTTTCTCCTGAATTGCCTATTGGATTTATTAGCGACTATTTTGGATTTATGACCTCTAGTTTTGGACTCCCCCACAAGTGGAAACATTTTCTCTACGTCTACCCAATCAAACCCTTTCATTACCTTAAAGACTTCTATCAAGTTAACCCTCAGCCTTCTCTTTTCTAGAGAAAAGAGCCACAGCCTTTAGTCTTTCCTGATAAATATATCCGCTCAGTTCTGGTATCATCCTTGTGAATCTTTTTGCACCCTCCCCAATGCCTCTACATTCTTTGTATAATATGGAGACCAGAACTGTGCACAGTACTCCAACTGTGATGTAACCAAGGTTCTATACATGTTTAACATAACTTCTCTGCTTTTCAATTCTACACGTTTATTAATGTGCTCTTGCATTTTGATGCATTCTTCCTTTGTATTAACTACACCCCTCAATTTGGTGTCATTCAAATTTTGAAATTGCAATTCCGTTTCCCGAATTCAAAACATTAATGAAAATTGTGAACAACACCGATCCCTGTGGAACACCACTTCCTATCTTTTGCCATGATGTGGAGATGCCGGTGATGAACTGGGGTTGACAAATGTAAGGAATCTTACAACACCAGGTTATAGTCCAACTGTTTTATTTGAAAATCACAAGCTTTCGGAGGCTTTCTCCTTCGTCAGGTGAAGTGTGACGTTCACCTGACGAAGGAGAAAGCCTCCGAAAGCTTGTGATTTTCAAATAAAACAGTTGGACTATAACCTGGTGTTGTAAGATTCCTTACATTTATCTTTTGCCAGCCTGAGTAGCTAGAAACATAGAAAATAGGAGCAAGAGTAGGCCATTCGGCCCTTCAGGCCTTCTCCGCCATTCAAAATGATCATGGCTGATCATCTAACTCAGTATCCTGTTCCCGCTTTTTCCCCATATTCCTTTAGCATTAAGAAATATATCTATCTCCTTCTTGAATACATCTAATGACTTGGCCTCCACTGCCTTCTGTGGTAGAGAATTCCACAGGTTCACCACCCTCTGAGTGAAGAAATTTCTCCTCATCTCGGTTCTAAATGGCATACCCCGTATCCTGAGACCGTGACCCCCGGTTATGGACTCCCCAGCCATCGGAAACATCCTCCCTGCATCTAGGCTGTCTAGTCCTGTTAGAATTTTATATGTTTCGATGAGATCACCTCTCATTCTTCTAAATTCTAGTGAATATAGGCCTAGTCGACCCAATCTCTCCTTATACGACAGTCCTGCCATCCCAGGAATCAGTCTGGTAAACCTTCGTTGCACTCCCTCTATGGCAAGGACATCCTTCCTCAGATAAGGAGACCAAAACTGCACACAATACTCCAGATGTGGTCTCACCAAGGCCCTGTATAACTTGTCTTTTTAAGATTGCTAGTCATCTTAATTTTATTTTGCACTATGGCCCTATTTGTTTTTGGCCCTTGTTTTCTCTGCCTTCCACAATTGCTTTTTCCCTTTCTGTCTTTTGTTTCTATCCTTGTTTCCCGCTCCTCTGCCTCCCTGCTCAGGTTCCCATCCCCCTGCCATTCTAGTTTAAACCTTAACCACAACTCTCTGTCCTCTGTTTTGTAGCCAACTTGCTATCCTGCCCCTGACTCCACATGCTCTGACCTTAGCCATGAGACTACAATGCAGTACATTATCGAAGGCCTTTTGAAAATCCAAATATATTACATCAACTGCATTACCCTTCTCTACCCTGTTACTTCTTCAAAAAATTCAATAACGTTGGTCAAGCATGACTTACTCTTCTGAAATCCATGCTGACTATTCTTCATTATATTTTAGTTTTCTATATATTTTTCTATTACATCTTTGAGTAAAGATTCCATTATCCTTCCTACCACCGATGTTAAGCTAACTGGTCTATAGTTCCCTGAACTTGTTTTATCTCCCTTTTTAAAAATAGGAATAACATTATCTGTCCGCCAGTCCTCGGGCACTATTCCCTTTGCTAATGATTTTTTATACATACGTAATAGTGCCTCTGCTATCTTCTTTTAATATTTGTGGGTGCAATCCACCATCCTAAACATTCACACCCTCCACCACCGGTGCACTATGGCTGCAGTGTGTACCATCCACCGGATGCACTGCAGCAACTCGCCAAGGCTTCGTCGACAGCACCTCCCAAACCCGCGACCTCTACCACCTAGAAGGACAAGAGCAGCAGGCGCATGGGAACACCACCACCTGCACATTTCCCTCCAAGTCACACATCATCCTGACTTGGAAATATATTGCTGTGACCAGGGTTTTATTATCTCTGAGTTTGATTTGTTTGTCAATTAACTCCCCCCTTTCTATCTCAAATGTTTTTATATCTTTTTTGAACTCTTCTTCCAATGTCATATCCATCTTGTTCTATGTCTAATTTAGCATTTGCAACCATCTTCAGCCAGAAGCGCCGAGTGGATGATCCATCTCAGCCTCCTCCTGAGATCCCCACCATCATATAAGCCAGTCTTCAGCCAATTTGATTCACTCCACGTGATATCAAGAAACGGCTGAGTACACTGGATACAGCAAAGGCTATAGGCGCCAACAATATCCCGGCTGTAGTGCTGAAGCCTTGTGCTCCAGAACTAGCCGCGCCTCTAGCCAAGCTGTTCCAGTTCAGCTACAACACTGGTATCTACCTGGCAAAGTGAAAAATTGCCCAGGTATGTCCTGTCCACAAAAAGCAGGACAAATCCAATCCGGCCAATTATTGCCCCATCAGTCTACTCTCAATCATCAGCAAAGTGGTGGGAAGGTGTTGTCGACAGTGCTATCAAGCGGCATTTACTCACCAATAACCTGCTCGCCGATGCTCAGTTAGGGTTCCGCCAAGACCACTCGGCTCCAGACCTCATTATAGCCTTGGTCCAAACATGGACAAAAGAGCTGAATTCCAGAGGTGAGGTGAGAGTGACTGCCCTTGACATCAAGGCAGCATTTGACCGAGTGTGGCACCAAGGAGCCCTAGTAAAATTGACGTCA
Source organism: Heptranchias perlo (assembly GCF_035084215.1). Lineage (NCBI taxonomy): Eukaryota > Metazoa > Chordata > Chondrichthyes > Hexanchiformes > Hexanchidae > Heptranchias > Heptranchias perlo. The sequence goes on along the minus strand of NC_090333.1, from coordinate 12,747,987 downwards.
ATGGGAATCAGGGGGAAAACTCCAGTGGCTGGAGTCATACTTAGCATAAAGGAAGATGATAGTGGTTAATGGAGGCCAATCATCTCAGCTCCAGGACATCACTGCAGGAGTTCCTCAGAGCAGTGTCCGAGACCCGACCATCTTCAGCTGCTTCATCAATGACCTTCTCTCCATCATAAGGTCAGAAGTGGGGATGTTCGCTGATGATTGCACAGTGTGCAGTTCCATTCGCAACCCCTCAGATAATGAAGCAGTCCGTGCCCGCATGCAGCAAGACCTAGACAACATCCAGGCTTGGGCTGATAAGTGGCAAGTAACAATCGCGCCAGAAAAGTGCCATGCAATGACCATTTCCAACGAGAGTCTAACCACTTCCCCATGACACTCAACAGCATTACCATCTCCAAATCCCCCACCATCAACATCCTGGAGGTCACCATTGACCAGAAAATAAACTGGACCAGACACATAAATACTGCGGCTACAAGAGCAGGTCAGAGGCTGGGTACTCTGCGGCGAGTGACTCACATCCTGACTCCCCAAAGCCTTTCCACCATCTACAAGGCACAAGTCAGGAGTGTGATGAATACTCTCCACTTGCCTGGATGAGTGCAGCTCTAACAACACTCAAGCAGCTCGACACGATCCAAAATAAAGCAGCCCGCTTGATTGGCACCTCATCCACCATCCTAAACATTCACACCCTCCACCACCGGTGCACTATGGCTGCAGTGTGTACCATCCACCGGATGCACTGCAGCAACTCACCAAAGCTTCCTCGACAGCACCTCCCAAACCCGTGACCTCTACCACCTAGAAGGACAAGAGCAGCAGGCGCATGGGAACACCACCACCTGCACATTCCCCTCCAAGTCACACATCATCCTGACTTGGAAATATATCGCTGTTCCTTCATCGACGCTGGGTCAAAATCCTGAAACTCCCTACCTAACAGCACTGTGGGAGAATTTTCACCCCACAGACTGCAGCGGTTCAAGAAGGTGGCTCACCACCACTTTCTCAAGGGCAATTAGGCATGGGTAATAAATGCTGGCCTTGCCAACGACGCCCACATCCCATGAATGAATAAAAAAAGTCATACCCACCCCGGTAAATACGAAAGCAAAGTAACTATTCAATATCTCTACTATTTCACTGTCATTACCTGTGAGTTTATGTTATGCATCCCTCAGTAGCCCTATTCCTAACCTGATTTTTCTTTTGTTATTCATGCATCTGTAGAATACTTTACTATTGCTTTTTATATTCCCTGATAATTTAATTTTTTTAGTTCTTCTTTGCTTTCCCAATTGTTTTTCCGACTTCTTTCCTAACCTCTGCAAACTCTCTTTTGTCATTCTCTCCTTTATTGTTTCTAAACTTAGAGTATGCCCTTTTCTTTAGTTTCAATTTTATCCTTATCTCTTCATTCATCTTTGGTGTTTCATTATTGGCTAGTTTGTTCTTGCTTTTTGGCGTAATATATTTCTCCTGAACACTACTGATCACAGTTTTAAATATTTCCCACTGCTGTTCTCTTTGTCTGTCAAATGTTTTTACCCAGTTTATCTTCCCTAGTTCCATTATCATCCCCTCAAAATGAGCATTTTTCCAATCTATTACTTTGGTCTTTGTCTTACTCAATCATTATTTTAAACCTTACAATCTTACCATCAGTATTGCCCAGGTGTTCCCCTATGCTTTCTTCGCTCATCTGCTCTGGTTCATTTCCCATTACTTGCTCCAGCAGTGGTTCCTCTCTTGCTGGGCTTCTCACATAATGGGTAAGAAAGTGGTCCTGCACACACTGTAAAAACTCAATTCCCCCTCCCTACCTCATCTTGCCAGTTTATTTGGGGGTAGTTGAAATCTCCCATGATTATTATTCGATTTTATTTTAAAACTCATTTCATAGATTTATCTACATTTTTCTTCCTCCACTTCCCTTCCACTATTAGGCAGTCCGTAGAATATACCCGTTAATGTGATCTATCCCATCTTATCCTTTGTCACAATCCATATGGATTCTGTTTCTATCTTAATATTACTCATGTCTCTTTTTTCTATTGCCATTATGTTGTCCCTAATTAGTGCAGCTACCCCAACTCCCTTCTTCCTTCCCTATTTTTTCTAAAATACATTATATCCTGCAATATTTAACTGCCAGTCCTGTTCCTTATGTAGCCATGTTTCAGTTATCCCTACATCTGGCTTCTTGTTACGAATTATTATGTCCAGTTCCCCATTTTGTTTCGGATGCTGTGCACATTGCTGTACAGGTAATTTAATTTGTTTTTAATAACTATTCCCCTCACTTTATTGTTAACGGTCATTTTGTACTTAAGTTCTCTGACCTTTACTCTCATTCCTATTTCTTCAGACTTAAGTTCTCATCACCAGGTCACTCCTCCCCCTCCCCCCCTCCCCCCCACGGCTTACTAGTTTAAAATCCCATCAACAGCCTTATTTATCCATTCCGCTAGGACACTGGTCCCATTCCAGTTCAGGTGGCACCTATCCCAGTTCAGGTGGCGCCTATCCCAATGATGCAGCTCCTTCCTATCCCAGTATTGCTGCCAATACTGGGACAGGAAGGAGCTGTATCGTTGGGATAGGCTCCTTGAAATGGAACCCCCTCCTTCCCACACCAGTCTTTCAGCCACGCATTCACCTTCCTGATCTGTTTATCCCTATGCCAATTAGCACGTGGCTCAGGTGGTAATCCCAAGATTACCACCCATCATGTCCTTCTTTTTAAAAAAAAAAATTTTGTTCCAAACTTCTCTTAGCAGGACCTCCTCCCTTTTCTTTCCTATGTCATTGGTCACAACATGGACCACGACAACTGGATCTTCCCCCTCCCTTTCCGAGTTCCTCTCCAGTTGCTTCAAGATATCTTTTACCCTTGCACTAGGTAGGCAAAACACCCTCCTGGACTCTCGGTCACGACTGCTATCTATCCCCCTAATTATCAAATCCCCTGTGACTACAACCATTCTATTCTGCTCCTCCCTCCCCACCTTGGACTGCCTCCTGTTCTACAATGCCATAGTTAGCATTCTGGCTGTCCAACCCACAGACTACATCCTTATCCTCACTGGTAGAAAGTACATTGTACCTGCTGGATTGGACCAGTGTGTGCGGGACCTCCTTCTGTACCTCCTCTTGGTTCCCCTTACCCTGCTGACTTATGTGTCGGAGTGTCTCTAACTCGCACTCCAGCCCAAGGACTCTGAGCTAGAGTGACTCAAGACAGAGACATTTCCTGCAGATGTGGCAATCAGAGACAGTCTCGCTGGTGGACTCACTTAAGAAACAGCTGGATGTAAAATAGGAAGATGACAAATGGGCTGAATGGCATCCATCACAAACTATCATCTGCTCCTCAAACGGTTATTCCACAAAAAAATATACTAAACGGTTTAATTTCTGTTTTATCCAATATCAAGTGGGTACTAACTAAACAGAGAAATGATTTTAATACTTGTTCTTGTATCACAATGCTGTCAGCAGTCTTCTTTGTGTTAACTCCTCAAAATCTGTCTCTGAGTTTGCTTCCAGTCAACTCCACTAATTCATCTCTCACCACATCCATTTTTGGAACATTTTGCTACATTAAAGCTGCTATATAAATGTAACTTAATGATACCAATATGTTTTACAGGGGAAAAAGCTTGTTGGAGCCAAAGTTTTAACACTGTGCAATACTCTTAACCCATTTTTTGAAACTGTTCACCAACGACAGGTCTGCAATCACTAAGCGTAATCCAACTCAAAGTGCTCTCGCCAGACACAACAAAATTTGGACGGACAAAGTCTATAACTGGGCAGTTGGGGGTTTTCAATTCGAGTAGACAAGTACAAAAATCTCACATCCATTCTGCTTTACTGGTGTGTCTCCCTCTTCTGCCTTCAATCTATGCTTAGATCCAGCTGTTAGTCTCAATAGAAGGGTTTCCAAACTTTGTTGTGCCAGGACCCCCTGCAGCTACTGACAATCCCAGGAACTCCCCGTAAGTAACTGACACACACTGCAGTTATGAGTATCCCATGTAAATATCGACACACCATCGACGTCATTACTTCCAAAAAGACTGTGTCGACTACCCAAAGTAAACAGTTCTTTCATAGTTTTTATTAGTATACATTAGCAAAATAATAAGCTTCCAAGTCAAGTACAGAAAAAAGAAAATTACTGACAGATGGGAGAGAAATCTGATGACCTTTCCGATCCCCTTCACTCCAGGGACTCCAGTTTGAAAACCTATGCTCTTACAGAATGGGATCGGTCAGTCCCCTTTTAGACCACCCAGTTAGTCAGTCTTTCTCTCCACTACCAGATTCTCCGCACTTCTCATTTTCACTGCATTTATTCTCGCTTCCATCTTAAAATAACTCCTATTACATACGCCTGGTGTATTTTTTAAAAAAAATCTACAATCATAAAGTACAGACACATCATATTAAAACAGCCCAACAACTACCACCCGCAGTACTTCCCACAAGCGTAATCCAGCTCAAGTTATCACTTTGCATTCTGTAATGCCTTAAACGCAACGAAACATAAATGCTCTCTCCAAACACAACCCAGGTTTTGGTATAACCAAATCTATAATTATACAGCTGGGCGGTTTCACTTCATGTGGACCAGTACAAAAATCTCACACACCCATTGTACTTTACCTCAGGATCTCTGTCTGTCTGTCTCTCTCTCCACCACCACCTCTAGTTGAAATGTCTGATCTTTAGAAAGAAAAATAAATTCTAAATGAAGAGTTTTAAAAAAAAGCTCAAACATTTCACCTAATTCTCTAGTCAAGGCTTTCAAACCGCTAACAAGGCTCGAAGAATTTAAAATCTTTTTAGATTGACATGAAATATTTTAGTATGTAGGGCACATGACCTTCCTAAGCAGATTTACAAACTGACCTGCCTAATACAGTGAGACTGTGTGTGCCAGAAGGAGCAATGAAATCCTGCCAAGATTACATTATAACCCAAGAGCACCGTTATACTGCCACTTTAGAATATCTGAAAAATGGTTTCTGATTTGCAGCGATACAAAGCTGGCAATACAACTCCCAAATCAAACAAATGTTACACCCTTGTTCAAAAAAGGGTGTAAGGATAAACCCAGCAACTATAGGCCAGTCAGTTTAACCTCAGTGGTGGGGAAACTTTTAGAAACGATAATCCGGGACAGAATTAACAGTCACTTGGACGAGGGTGGATTGATTAGGGAAAGCCAGCATGGATTTGTTAAAGGCAAATCGTGTTTAACTAACCTGATAGAGTTTTTTGATGAGGTAACAGAGGGGGTAGATGAGGGCAATGCAGTTGATGTGGTCTATATGGACTTTCAAAAGGTGCTTGATAAAGTGCCGCACGGTAGGCTTATCACGGAATAAAGGGGGCAGTAGCAACATGGATACAGAATTGGCTAAGGGACAGGATAGTGGTGAACGGCTGTTTTTCGGACTGGAGGGAGGCGTATAGTGGTGTTCCCCGGGTTCAGTGCTGGGACCACTGTTTTTCTTGATATATATTAATGATTTGGTCTTGGGTGTACAGGGCACAATTTCCAAATTTGCAGATGACACAAAACTTGGAAGGGTAGTAAGCAGTGAGGAGGATAGTGGTAGACTTCAAGAAGACAGAGGCAGGCTGGTAGCATGGGCGAACACGTGGCAGATGAAATTTAACACAGAAAAATGCAAAGTGATACATTTCGTTAGGAAGAACGAGGAGAGGCAATGTAAACTAGAGGGCACAACTCTAAAAGGGGTACAGGAACAGAGAGATCTGGAGGTAAATGTGCACAAGTCGTTGAAGGTGGCAGGGCAGGTTGAGAAAGTGGTTAACAAAGCATATGGAATCCTGGGCTTTATAAATAGAGACAGAGTACAAAAGTATGGAAGTCATGATGAACCTTTATAAAACACTGGTTCGGCCACAACTGGAGTATTGTGTCCAGTTCTGGGCACTGCACTTTAGGAAGGATGTGAAGGCCTTAGAAAGGGTGCAGAAGAGATTTACTAAAATGATTCCAGGGATGAGGGACTTTAGTTACATGGATAGACTGGAGAAGCTGGGGTTGTTCTTGGAACAGAAACTGTTGCGAGGAGATTTGATAGAGGTATTCAAAATCATAAAGGGTCTAGACAGAGTAGATAGAGAGAAACTGTTCCCATTGGCGGAAGGGACAAGAACCAGAGGACATAGTTTTAAAATGATTGGCAAAAAGAACCAAAGGTAACATGAGAAAAAACTTTTTTTTTAAAAACACTGCAAGTGGTTAGGATCTGGAATGCACTGCCCGAGGGGGTGGTGGAGGCAGATTCACTCATGGCCTTCAAAAGGGAACTGGATAAGTACTTGAAAGGAAAAAATTTGCAGGGCTACGGGGAAAGGGTGGGGGAGTGGGACTAGCTGGATTGCTCTTGCATACAACTGGCGCGGACTCAATGGGCCAAATGGTCTCCTTCCGTGCTGTAACCGTTCTATGATTCTATGAAATCAGACCTTGACCTGACTTCAGAGAGAAGTGGTGCAAGAACCTCAAATATCTTGCTTGGGTTGGTGACTGTGAGCAAAGCTCTATGCATGTGCATGGAGGCACACATGCATGGAGCTCTCTCCTGGTCCTGGGGATGTGATTTGGGGCCAGGTATTATAAACAAGGCATTGTCCAGTCTATGACAGGTCGCTCCAGAACAAATGTACACTGCAACAGGGTTGTCCAAACTACGACCTGTAAAAACAGGTCAACATAGTCCTAATTTTGCATATATTTTTTATTTGTTGCTTTGTTCTGTTTCGATTTTGAGGGCCTGGAGGTTTGCAACGGTCTGTTCCTAATGCTGTTACCTTGTTGGTGGATAATCCCTAAATCAGAACTCCTAGTTTGGTTGTCAGCTACTTGAGATATATGCAAATACTAGTTCATAGGAACAGGAGTAGGCCATTCAGCCCCTTGAGCCTGTTCCGCCATTCAATTAGATCACGGCTGATCTGTATTTTACCCGCCTTGGTTCCATAACCCTTAATATCCCTACCTAACAAAAATCCATCAATCTCAGTTTTGAACTCGATTCAGTCTGCTTCTCTTCCCTGCACGTGTAATGACTGCTCTGCGGTCTGCATATACAAGGATGGGCAATGACTTGCCCCAGATTCCTATCACCAGCACTCAATAACCAGAGGGGATGTAGTTCACTCTCCTCCCTTCCAAGTGTTACATTCTAGTATCCCTTAAACAATTGGAGCTGGACTTTTAGGGCTTCATGCATTTAATACATGAAGTTGTATTTTGGGGAGTTTAATGTCACCAGTTTGAAGTAGAAATAGTTTGATTCAGATTTTGGCATTTGATTTTAACTACTGGCATTATATAATCGGCATTAAGACTGAAAATTTATGTCCTGGTTTGGGGCTAAAAGTGGTGGGTGAGGAATCATGTTACAGGAGTCATATTTCGCCCCTGAGGTTGCTCTCCTGATGAAGCAATTTCACTAAGGACACAGCAGCACCATACCAATGCATTCCTTTCAGCCCTTGCCCCTAAGCATCAATCCAAGCTCCTGCTACCGATTAAAAAATCGGAGACGGCCCAGAGGAGAGATTTAAAATTGGAGAGAGTCAAAAGGGAGCGTTCAATATTGTAGCGCTGGAGGGTAGGGCAACAGCTGATAGGACGGTGCTGGTTGAAATGAGAAAGACGACAGAGAGAAAAGTATTTGTGGGTACCAGCCGTCAGGCAGTTGACAATTTTGGTAGATATATGCTTTTAAATGTCGATCCTAGCCATATATGAGTGATTTGGATCTTTTGGTTTTGAAGTGTATGGGTTGTCTTGTATAATTATTGCTTTATATGCAAGTACACCAATTAGCAGTATATGCAGCTTTAAGGAGGAGGCTTACAAACTTCACAATTAATCAATACATTTCTTGCTAAGCTAATTTTATGACTAGGAATATTTTAAAGAAATGAGAGGTGTGTAGAATGAGACAATATCATACAAAAGTTTGTAGATAATAAGACTTCTACTGCAGAGGAAACAAATATCACATTTGTCATCAGTTATAAATAAAGGATTAAATCTATACCCTAAATCTCATGTTTCCCAAGTTACCCAACAAAAGCATTTCATTAAAGCTATAGAGAATTTTTACAACTGCAGAGCAGTCAGCTGGTATGGGGAAGTGAGAATTACACCTTTTCCCAAACAAAAAGTCTCCACTTTTGCAAATGAGAAGTCACGCAGCTGCATCACATTAATCACAGTCTAACATGAGTAGATTGATGAATATCATTAAAAAATTTTAAAACTAATTCAAAATAATATTTAATCTTTTATCATTATTTTTGAACTGCTCCAGCAGGAATTCCTCCCACCACATTCCATCTAAATATGGAATGACCTCAAACTTCTGCAGCTTTCAGAATATAACTTTAAAAGAAATAATGTGTAAAATGAAAACAACAGATTAACTGGTTATTCACCTCATTGCTGTTTGTGGGATCACGTGCAAAATAGCTGCCATATTGCCTTCAGAACAACTGTAAGTGAACAAAGGTTCTTGACCAAGGTACTAATTTTTTTTAATGGGGTGGGGGGCGGGGGGGTAAGGAGGAACTTGGAAGAGAAGCCCAGGTTTCAAAAGTACTTCCAGGGCAGGCACATGAAGAAATGCAACAAGGGAAAAACTCAAAAGGAATGAAAAACATTTACTGCAAAAACAAGAGGACACGGCGGGGGGGCGAAATTAAGTGATGCGTGCCACTGATCCATCTCCCTCAGACACACATTCTGCAAGAAAACTTGCTCCCCCGTTTTTCCTTACTGGTGCACGGTTCTGAGTGTGCTGGGTTAAATGGCCATTAATCACATGAATCTTGACAATGAGTGTCGGCACACTATTCAATAATTAACGGCATCACAGCCTAGTCCAATTCTAAACAATTTTACAACACCAAGTTATAGTCCAGCAATTTTATTTTAAAACATTTACTGCAAAAACAAGAGGACACGGCGGGGGGGCGAAATTAGGCGAGTCCAATTCTGTCCTCACCTAGGGTTGCCAACCCTTCAGTATTGTCCTGGAGTCTCCATAAATTAAAGATCAATCTCCTGGACACTATAACCCAGGAGAAAAATCATAGGGGCATTAAAAAAAAGTGGTTTTTTTTCCTTCATTTTCTTTGAACACTTTCGTTCATTAGTTATAAAAGCACTGAAGATGGGAAAAGGACTGTTTGACTGGGGTGGGGCAATTGGAGGTGAGAAGTCACGTGATAAATCTCCAGGAATACGCCCAACTAGAGATGGCAACCCTATCCTCACCCAACATCCACAATTGCAGCTGCAGTCGCTGGATAGGGCTCAGGAGCAGGAACCCTGGATGATTTTCCTTTCCCTAGCCTGAGTGCTGAGGCCACTGCCTCAGCTGTGATGAGCTAACTCAGCCCACACCAGGGATCAAGCCTGGCACTTTCCTGGTCAATATGGGTTAGCTACTCACTGCCTAAACCAGCTAAGTCACCGGGGGAGCCCAGAAAATTACTTTCAATACAAATACGAAAAAGGAAAAGGCACCAAGGTAAATTAAACTTTACCTATCATTCTAATGCAAGCACAGCTGTAAATGGGAGGATAAAATCTTGACAAATTCACTAAGTCTAATATGAAGAGCAAAATCTAGACTGACACTTCAGTGCAGCACCGAGGGAGTGGAACATTGTTAGAGGCGCTGTCTTTTGGATGAATGTTAAACCGAGGCCCCATCAGCCTGTTTAGGTTTACTTCAAAGATCCCGTGGAATTATGCAACGAAGAGCTGAGAGTTCTCCCCACCCTGGCCAATATTCATCATTCAACAACCACCAAAAAAACAAATTAAGTGGTCGTTTTTTCTGTTGTTTGTGGGAAGTTGCTGCCTAGGATGGCTGCCACATAACAGTCGCTGCACTTCTAAAGTAATTCACCGTGTGAAATGTTTTGTAACATGTCAACATGATACGGTGTTATATAAATCCAAGTATTTCTTTCAGTAGAGGAACTATAAAGGTCCGGTAGACAAAGTTACAACCCAAGTCTATAATTAAATGCTGTACCGAGTGAGTTATTATGTCGCAGTTGACAAATTTACTTGACAACATTTTCTACTTCATACCATTAAGCTTTATAACCCTCCAAGTGTATGCATGGCACTTTCAATATTTATGTCCCTTCCCAAGGAGAGTTATTCTGCTCAGATCGATTGCTCAATAATCTCTTCTATGCTAGAAAAATATGCGGACGGCAAGCCTTGGATAATTCAGCATGGTACTTGATGAGTAAAAAGGATTGTATAAACTGGGCACTTGTGGGTTACTCGGTTTAAGGTTCTGATCATGATTTTTTTTAAAAAAAGGACTACCATGCAGAGTAAATTCCAATGATTTGAAGATTTGAAACATCTCATGATGAATTAAATTAAGTCACCCTCATTAAGCACTTGTGCTACTGTGACCTTATGCCACCTCATTCAAAGGAGTTCACTTATACATTGTTCTTATCATTGCATATAGACATACAGTTATCATAATGGGGCGGTGCTCACTTGTGCATAAATCTGAATAGTCAAGCTGGGCAAGGACTCCCCTATTATATGCATTCTTTTTAAATCAATGCACTATTTCTTCTCCTCCCAAAGCGCCTTTCAAATGAAGATCAGGCAAGATTTTGTGCAACATAAATATAAAACATGCATGACAATCTGGACCAAGAGTAGAATTACGCAATCCAAATATACAGGAATATGCTATCCAAACATATAGGAAAGTGCATTCACATTGTTGCAACCGTTTTGTGACACCTCACTACATAGCAACACTGAAATAGTCCCTTTTAAAGACGAGATGAACATTTGAAATCTTAACATCAAAACTATGAGACTGACAAAATGTTTCCATTCCCAACTTCTTTCAGAGTCAGAAGTTAAAACTGTAAAAGACATGTCAGTTAAAGGGTACCCCAGATTCTGAATACTGGCAGATCAAAGAATTATATAAAATTTACAGCACACAAACAGACCATTTGGCCCAACAGGTCTATATGCTCCACCTTACATCATCTCACCCTATCACCATATCCTTCTATTCCTTTCTCCCATGTAACTTATCTAACTTCCCCTTAAATGCATCTATGTTATTCACCTCGACCACTAATATGGCAGCGAATTCCACATTCTAACCAGTCGCTGAGTAAAGAAGTTTCTCTCGAATTCTTTATTGGCTTTATTAGTAACTATCTTATATTTATGGCCCCTTGCAGCAGGGGAATGGGGAGAGTTGCATGAAATTGTTTGGGTAGCAGTAGGTATTGTCCTGCTGACCCATATTAAATAAGCCTCCAGTACAATATCAAATGCCAAGCTCAAAGTCATTATGTCCTTTACACAGGAAAAAAAACTGATCTCCCCCCATGGCTCAGTAAGGTTATCTAGTGACTGGCTGAGCCATATGGAACAGGAAGATCCGAGGTTCAATTTCTACTCTACTGAGCTGGATGATCTCAGCTGGTGATGCGTCAGGGCTATATTTTGCCTCAACATCCTTGATTAGGGAGGTTTCCCACTCTTGAACGCTACCCAGCGAGCACTGACGAGGGTGTGCCTGTGTGTACATCAGGTGAAGACAGGATTCCCCCTTCCCTCTCGGATGAATGGCCTAATGACATTCGCTGGTAAGACTCACACATGAATAATGGTCATATAGGACAAAGCCCAGGACAGGGCACAGTAGTCCACTGGTTATGGTACTGGCCTAGTAATCCAGAGGTCCTGAAATCAAATCCCACCATGGCAAATTGTGAAACTAAATTCAATAAATTTGGTGATTTATGGGCTAGCACCATGAAAGTTGCTGGATGGTCATAAAAACTCAACAGATTCACTAATGTCCTTCAGGAAAGGGAACCGGTCACCCTTACCTGATCTGGCCTATGTGTGTAATTCTTGCTGTGCGCAAATTTGCTGTTACAACAGTGGCTACACTTCAAAAAGTATTCAGGGGCATCTTCAGGTCATGATAGACACATTGTAAATGCAAGTTGTTTCTTTCGTTTATACGAGAGTCCAGTCCCACATTACATAGTTGACTCTTAATGCCCTCAAGGCATCGAAGGATGGGCAATAAATACTGCCTTGCCAGAGTCACCCAGCACACAAACCATCAAGAAGTCAACATCTTTGGGAGGGGAGAAGAGGAGAGAAAACTGGGAGAAAGGAGCAACAATAAAGGAATTTCAAAGTGAAAGATAGTATCTATTTGCCGCTTTGAGAGACTGCAGTAACCTGTAAAGGTGCCACATTTCTTGCTGCGTGGGTTAGAAAGAAAATGTATATGTCAACACAGCTTCTTTTAAATTAAGAGATTTCAAGGGGGAAAAAAAGTATTGACTTGTGATTAAACAGAAGTTTTTGATACATTAATGGCAATCCTGAACTCCAGGGTAGACGGTTAAAAAAATATCAACTTTAAGAAGGAAAGTAGCCTTGAATTCACATTCACTTTCAGTCAGTAGCAAGCAGAGAAACATTACAATCTGGTAACAAACGGCTTCTAACAATCTCCCCAAAGCAACCAATACCAACGCTCAAAAATACTCACTGAAAGATTCAACAGAGTAATGGGCTCGGCGCCAAGCAAATCAAAATGGTCTGACTGCTGTGAGTATAACAGGGTGATCTGGGATAGGCTGCATAGTTTCTTCTCTTTCCTACCTTCTAATGAGGCCCCAGTTAGCTGCCTGAATTTAGGAGAATATTAAAAGAGAAGGCATGAAAGGTTCTTTCATTAAGGCAGAAATTTGTACAAAAAGTAAAACTCGTTTGTAAACTGCAATTTGATTCCAGTATGACTCCAAACTGAAAACATCATGCAAAAAAAAATCTTTAAATTATTTGCGTTTTCCTCACTGCATGGATTCAGGCACTCAAGGGTATCAGTGCAGTCGTGGAATGTTTCACTGCGCACTGCCCTGAGCAGAAATGGACACTGGAATCTTAGCCATCTCCGATATACAGCAGCGTTAGCAGAACTCTCAGCCAAGGCACAGCAAAGTGAAAGAGTATAAACCCGAGTAGCTGTGTTGTGAATGGTGGGAATTATCCTTTAAATCCATTCATAATACCCTCGAGACTGAAATGCAGAAGAGCCTGTCAGAGTTGGAAGACACTGCCCACCAATTGAGGTAAATGAGCAACAGACAAGACACTGTTTGCCCACTGACATCACAAAGTGCAAGCTGCAGCCTCTGCAAAATGGAAGTGTTTTTATTAAATAAACAAAAAGCCCAGAAATGTCATATAACAGTTGTTGTAGATACTGGCTGCAGTTTCCAGACTTTATGATAAACTATCCCTCAAGCTACAGAAAGATCTTGCCAAACAACCCACAACAAGTATTCATCTGGCCTTTAAATTTGTCCTTTTATTTGCACTTAAGTGGCCCTGTACAGCTGAGGTTATTTCAAGCATCACAGACTGCGTTCACTTCTTACAGTTCTTGTTGTTTCTCTTGCCCTTCAGCCTCGATAAAGCTCTGATTCCTTTTCAAGTGCTCTCCTTTCTGTTCATACCCTGCTTGGTTCAATAAATTTCTATTGTGATCCAATATTTATCCTATTTTGCCCTTTCCTTCCATGACATTGTAAAACACCCATATCCTCTCGTCATTTTCTCAAAAAAAAAACCCCAGCAAAACCCTTCATCTCACAGCTCTTTCGTATCATTCAGCTGTGGCTCAGTGGTAGCACACTCACCTCTGAGTCAGAAGGTTGTGGGTTCAAAACCCACTCCAGAGACTTGTGTACAAAATCTAGGCTGACATTCCTGTGTAGTACTGAGAGAGTGCTGCACTGTCAGTGGGGCCATCTTTCGGATGAGACGTTAAACCGATGCATTGTCTGCCCTCTTAGGTGGATGTAAAAGATCCCATGGCACTATTTCGAAGAACAGCAGGGGAGTTCTCCTCAGTGTCTTGGTCAATGTTTACCTCTCAGCCAACATCACAAACAGATGATCTGGTCATTATATGTCATTGCTGTTTGTAGCAGCTTGCTGTGCGCAAATTGGCTGTCACGTTTCCCTGTATTACAACAGTGACTATATTTCAATGGCTGTAAAGCGCTTTGGGATGTCATGAAAGCCGCAATATAAAAGAAAGTTCTTTCTTTCTTTTAAGCTGCTAGAGTCTGACTTGCCGTTTTCTGCTACCTGAAATGAGACGCATCATTGTGTCATTGATACATCAGGTCTCTTGGCATTCATATGCTTGCACTGGGAGCAATGCAGATCAAGAGGTTGATGCAGCTTATTCAGCCTTGGTTTGTGGGGGATTAGTTATGCCTGGGGATAGGAGGAGGTTGGGGAGAATGCCCAGCATACTATCAATTAAGTCATTGCCCTTTTGAGGTAGCCATGCTTTGGGGGAGGGGCAGGTTGTGGGTCCCAGGCTGCTTGCTATCGCTCCAGTTCCCAGAGGCCAAACATCACACATTCTTATTGGAATGTGCCCCGCACATTTTAGCCAGATGTTTGTTGTGGGGAGGGCTGCACTTTAAAGAAGGGGGCACTTTCTTGCAGCTAGCAGAATGCTCAAAATGCTAGTGATCCAGTTGCTCAGTGTGCCGGGACACATATGAAACAGCAAAAATACTTTTCCTCACCACCCAAAGTCTGCTGCAAGTCTGACGTTGCAGGTTGATTTTATTAAACAAACAAATGCATTGTATTGTAGCAAGCAGAAATTAGAACAGATCCAAAATAGTATCTCTCTCCACATTCTTTGTTTGTGTCCAATCTCCTGTACCACAACACTCAATGTGAGTTTTCAAAACCTATGCACGTCCATCGAAAGACAGGGACTGATGCAAAAAGTCAACCACGTCCTACAACACAGTTGCTCAATTTTGATCATATTCAGTCACATAACCGATTTACACATCTTGTTCCAATACTTTCACATTACTCCTTTGTCACATATTCCTCATCTGCATTTTCCGAGCCCTGAGCTTTCTTCCTATGCATACATGCATAGGAATTCAAGGGGCATTTGGGTAAAAGACTTCGATTTAACTGAAACGACTGCCAATTTTGAGGTATTGAGAGGAAAGACTCTTTTTATTCATTCATGGGATGTGAGTGTCGCAGGCAAGACCAGCATTTATTGCCCATCCCCAACTGCTCTTGAGAAGGTGGTGGTGAGCCACCTTCTTGAACAGCTGCAGTCCGTGTGGTGAAGGTTCTCCCACAGTGCTGTTAGGTAGGGAGTTCCAGGATTTTGACCCAGCGACGATGAAGGAACGGCGATATATTTCCAAGTCGGGATGGTGTGTGACTTGGAGGGGAACATGCAGGTGGTGTTGTTCCCATGTGGCTGTTGCCCTTGTCCTTCTAGGTGGTACAGGTTGCGGGTTTGGGAGGTGCTGTCGAAGAAGCCTTGGTGAGTTGCTGCAGTGCATCCCGTAGATGGTACACACTGTAGCCACCATGCATCGGTAGTGAAGGGAGTGAATGTTTAATGAGGTGGATGGGGTGCCAATCAAGTGGGCTGCTTTGCCCAGGATGGTGTGAAGCTTCTTGAGCGTTGTTGGAGCTGCACTCATCCAGGCAAGTGAAGAGTAGTCCTAACTTGTGCCTTGTAGATGGTGGAAAGGCTTTGGGGAGTCAGGAGGTGAGTCACTCACTGCAGAATACCCAGCCTCTGACCTGCTCTTGCAGCCACAGTATTTATGTACTTGCACTTATATAGTTCCTTTCACGAACTCAGGAAGTCCCAAAGCACTTTCCAGACAATTAAGTACTGTAGAAGTATCGTCACTGTTATAATGTAGGAAATGTGGCAGCCAATTTGCGCACAGTAGGGTCCCAAAAACTGCAATGCGATAATGACCAGATCATTTGTTTAAGCGATGTTGGTTGAGGGATAAATCATGGCCAGGACACCGGGAAGAACTGCCCTGTTCTTCTTCGAAATAATGTCATGGGATGTTTTATGTGCACCCGAGAGGGCAGAAGGGGCCTCGATTTAATGTCTCATCAGAAAGACGGAGCCTCTGACAGTGCAGTACTCCCTCAGTACTGCACTGGAGTGTCAGCCTAGGAACATAGGAACAGGAGTGGGCTATTCAGCCCTTAGAGCCTGTTCTGCCATTCAATGGGATCATGGCAGATCTGTAGCCTAACTCCATCCACCCACCTTGGCACCCTATCCATTAATAACCTTGGCTAGCAAGAATCTATTGATCTCAGATTTGAAATTATTAAGAAATGAATAATTGCTGCTTTTTGTGGAAGAGCTTCACACTTCAACCAACTTTTGTGAGAAGAAGTGTTTCCTAACTTCTATCCTAAATGGCCTGGCTCTGATTTGATTGTCCTAGGCTCCCCCAACAGCAGAAAAAGTTTCTCTCCATCTACCATAGGAACATAGGAATTCCTTTCAAAATCCCAAAAGCCTTAATCAAATCATCCCTTAACCTTCTATATTCCAGGGAATACAAGCTTAGTTTATGTAATCCACAGAGATGAGACAAGTTACTTCTACTGAGGGTACCAATAGCCCAAAAATGTAGTATATGTATGTGGGTGTTGCGAGGACATGACCTAGCTCAGTTCTGATGCCCCCACAGTTTGATAGCCTGCTAACACTCACTGTCTAGGCTCAAACATGAAGGTACCGGAGAGCGCAAGTGGAACTGTACCCCAGCAAGGGGTCAATGCCTTCAGGAGTAGGAGGGAACGGAGAGGAGAAAAATTGCAAGGAAAATAAAATCAAAAAGTATGTCAAATCAAAGATGAGATAACAGAGGTACCAACGTATTGTCACCATGCAGATACATTTCCCAAAGTTCCGCAAACTCCACTTTAAACAGCTTAAAAGAAACGTCTCTGGGACCCACCTGAACAACTTCCAGGCATCCCAGATGAAACGTAGGTGTCCCTGGACCCGAGACCCGAGGTTAATGGAAACTTTCGGTAATCTCGCAAAAATCCAGCTTTCCTGTCACATGATGCAAATAAATCACAGTCAACTTTAAAGACAGTTTCACTCTGCATCACAAAAAATCCATGCCTCTCTCTATCCCCTTCCACCAGCTCTTGGTACCCATCAAAGTTCCAATGTTCTCCTTCAGCAGATCGTGTGACACCTTGAAGTAGCACCACTGATTGCTTTTTAAAAAGGTACCGCTACCCAATGCCATTGGTAACGTCCTCCAGCCTTACAATCCTCAGATCTCTGCACTCCTCCAATTCTGGACTCTTACGCATCCCCGATTTTCATCGTTCCACCATAGACTCAGCGGCCATGCCTTTAGCTACTTAGGGCCAAAGCGCTGGAATTCCCTCCTCCTGTAAGACGCTCCTTAGAACATAACACTTTGACCAAGCTTTTAGTCACCTGTCCTAATATCACCTTATGTGGCTCGGTATCAAATTTTGTTTGATAACACTCCTGTGAAGCACCTTGGGACATTTTACTACGTTAAAGGCGCTGTATAAATGCAAGTAGTTGTTCAAGAAAAAAATGCGACAAAACCTTGGAGAGCAATGCCAGATCTTAACTTAACAACTGCTCCTATTTTCTCTCGGACAGAACCAAAGATGACATGAGGAAAAACTTTTTTAACACAGCGAGTGGTTAGGATCTGGAATGCACTGCCCAAGGGGGTGATGGAGGCAGATTCAATCATGGCCTTCAAAAGGGAACTGGTTAAGTACTCGAAAGGAAAAAATTTGCATGGCTACAGGGATAGGGCAGGGTAGTAGGACTAGCTGGATTGCTCTTGCATAGAGCTGGCGCGGACTCGATGGGCCGAATGGCCTCCTACCATGCTGTAATCTTTCTATGATTCTATGACAGCAGGTGCTGGTAATGGAGGATGGCTGCATCAGAGCCACTGGGAGTGGAGGAGGTGTGGGCTGGTGTAAGGGGTGGGATCCCCTGTTAATTGTATGATTTATATCAATGTGTTAATTGTATTCAGGTGGTGGGTATCAATTGGGAACTCTGTGGTATCCTTTTTATAGGAGTTTATCTAGGGTGGGGGGGGTGTGTGTGTGTGTGTGTGCGCGCAAGTAAGGGGAATCTCTAGTTGTTTCCAAGCTTTTATTCATAAAGACCAGGCTCCAGTATTCTATTCTTCACCACATGGCTATCCATTTATAACATCCCCTATCGGTATACGACTGGTGAGGTGGTCGCATCCCTGGGTTCGACCCGCCATTCCATTGCCATGTTCCTGGGCCACAGAGGCCTTCTCCTCTACCAGATTTTTGAAGCTTCCCTCCCCCTCTACTATTCTGCTGTAAACATTCACACATACAATCATAGAAAATAGGAGCAAGAGTAGGCCATTAGGCCATTCAAAATGATCATGGCTGATCATCTAACTCTGTTCCCGCTTTTTTCCCCATATCCCTTGATCCCTTTAGCATTAAGAAATATATCTATCTCCTTCTTGAATACATCTAATGACTTGGCCTCCACTGCCTTCTGTGGTTGGGAATTCCATAGGATCACCACCCTCATCTCAGTTCTAAATGGCATACCCCGTATCCTGAGACTGTGACCCCTGGTTATCGATTCCCCAGCCATCGAGAACATCCTCCCTGTATCCAGTCGGTCTAGTCCTGTCAGAATTTTATATGTTTCGATGAGATCACCTCTCATTCTTCTAAACTCTAGTCAATATAGGCCTAGTCAACCCAATCTCTCCTCATACATCAGTCCTGCCATCCCAGGAATCAGTCTGGTAAAACTTCATTGCACTCCCTCCATGGCAAGGACATCCTTCCTCAGATAAGGAGACCAAAACTGCACACAATACTCCAAATGTGGTCTCACCAACGCCCTGTACAACTGCAGTAAGTTGTCCGAGCCCGCATGCAGCAAGACCTGGACAAGATCCAGTCTTGGGCTGATAAGTGGCAAGTAACATTTGTGCCAGATAAGTGCCAGGCAATGACCATCTCCAACAAGAGAGAGTCTAACCACCTCCCCTTGACATTCAACAGCATTACCATCGCCGAATCCCCCACCATCAACATCCTGGGGGTCACCATTGACCAGAAACTTAACTGGACCAGCCATATAAATACTGTGGCTACGAGAGCAGGTCAGAGGCTGGGTATTCTGCGGCGAGTGACTCACCGACTGACTCCCCAAAGCCTTTCCACCATCTACAAGGCACAAGTCAGGAGTGTGATGGAATACTCTCCACTTGCTTGGATGAGTGCAGCTCCAACAACACTCAAGAAGCTCAACACCATCCAAGATAAAGCAGCCCGCTTGATTGGCACCCCATCCACCACCCTAAACATTCACTCCCTTCACCACCGGCGCACTGTGGCTGCAGTGTGTACCATCCACAGGATGCACTGCAGCAACTCGCCAAGGCTTCTTCGACAGCACCTCCCAAACCCGCGACCTCTACCACCTGGAAGGACAAGAGCAGCAGGCACATGGGAACAACACCACTGCACGTTCCCCTCCAAGTCACACACCATCCCGACTTGGAAATATATCGCCGTTCATTCATCGTCGCTGGGTCAAAATCCTGGAACTCCCTTCCTAACAGCACTGTGGGAGAACCGTCACCACACGGACTGCAGCAGTTCAAGAAGGCGGCTCACCACCATCTTCTCAAGGGCAATTAGGGATGGGCAATAAATGCCGGCCTCGCCAGCGATGCCCACATCCCATGAACGAATTAAAAAAAAATCCCTGCTCCTGTACTCAAATCCTCTTGCAATGAACGCCAACATACCATTCGCCTTCCTAACTGCTTGCTGCACCTGAATGCTCGCTTTCAGCGACTGGTGTACAAGGACACCCAGGTCTCGTTGCACCTCCCCTTTTCCCAATCTATCACCATTCAGATAATAATCTGCCTTTCTGTTTTTACAACCAAAGTGGATAACCTCACATTTATCCACATTATATTGCATCTACCATGTCTTGCCCACTCACCCAACTTGTCTAAATCACATTGGAGCCTCTTTGCATCCTCCTCACAGCTCACATTCCACCCCAGCTTTGTGTCGTCTGCAAACTTGGAAATGTTACATTTAGTTCCCTCATCCAAATCATTGATATATATTGTGAATAGCTGGGGCCCAAGCACTGATCCCTGTGGTACCCCACTAGTCACAGCCTGCCACCCGTTTATTAAAGGACCCGTTTATTCCTACTCTCTGTTTCCTGTCCGTCAACCAATTCTCAATCCATGCCAGTATATTCCCCCCAATCCCACGTGCTTTAATTTTGCACACTAACCTCTTGTGTGGGACCTTATCAAAAGCCTTCTGAAAATCCAAGTACACCACATCCACTGGTTCTCCCCTATCTATTCTACTAGTTACATCCTCAAAAAACTCCAGTAGATTTGTTAAGCATGATTTCCCTTGCTGACTTTGTCCAATCCCATTAATGCCTTCCAAGTGTTCTGCTTTCACATCCTTTATATTGACTCTAGCATTTTCCCCACTACTCATGTTAGGCTAACTGGCCTGTAATTCTTTGTTTTTTCTCTCCCTCCTTTTTTTAAATAGTGGGGTTACATTTGCCACCCTCCAATCTGTAGGAACTGTTCCAGAGTCTATAGAATTTTGGAAGATGACCACCAATGCATCCACTATTTCCAGGGCCACTTCCTTTAGTACTCTGGGATGTAGATTATCAGGCCCTGGGGATTTGTCAGCCTTTAGCCCCATTAATTTCCCTAGCACTATTTTTTTACCAATACTGATTTCCTTCAGTTCCTCCCTCTCACTAAACCCTTGGTTCCCTAACATTTCCGGGAGGTTATTTGTGTCCTCCTTTGTGAAGAAAGAACCAAAGAATGTGTTTAATTGTTCTGCCATTTCTTTGTTCCCCATTATAATTTCCCCCATTTCTGACTGTAAGGGACCAACATTTGTCTTCACTAATCTTTTTCTCTTGACATATTTATAGAAGCTTTTACAGTCAGTTTTTATGTTCCCTGCTAGTTTACTCACTCTTTTTTCCCCCTCTTAATCAATCTCTTTGTTCTCCTTTGCTGAATTCTAAACTGCTCCCAATCCTCGGGCTTGCCGCTTTTTCTGGCAATTTTATATGTCTCCTCTTTGGCTCTAATACTATCCCTAATTTCTTTTGTAAGCCACGGTTGAGCCACCTTTCCTGTTTTATTTTTGCGCCAGACAGGAATGAATAATTGTTGTAATTCCTGCACCTCTGGACCCACCTTTTGTTTCTGTACTTGTCTCATTATCACCCTCTTTTTGCCTTGCACCATCATCATCATTATTGTCATTTAATCACTCCTACCCTAATGAGCATAGAAAGTGCAGGGGTGAAATTAAAAAGGAAATTAGGAAAGCAAAGAGAGGGCTTGAAAACATATTGGCAAGTAAAATTAAGAAAAACCCAAAAATGTTTTCTAAACACATAAAGAGCAAGAGGATAACTAAGGAAAGAGTACAGCCTATTACAGACCAAAAAGGTAGCCTACGTGTGGAGGCGGAAGATATGGGTACAGTTCTTAATGAATATTTTGCTTCTGTCGTCACAAAAGAGGGGTTCGATGCAGAGATTGTAGTTAAGCAGGAGGAGAAGTGTGAAATAATGGATGGGATAAACATAGTGAGAGAGGAAATATTAAGGGGTTTAGCATATTTGAAAGTAGATAAATCGCCATGCCCGGATGCCCAGGCTGTAAAGAGAAGCAAGGGAGGAAATAGCGGAGGTTCTCACCATCATTTTCCAATCCTCCCTGGCTACAGGCATGGTGCCAGAGGATTGGAGGACTGCTAACGTTGTACCATTGTTTAAAAAGGGAGAAAGAGATAGACAGAGTAATTATAGGCCAGTCAGTCTAACCTGGGTGGTGGGCAAATTATTAGAATCGATTCCGAGGGACAGCATAAATAGTCACTTAGAAAGGCACAGGTTAATCAAGGACAGTCAGCATAGATTTGTTACGGGAAAGTCGTGTCTGACTAACTTGATTTAATTTTTTGAGGAGGTAACAAGGAGGGTCAATGAAGGTAACACGTTTGATGTAGTGTACATGGATTTTAACAAGACTTTTTACAAGGTAGACTGGTCAAAAAAGTAAAAGACCATGGGATCCAAGGGAAAGAGGCTAGTTGGATACAAAATTGGCTCAGTGGCAGGAAGCAAAGGATTATGGTTGACGGGTGTTTTTGCGACTAGACGGCTGCTTCCAGTGGGGTTCCGTAAGGCTCGGTATTAGGTCCCTTGCTTTTTGTGGTATATATTAATGATTTGGACTTGAACGTGGGGGGGGGCTTGATCAAGAAGTTTGAAGATAATACAAAAATTGGCCATGAGGTTGATAGTGAGGTGGAAAGCTGTAGACTGCAGGAAGATATCAATGGACCGGTCAGGTGGGCAGAAAACTGGCAAATAGAATTCAATCCAGAGAAGTGTGAGGTAATGCATCTGGGGAGGGCTAACAAGGCAAGGGAGAGCACAATAAATGGAAGGATACTGAGAGGTATAGAGGAACAAAGGGACCTTGGAGTGCATGTCCACAGATCTCTGAAGGTAGCGGGACAGGTAGATAAGATGGTTAAAAAGGCATAAGGGAGACTTTCCTTTATCGGCCGAAGCATAGAAGAGCAGGGAGCTTACGCTAGAACTGTATAAAACATTGGTTAGGCCACAGCTTGAGTACTGTGTACAATTCTGGTCACCACATTACAGGAAAGATATGATTGCACTAGAGAGGGTACAGAGAAGATTCACGAGGATTTTGCCAGGGCTGGAGAATTTTAGCTATGAGGAAAGATTGGATAGGCTGGGGTTGTTTTCTTTGGAACAGAGGAGGCTGAAGGGAGATTTAATTGAGGTATATAAAATTATGTCAGGACTAGATAGAGTGGATAGATAGGACCCATTTCCTTTAGCAGAGGGGTCAGTGACCAGGGGGCACAGATTTAAAGTAATTGGTAAAAGGATTAGGGGGGAGCTGAGGAGAATTTTTTTCCACCCAGAGGGTGGTGGGGGTCTGGAACTCACTGCCTGAAAGGGTGGTAGAGGCAGAAACCCTCAACTCATTTAAAAAAGTACTTGGATGTGCACTTGAAGTGCCATAACCTACAGGGCTACAGACCAAGTGCTGGGAAATGGGATTAAGCTAGGTAGCTTTTTCGGCCTGCAAGGATACGATGGGCCGAATGGTCTCCTTCTGTGCCGTAACATTTTATGATTCTATAATCCACCCTATCACAGAACTTTTCCCTTTGTTCTTTTCCATTCCCATCCCTCTTTTCCCTGGCTCTGTATTTGCTTAAAAACTGTTAAATCTCTAACATCTTCCAGTTCTGATGAAAGGTTATCAACCTGAAAATGTTAATGCTATTTCTATCTTCACAGATGCTGCCTGGCCTGCTGAGCGTTTCCAGCATTTTCTGTTTTTATTCCAGATCTTGACTCATTCAGTCACTGTGTACCAGCGGCTCTCCACACAGCCTATCCAAACAGATTCTAACATGCGGCACATCTTCCAAGTTTACTTATTTGAGTGACATTTCTGAAATACCGAGCAACAGGAGGACTAAGATTGAGGGGTTGCGAAAGGAGAGTGTTCACTGCCCTTTCCTAAGCTAATTATCATCTTAAATGTCAATGTAAACTTCATTCTTGCAAAGTTGAAATAAAATAATTTGTGGCTTAATCCTCATTCTGGGTGTTAATTGTAACCAACAGTTTTCAAATAACATTACGTGTTACATTTAGAAACAACATTGCTGTAAATCCAAAACCTGGTTTATTGGAGTGTAACAATTTACTCCCATGTATCAGGCTGATCATTTTTTGCTCAAACGTTTATTTCAATGTAAGTTTCCCGTGAAAGAGGGCGGCGGCGGCTTGGGGTTGGGGGGGCGGAAAACAGATGCTTAACAGACACAGGTGTGCGGCATAGTTAATTAAAAATGGAATCAAAACTCTGCCTGTATCCAGAGCATATAAAGCTGGTCACACAAGCTGCGCAGATTTTTGTTTTTTGTTATGGTCTAGTTGTTACGGTAATAACAGTTTTAGAAATTTTGCTGCTTGTTGTAAAACTGCTGCAGGTGTTTTATTCCCCAAAAAAAGTAGCAATGACTGAAAGACACCAATTTAGGAGTTCCTGATGCAATCTACATTCTCAGTGAGAAACCAGAATGCAAGGAATGCCAGGGATGAAAAAAGGCCATTTCTCCAAACCAGATCCTTCCAGTATATTAACTCGCTTTGGCAACACATATACTAAAATTGGAACGATACAGAAAAGATTAGCATCTAATTGTATTCTAAGTAACTCCCATGCTTCTGCTCTACTACCTTGTGATTTATCATCCTTGAGAAAAAGTTTTCCTGGATACCTATTCTAAATTTACCTTCATTATATCTTGTGGCTCCACTTTCAAGTAATAATCTGCCTCCACCTTATCTATACCATTGTCTATTGTCATTGAATATAGTGGATTGATCCAGTTCAAGTCTTTGCATAGCGTAAATTGGACTCAATTACTCCTGAAAATAGCTTAACCTACCAGGCAGCACTGTTGATGGGAGTCGACAATTGGATTGAGCACTCAGCCTAATTTAATATGGCAAAGCCAAGTAGAACATACATCCATCATAGTGTTGTCACCAGGTTTACTTGGTTTATTGGCGCCAATACGTTATTGGAAAAATTGTACTTAAAATGTTTAATGGATTGCAATTTATTGAGATGCTCTGCATCCATCACCCCAAACTGCTCCCACCATTACCTTACCGTAATATATCTTGCAACACTATCTCCAAACACAACCCAGGTTCAGAAGGACAAAATCTATAACTGCACTGCTGGGTATACAGTTCAGGTTTACAAACTCATTGGAACAGGAGTAGGCCATTCAGCCCCTTGAGCCTGATTCGCCATTCAATGAGATCATGGCTGATCTGTATCGTAACTCCATCCACCTGCCTTGGCTCCTTATCCCTTAATACCCTTGGCTAGCAAAAATCTATTGATCTCACATTTAAAATTATTAATTGAGCTAGCATCTACTGCTTTTTGTGGGAGTCCCACACTTCTACCACCCATTGTGTGAAAAAATGTTACCTAACTTCTCTCCTGAATGGCCTAGCTCTAATTTTAAGGTTATGTATCCCTGTCCTAGACTCCCCACCAGCAGAAAAATTTTCTCTCTATCTACCCTATCAATTCCATTCAAAATCCTAAAAACCTCAATTGGATCATCCCTGAACCATCTATATTCCAGGGAATACAAGCCTAGTTTATGTAATCTTGCCACATAATTTAACTCTTGGAGCCCTGGTAACATTCTGGTGAATCTGCACTGCACTCCTTCTGATGCCAATATATTCTTTCTAAGGTGCGCTGCCCAGAACCGTACACAGTACTCCAGATGTGGTCTAACCAGGGCTTTGTATAGCTGTTGCGAAACTTCCTTCCCTTTATATTCTAGCCCTCTAGTTGTACATTCCATTAGCCTTTTTGATTATTTTTTGTACCTGACCACTACTTTTTAAGTGATCCGTGTACATGGACCCCTAAATCTCTTTGGACCATCAATGTTCCTAGCTATCCACCATTTTTAAAAAACTCAGATCGATCCTTTTTTGGTCCAAAGTGGATGATCTCACACTTACCTGCATTGAAATCTACCTACCAGTTTTGCTCACTCACTTAATCTATCAATGCCTCTTTGTAATTTTTTTATGTTCTCGTCTACATTACTTACTATGCCATTTATCTTTTGTGTCATCGGCAAACTTGGATATATGGATTTCTATTATGTTATCTAAGTCATAAATAAATATTGTGAATAGTTGAGGCCCCAGCTCAGATCCTTGAGGGACACCATGAGTCACTTCCTTCCAATTTGAGGACATATCCATTATCCCTACTCTGTCTTCTGCCGCCTAACCAATCTCGCAACTCCACACAAGACAATACCCCGCCCCCTAGATTCCAGCCAAAACATCCAATCTTCAAAAAGCAGCAGATTCAAATTTCAACCAGAATTCCAAAGAGGCTCCCATAACAACACCACAGGTGCATTTAGAAAAAGTGTGTGGTTTCGGTGCAAAGCAGTTTCATTTCACACTGATGCTACAATTGATATTGTAAATGCAGTCTAAATCCAGAGTCATGGCTACAGCCTGGCCCTGGTCCAAAGCAGAGCAAGACTCCCCGGAATATATGAATACAAAATTAAGGGGCAAGGAAGAGACCAGCTGGTCCATCAAGCCTGCTTCAGCAAGCTTACTGCCAGCACAGAATTGCAAATGCTTTGTACTGACACTGAACTTGTGAGTAAATGCAATCCATGTTCTGGTCATTTAATTTGAGCAACAAGAAGCTATTTATTTCAGTCTCAGAATGTTGCAACGATTTATTTACGCAAGGTGGAAACACTACTCAAGTTAGAGCATATCATAAGATTTTTTGGAATTTTCAAACAGTTGTCCAACTTTATAATAAGATCTTAAATAGCTGAACAAAAACAATGTTCATGAGGTCCTTCAGCTGTTAGGATAATCATCTCTCTGTTGCAAGGTCTCCAGCACATCTTGTGCTGGCTCCAGGTGTCCTACTCCCCCCATTATCAGTCCCCGTGGCTCCCAGGAACACAGGAAATTTGATTTTAATCCTCGCTGACTGTTCCATACAACCACAATCAATAAGTGTGAGAGAAGCAGATGACAGACTAGGAACTAGAAACAGGCTGCTGGGAGATTGAGGGGGGAGGGTCGGCCCACGAGCAGGTAAGTGCAACAAATTTTAACACATACCAATATCCTTAACTGAACTGTTAGTGACACTGCTGTATCATAGATAGCAGGCTTTTATATAGCCATTGCTCCTATGAATGGAAACTTCTCTACTTATTTGAGATAATCCCAAGCAGACTCAAAGATTGGTGTTGGTGATGCTAGCCAAGCATAGCATTAGAGACTTGAGTACAGAATCTAGGCTGACACTTCAGTGCAGTACTGAGTGAGTGCTGCACTATTGGAGATGCCGGCTTTTGGATGAGACGAGGCTCCATCTGCCCTCTCAGGTGGACATAAAAGATCCCATGGCATTATATCGAAGAAGAGCAGAGAAGTTCTCCATGGCGTCTTGGACAATATTTATCCCTCAACCAACATCGCTTAAAAAAAATTATCTGGTCACTATTACATTGCCATTTGTGGGACCTTGCTGTGCACAAACTGGCTGCCATGATTCCTATATTACAACAGTGGATTACACTTCAAAAGTACTTCATTGGCTGTGAGGCACTTTGGGACGTACTAAAGTCGCGAAAAGCGCTATATAAATGCAAATTCTTTCTTTTTGCACCCGTGGGCAGAGTATTTTTCCATCTTGAAAGGAATGATTGGGGAATTGTTTTTAGGATTCCAATATCAGATGGGGGACTTTCCAAATAATGTGTATCACCCTTTTTGGAACTCTATGAATTACCATTCACCATCAGGCTTTACAAATGTACTACATCCATTGTTATTCTCCCAAGTTCTGAGGGACAGAATAATACGTTACCTTGAATTACAGTATTTCGAGTGTTGCTGACATGTGACAGAACAATTTTGAAGTTAAACTCAGAGAATGCAGATTAATGACCAAATTAAAAGTGGTAACACGGTGGGTGAACCTTGCTGTTAAAATACTGGACATACAAAGTACTCGTAGATGTTGAGACTCTTGGGATTACTTCCTTATTAAAAACAAGGCTTCCTTTCAGGTTAAAAGGTACATTGCACCATTTCTGCTAACCCAGTGGGTCTCAGCAGCCAGTTATTCTACATCAATGAAAACAGCTCACATACCATATTTAGAGAAAGGAACCTTCAATGAACCGGTGTCCTTTTCATAACCCATAAATCAGATCTAGAACTTTTTTTTTTAATTGTAGCTAACATATTCTGGTTCTCTTTCAACTTTTTCAAATTACTTCCTATTACTGAAAGCTATGTGGACAATTCACCCCCCCCCCTCAAAATACCTCTAAAATGCTGATTCACTCACAGAAGTTTTTAAAAAACCCTTTCCATGCTCAATGAGATTTAGCAATATGCTTAGGTAATTACTAACAATTGTAAACCATTTGCGATACTTAATCGATTCCCAGAGCTAAAATTTTGCGATATTCCTCCATTATATCCAACTTGAAGAAGATGTGACATTATGAACAATGCTGGAATTCCACTACTTGCATATTGCAGGATAACGAGGTGCACGATCAAATTTGGGATTGTGATCTTCTGCCTCCGATGCTGACCATCAGCCGAAATCGTATTCTTCATCCGAAACCCCCAAAACTCCTTGAATCATAACTACATTACCATCAACCAAGCAACAATTGGTTTCAAAGCCCTTGGGCTTAAGATCACTATCCAATAACTCTTTGGGTGAAGAGTTAAACTCGTCACTGATGCCCTACACAGTCAAATAGTTGCCCACAATCCAACCTAACGGATAAAGAATAGCCACTTAGCGAGGTGCGGGAGGGTAGCCAGGATTTTTGACCCAATTCATATTCTCACATTAACTTGCATTCATATAGTGCCTTTAACATAGTAAAATGTCCCAAGGCACTTCACAGGAGCATTCAGACAAAATCTGACACAAGGAGATATTAGGAGACTGGTGGAGAGGGAATTCCAGAGCTTAGGGCCTAGACAGCTGAAGGCACAGCCGCCAATGATGGGGCAAAGGGAGGGGGTGGGGGGAATGCACAAGAGGATAGAATTGGAGATTTCTCAGAGGATTTTACAGGGATGGGGAGGGGCAAGGTCATGGAAAGATTTGAACACAACGATGAGAATTTTAAATTTGAGCCAATGTAGGTCAGCGAGCACAGGGGCAATGGGTGAACGGGACATGATGCAAGTTAGAATAGGAGCAGCAGACTTCTGGATAAGTTGAAGTTTATGGAGGATGGAAAATTGGGAGGTCGGCCAGGAGAGCATTGGAAAAGTCGAGTCTGGAGGTAACAAAATACATAGGTGGCCTGATCACCCAGGTTATTCCATGGCAGGATATGACACTGTGATCACAGCTCTCCACATTGCAAAGTTTCCGAACCTCATCCAGCTGCTCAGGGTGGAGGCTCGAAATCTTTCCACAGCATTTCGAGGGGGAAACAAAAAAACAGATCACTCTTGCAAAATTTTTAATAGCAGGTTTGAAATCAGGTTATCTGCTTGCCTTTTAAAATATTATCAGAGGCAACATGAGTCCTAGGCTCAACTCTTGGTCTGTGCCGAACTACCTAATTGCAGCCTGGGCAACAGTAGTAGCGCTGCAAATTAGACTCAAGTATCCATGGGCGAGACAGCAGGGAAAAAAAGTGTGTGCTAGAGAGGAAGAAAGAAAAAAGTGTGAGGGCTCCCATCCAGTTACCCCCTACTGGAAGGAGAGTGCATGCAAGGAAGATATCACAAGCTTTGTTGCGATGCCTTCCATGGTTTAATAGCTGCCCCACTTACTATATAGGCTCACATATGAAGATTGGCCATTTGGGCAAAGAACCAGATGGCAGCTGCTGGTGTCTGTGCGAACATACTTCAGCATAACTTGAGGCATTAGGGATAAACAAAGATGCGTAGAGACAAATCACCTTTAACTTCATCCTCCCTCTCCCTCCCAAACCCCCCCACCCCCTGCCACTCTCCCAACGTAGGATTCTACAGGAGCAATGGCAGACAAATAGGTAAGCGTATCAAGGGGTATGGATCAAAGGTGGTAAGTGCAGTTGAGGTACAGATCAGCCATGAACTAATTAAATGGCGGAAAAGGCTCGAAGGAATTGAATGCCCTACTCCTATGTTCCTAATAGAACGTGGACCCCTCAACTACTTTTGGTGCCAACACCATTACATGCTCGCCCAACAAATGTTGCATGGCAAGATACATTAAGATTATTAATCTTACTTCCCTTGGACACCCCGTTATGATGTAGAGAAAGGACGTTTCTGGTTTCTATGGCTCAGCCCCACCCCCTCGCTCCACCCACTGTAACTTTTAATTTCAAGCAGAGTACAACAAAAACTGCAGAACTCCAGCTCAGTCAAAACATCTGGCAAACAAATCCTTTTCCTACTTTGCAGAGAATTGAAACCCTGTAAGTTTTACTAGTGTATATATCATTCCTATAATAGAACCATAGAGGTTAGCAGCACAGAAGGAGGCCAATCAGTCCATCATGTTTGTGCCAGCTCTTTGCAACAGCTATCAAAAACTAAACCTCTCTCCCTGCTTTCAGGCCACACCCCTGTATTTCCTGTTTCAATTCTACTCTTCTCTTGAACTATACAGTAGTCACTAGGCAAGTTAGCATAAAGGCACTAATGCGTTATAGGAAAAACTGCACACAGCAAATAGCTGTACTCAACATGTTTGTTGTGTGATACTTGTAATTAATTCATTCATTAAATTTCTCCCATCGCTGCCCACAGATGCCAGACTTGTAACCACCAGAACTCAGCTGGTTAAGACAGATAGTAGCTGAGCCATAGCAACCGGAAACATTGTTTCCCTACATTACAACAACGACTTCACCTCAAAAGTACTTCATTGGCTTTAGGATGTCCTGAGGTCGTGAAAGGCACTATATAAATGCAAGTCTTGTAAGTTCCTTCCCCGGTATGTGCTGAGTTAGCTGCTCTACACGTGCTACAATTGGCCACGGTGCCTTTGGATTAGTGTGGGGAGAAAATAATTGTTTAAAAAATTGGCCAAGATTTCTGCATGTGGTCAGCAACCAGAAGTCCTTGCTGGAAGTGTACGTGTGTGGATATTGGTGTGATGTGGAGATGCCGGTGATGGACAGCTGCGCTCCCTTTCCACACACACACTCTCTCTCTCACTCTGAGGGTAAGGTTCAGGATGCACACTGGTGGCGGGGAACCTTGGTCACATCGCACCCCCCACCCCCCACCCCCCCCACAGCACGTGTTGGAAAAGCATGGCATGTGCTGCCTGCGATTTGTCAATACACATTGGCAACAGGCAAGACCCCAGTTGCACTCAGAAATTTATCCCATCTGTACAGGCTTACACCACTGGAGCAAAGTAATGGAGAGCAACCAGTGGAGCTGTAGGAATCCAGGAGAGTAGAGAATATTGGCAGGAAAAGACACACCATATGACAGTCTGTAGAAACAATGGAGTTCTTAAGGATTCATTTTCATCTGAATTCCTGAGAATCATTATAAAAATTTGAATACTTTGCTACAGATGGTACAGTAATATCATCCCCCCAACCCGCCTTCTCCTGTGCTTTTTGACAAGACTGCGTGCGCAGAAAACATAAACCTCACGAGATTCGAAACCTGCAGAATCTAAGAATCAAACTGAATAGTAATTCTCTTCAACAGTTTCAGATTTGGCTGATAACTTAAAAGAGAGATGGGAAATTAGGGCTATGCCAAATAATCTACTCAAAGTATAAAATTTAAATAACCGGTTAGTAACTAATGTAGTCAAGGTAAAATGTGCACAGTACCGTACACCACCTTGATTCTATCATCCACATCCTATTCTATAGAAGATTGATGAGCACTTTTTTTTTTGCAACAAAAACTTCATTGTGTGGTCACAAATATTTTAGTAAAGCATAATGGTGGGTGTGTGAAATGCCAATACTATGTTCACTTGAACTGCGGAAAAACACACAGCAGGACAATTATAGATTTTCTCTTCTAACACTTAGGCTGTGTCTAAGAACATTCAGAGTTATGTAACATTAGGAGGAAGTTCTGCCGATTACAACTCAATCACCAGTGGCGCTAATGGTAGGAGCTATTTGAAGTGATTAAGTAAGAACATCACACAACATTAAAGTATACCTGCTTACTCTGGAGTCCCTAAGGATTGGCCCCCCTCCTAATTCTCATTTACATCATCCGAAAACACGTCAGGTTCCATATGTACACTGACGACACCTAGCTCTCCCTCGACCACTCTGCTGCCTCTGATTTGTCGCGCAACTTGTCCAACAGTATTGGATGAGCGTAAATTTCCCGTAATTGTATATTGGGAAGACCGAAGCCATTGTCTTCAGTCCCCACCACAAACTTCGTTCCCTAGCCACCGACTCCATCCCGCTCCCTGCCCACTGTCTGAGGCTGAACCAGACTGTTTGCAATCTTGCTGTCCTATTTGACCCCGAGTTGAGTTTCCGACGCCATATTCTCTCCGTCACCAAAACTGCCTACTTCAACCTTCGTAACATCACCCGTCTCCGCCCCTGCCTAAGCTCATCTGCTGCTCAAACCCTCATCCATGCCTTTGTTACCTCTAGACTCGACTATTCCAATGCTCTCCTGGCCAGCCTCCCACCATGCACCCTCCATAAACTTGAGCTCAGCCCGTATCAAGTCCCGTTCACCCATCTGCTCGCTGACCTACATTGCCCCCCGGGCCGGCAATGCCTCGATTTTAAAATTCTCATCCTGGTTTTCAAATCCCTCCACGGCCTCACCCCTCCCTATCTCCATAACCTCCTCCAGCCCTACAACGCTCCGAGATCTCTGCACTCCTCCAATTCTGGCCTCTTGCACATACCCGGTTTTCTTCACTCCACCACTGGCAGCCGTGCCCCAAGCTGTGAGATTCCCTCCCTAAACATCTCTCTCCTCCTTTAAGCTGTTCCTTAAAACCTACCTTGGACCAAGCCTTGGGTCACCTATCTCCTTATGTGGCTCAATGTCAAATTTTGTTCGATAATCGCTCCTGTGAAGCACTTTGGAACGTTTTACTCTGCTAAAGGTGCTATAGAAATGCAAGTTATTTTGTTGTTAAATGCAAATGTAATAGTTCCAAAGTACTAAGCCCGGTGAAACACTGCTTAGAGATAACAAAGAAAAATTAAATGCTGCAAATCTAAATAAAAACAGTATGCTGGAAATACACAGCATCCGTCAGCTCCTAAATTGAGACGGCATCAATTTGAGTAAGGCCCTTCTACCATCCGAGAAACTGATCTGTCTCTTTTCTTTTTAGATAATCACAGGCCTGTTTCATAATTCCACCATTTTTTTTTGTTTTTGCCACAAATATACTCCTGACCATTACTGTTCTTAACTAGGCAAACAATGTAAAATGTAACCTGAACATGCAAATTCACTCAGCACAGCTTTACTGGGTAACACTATAAGCACATTTTTAACTGCAAAGTTGTGACAGTTTCATGTTTCAGAATAGAATAGAATTGATCATCCAAATACCTGGTTGGAACAATGCCAATATCTAGGCCGGAAGGATCCAAGGATTTTTGACTTCTTGGGCTGTAAAGGTGTGTACCATGGAGCCTAGGAGCCACATACAAAGTTTGAATCCCTGATCCCATAACTTGTATGGATCTGTTGGCAAGTTTCTGATACTAACAGATCTTGAAGTTCTGGTTTAGAGTTTAATCGACTAACGAGGAAACAGCACTAACAGTCCTTTTCAAACTTCCAGGCCCACAAAATTCAAACAGGACACCAACAAAATAGGCTACGTACAAACAGGGCTGAGTTGCCTGTATTTCTAGGGCTAGACTGCCAGGGCTCAGGGGCCCTAGTGTGGACACCCTTGATCTAGACTTTAGAGAGACAGGAACAGAAGAGAATTAATCGAAACAGAAGAACAAAAAACGATCAGTTACCCAGATGGTTATTTGTACATTACTTGGATACATAATGTATCAGCCCGAAAATTAAGTAGTAACGAGTGATACTGTTACTGAAGTAGCAGGGAAGGTGAAGTTACAATCAGATTTCAATTTATTACAACCTTCGCTTTCACAATGCGAAAAAAAAACGCGATTGGATTTTGCTGCTCGGTATTTTTAAGACGCTACTAAACACATGGCCCAACCGAGTGCCTCGTTCACACACGTGCAAACTTCCACCTGTTTCAGACAAAAAGGACTGTTCAGAGACGTTTCCGATTGCAAACTGACCTCAAAATGACCAATCTCCCAACATGTGCGAAGGACTGATTCGCAACCGCGCTCAGTTGCACCCCCTCCATACACACAAAAAAAAATACCGAATACCAGAGACTTTTAAAAACAAAAATCAAACAACCTTCCCCGGGAGTAGGAGCTGCATCTGCCGAACCTGCTCTAAGCACACGTGTTCCGCATATTTATCACCAAATAAAACGGGTTACTTCACCATAAAGTGCACACAAAGCAGAGCAGTGAGACACACTGGCCACTCAATCTACTGCAAGTAGAATTAATGCACCAGCTGGGTACTCCGAGTGGAAAAGGAAGTTACACACACATATTATACAGATTATATATAGTGTAAATATATATGTAAATGCACACGTGTAAATATATATGTAAATGCACACGTGTAAATAACGTATGCATCATATATACACACACGTGTATACATATATTCAAAAAATATAGGTATAACACACTATACATGAAATCATTTGAAATATGGTTGTTCCCTGAAAAAAAATAAAGCAAGTGAATTGAAATCCCTTTAATCTTGAGATTTTAAATATGCAGAAGCAGCCCCAGTAAGTGACAAAGAAGCAGATTCCAGTGTCAGACAATACTTTATTTTCTCCCTCAGGGGTCTTTTTGTCGGGGAGAAGGGAAACTTGTGGCTGTTGAGAAAATGATATTTAAACTGACAGTGAGGGGAGGGGGGGAAATCTCTCTTGGAAATGACTTGAGAAAAAGTTTAGTGGCTGGGCCGGGGTGGGGGGATTTGAGGGGAAAGCTGCTGACAGCCATCATTTGCCGTGTTATGTTGTGTTTGTTTCTCTCTCCGGACCCACCAGAAAGAAACTTCCCTCTCCCTCTAACTGGGAGACACGCGTAGGCCTCTCGGAGTCACGGAGGAATCCCCGGCCTCGCCTGATACCAACCCCCCCCCCCCGCCCTATCTCCCCTTTATGAGGGGGGAGGGAAATAAAATCTCCACAGTGACTGGGAGGAAACAATCGAGGCCAAATTCTGAAGGGAATAAAATGGAGGGGAGGGAGGGAGGGGGGGGGGAAGAGATAGGTTAGCAACAGCTTCAATAAATAAATAAATACACCCCCTCCCCTCCCCTCCCCTCTCCTCTCCCTCTCCCTACAGGACGGGTTCGCACCCTGCACCACATTTACCTCGGGGACATTCGCGCGTCCAATTTAATTCCTTATTAAAAGCGGATCTTTTATTGCCCCTCATTAAAATAATATTTTTTTTTCCCCCCGCCCGACCGACCGAGCGGTGATTGAAAGCCACCCATCGGCCGCGGGGGGAGGAGGGCCCTCCCGCACAAAGCTCGCTCGCTCGCTCGCTCGCTGCCTCACTCGGCGCCGCGGTTTTAAAGCCGCGTGAGCCGCTTCCTCTCCCCACCCCCCTCCCTCCGCCGCCTCGGGCTCTGCCACGGTACCCGGCCGTGAGTTTTGATTGTTGTTAATTATATATTTTGTTTTGATGGGAGGGGGGGGGGTTTGTTTTTTTTTTCTTTTCTCTCGGATTCTCCCCCCCCACCTCACACTTTCCTCTCTCCGAAGGAGGGAAGCGGGGAGACGCGGCCATGGGGGCCCCCCGTGCACTTACCTCACTTCCGCAATGTTTTGCAGCGGCGCCATCTTTGCCCTGGCCATGCAGCCTCCCAGAATCCATTGCGGCGGCCAGCGGCCAGGCTCGGCTCGGCTCGGCTCAGCCCTGCAGTGCTCAGATACACAGAGCAAGGTTCAACACTTAATACCAGGGCATGCAATGCATTTCTCACCCGCTTAAACCAACACCACCACCAAACCAAGAAAAAAAATCTATATTTTTTTTTTAAAAATTATTATTATTGAAATGAATTTCATTTTGGATTGAAAATCCCAGTAAAGCAATAATTATTAAAATGACTTGTTCCTTTTTTTGGGGGGTTTGAAATGCCCTTTTGTTAAAATCACTCAATCATTTTGGTTTAAACTTTTAGAAAAATAAAGTCTTAAAATATTAAATCATTCATTTTGGTTTTGAGAAGTCACTTTTTTTTTAAAAAAAAGTCAAATCATTTTTAAAAGTCATTTTTGGTTTATGATGCCTTTGTATTTGTTTGTGTTTTGGTGTTAAAAGTCACTTGGAAATATTGAAGTGATTCTAAAGTGAAAACAAAGAGTGCTGGAAATTGACAACGGGTCAATCAGCATCTGTAAAGAGAAAAGACAGGTTAACATTTGGGATGTGCAGCTTCCGTCATAAATATTGGTTCAAAAAATGTCACCATGTTAAAAAAAATCATTATTAAGGTCTCATGCATTTTGGTTTAAAATGTCTTTATTAAAACTAAAAAAATTATTCAATGACTCATTCACTTACAATATTAAAACAAATTAATTATCAAAAGGAATCATTCCTTTGTTTTAAAAAATACCAGTATATTAAAAATGAATAATAATCAAGGCCACCAATTAACAGTGACTAAATAAGTCAAATTCCTTTTTTATTACATGGAATTCATGGAATTTTACCAGCTTTGGGGATCGCATTCCTCAACTCCATTTATTTTTCTGTAAAATACACAAAGCTATGGGCTTCATAAGAATTATTAAAATGACTCACTCAAATATCTTCAAAAATAATTGTTATTGTTGTACTGGTGGCTCAATGAGTTTGACCAGTGAGTAGCTGAGCCATGCAGAGCATGTGTTAGCTGATCTAAGCTGGAGCAGTGTTTTTTTATATTTCAAAATATACTTTATTGCGTAAAATTTAAAGATACACACAGTCCAATGTAAAAGGACACAATTTCAAGCAATATAGTTCAAACCAATACAATGCAGATTGTACATACAACAACAGCAACTTGCATTTATATAGCGCCTTTAATGTGGTAAAATATCTCAAGGCACTTCACAGGGGCGTTATCAAACAAAATTTGACACTGAGCCACATAAGGAGATATTAGGACAGATGACCAAAGAGGTAGGTTTTAAGGGGCGTCTAAAGGAGGAGAGAGAGGTGGAGAGGCGGAGAGGTTTAGGGAGGGAATTCCAGAGCTCAGGGCCTAGGCAGCTGAAGGCACGGCCGCCAATGGTGGAGCGATTAAAATCAGGGATGCGCAAGAGGCAAGAATTGGAGGAGCGCAGAGATCTTGGAGGGTTGTAGAGCTGGAGGAGGTTACAGAGATAAGGAGGGGCGAGGTCAAGGAGGGATTTGAAAACAAGAATGAGAATTTGAAAATCGAGGCTATCCCAGACCAGGAGCCAGCGAGCACAGGGGTGATGGGTGAACAGCGTTGGTCCGAGTTAGGATATAGGCAGCAGAGTTTTGGATGAGGTCAAGTTTATGGAGGGTGGAAGATGGGAGGCCAGCCAGAACATTGGAATAGTCCAGTCTGGAGGTAACAAAGACATGGATGAGGGTTTCAGCAGCAGATGAGTTGAGGCAGGGGCGGAGACGGGCGATGTTACAGAAGTGGAAGTAGGCGGTCTTGGTGATGGAGCGGATATGTGGTCAGAAGCTCATCTCAGGGTCAAATAGGATGCCAAAGTTGTGAACGGTCTGGTTCAGCCTCAGACAGTGGCCAGGGAGAGGGATGGAGTCGGTGGCTAGGGAACGGAGTTTGCAGCGGGGACCAAAGACAATGGTTTCGGTCTTCCCAATATTTAGTTGGAGGAAATTTTCCAGTCAGACAAGCAGCGTGACAAATCAGAGAGAGTGGAGGGGTCGAGGGAGGTGGTTGTGAGGTAGAGCTGGGTGTCGTCAGCGTACATGTGGAATCTGACGTCGTGTTTTCGGATGATCTCATACTACAATCTCATTATTACAATTTAAAACACAATACATATCTTCTAATATATTCCATACAATGCAGTGGGATGGCCTTACACGGTGGCCTTTCCTCACAAAGTCTTTGCGCAAGCCGCATCTCGCTTCAGTGCTAGTGACACTACAAATGCCTGGTGTCCCTGGGACAGGGAAGGGAAAATTAACCCAGGTTCACACTTAACTACATGCAATGACCTCTGCTGAGAGTGTGCATTGATAGACATCACTGTTTTACTTTAGGATTTGACCTCAAATGTCTTGCTGAGCCCTTTTAGGTACTTTTAAATACCACTCTGTGCAAATTAACTGAGAAGTAACAAACAGCAGTGTTTTTAGTCTGTAAACAATATTCTAACTTGAAACTTTTTTTTGCCCTACCTGTTACTTTCTTAGACTCTTATCTCACATCTTGTTCTTGAGCATCTTGCTCAATAGCAAAGATCGCTCCCGTAAGCCCTCACTCCCTACAAACCAGAGTGCGTGTTTACACTTCCAATATCCAGTTAGTTTCAGCGATCCCAGGGGTCAAATAGAAACTCTTGTCACTGTATTTTAGCTTGCTGATGTCAGCCGTGGCGCACTCACCTCTGAATCAGAAGGTCATGGGTTCAAGTCCCACTTCAGAGACTTGAGCACAAAATCTAGGCTGACACTCCCAGTGCAGTACTGAGGGAGCACTGCACTGTCAGAGGTGCCATCTTTCAGATGAGCTCGGTCTGCCCTCTCAAGTGGACTGAAAAGATCCCATGGCACTATTTTGAAGAAGGGCAGGGAAGATCTTATGGGTGCCCTGGCCAATATTTATCCCTCAGTTAACATCATTGAACAGATTATCTGGTCATTATCTCGTTGTTGTTTGTGGGACCTTTCTGTTAGCAAATTGGCTGCCATGTTTCCTACATTTCAACAGTACTTCATTGACTGTAAAGTGCCTTGGGATATCCTGAACTCATGAAAGGTGCTATATAAATGCAAGTCTTTCTTTTTTCTCTAAAATAACATGCTAACAGAGTGCTCCTAGACCACAGGGCCCTCGGGTCCTATTCTCACCTCCACCTGACCGGCCTGGTGCCACCAACCTCACTGTCACCAGCTTTTTGCCACTTAGCACCTGCTTCAAATGTCCCCAGCTTCTCCTGTCAGGCCTCAGCGTCTGGCCTCCTGCTCTTCCAGGCTCACCACCTCTCTTTGGGCCTGGGTCCACTCCACTCCCATGAGGCTGGCATCTGTTCCCTATTCATTATCAGAAAATTTGTGTATATAATATTGGAATCATTCATCTGTTGGGGATTTATATAACAATTTATAATATTGGAATCATAATAATTTATTGGCTATTTATATAATTTAATATTTACAGATTTAATAGCAATTTGTAATATTGCATTGGAGATTAAGATAAACAGTTGCAATATTTTTTTAAAATTTTGCCACATGTGTGGCAAAATTTAGTGTTTTACTAAAAAGATCAGAAGCAATTAATTTTGGTTTAATGTCAATAATTAAAAAGTATTAAAGTGACTCACTCTTTGATTTAAAGATACAACCTAGTTTAATATATATATATGTATCCCACATGCCTTCACTGTTGGCCACGCATGTCAAACAAAAACAGCAAAAACTTGCATTTATATAGGGCCTGTAACATAGAAAATAGCCCAAGGCGCTTCGCAAAAAGTTAAGGAATGGACACCGAGCCGTGGAGGGAGAGATTATGAAAGGAACATAGGAACAGGAGTAGGCCATTCAGCCCCTCGATCCTGTTCCGCCATTCAATTAGATCATGGCTGATCTGTATCTTAACTCCATTTACCCACCTTGGTTCTATATCCCTTAATACCCTTACCTAACAAAAATCTATCAATCTCAGTTTTGAAATTTTCAATTGACCCCCAGCCTCAACAGCTTTTTGGGGGGAGAGAGTTCCAGATTTCTACTCCCCTTTGTGTGAAGAAGTGCTTTCTGACATCATCCCTGAAAGGTCTAGCTCTAATTTTAAGGCTGTGCCCCCTTGCTCTGGACTCCTCTACCAGAGAAAATAGTTTCTCTCTATCTACCCTATCAACTCATTTAATCATCTTAAACACCTCAATTAGATGACCCCTTAATCTTCCATACTCAACGGAATACAAGTCTAGTCTATGCAACCTCAGAATTTAACCCTTTTAGCCCCGGCTTCATTCCAGTGAATCTGCGCTGCACACCCTCCAAGGCCAATATATCCTTCCTGAGGTCCAGTGCCCGGAACTGAACACAATACTCTAAATGGGGTCTAACCAGAGCTTTATATAACTGTAGCATAACTTCCACCCCTTTGTATTCCAGCCCTTTTGAGATAAAGGCCAACAATCCATTAGCCTTTTAAATTATCTTTTGAACCTGTCCACTAGCCTTTAGTGATTTCTGTACTTGGACCCCTAAATCTCTCTGCTCCTTCTCGCCATTTAGAAAATACTCTGACCTATCTTTCTTAGGTCCAAAGTTGCTGACCTCACACTTTCCCACATTGAAATCCACCTAGAATCATAGAAGTTTACAACATGGAAACTTCTATGATTCTATGTCCATGTCGCCCAGTTTATACCACTAAGCTAGTCCCAATTGCCTGCACTTGGCCCATATCCCTCTATACCCATCCTACCCATGTAACTGTCCAAATGCTTTTTAAAAGACAAAATTGTACCCGCCTCTACTACTGCCTCTGGCAGCTCGTTCCAGACACTCACCACCCTTTGAGTGAAAAAATTGCCCCTCTGGACCCTTTTGTATCTCTCCCCTCTCACCTTAAATCTATGCCCCCTCGTTATAGACTCCCCTACCTTTGGGAAAAGATTTTGACTATCTACCTTATCTATGCCCCTCATTATTTTATAGACTTCTATAAGATCACCCCTTAACCTCCTACTCTCCAGGGAAAAAAGTCTCAGTCTATCCAACCTCTCCCTATAAGTCAAACCATCAAGTCCCGGTAGCATCCTAGTAAATCTTTTCTGCACTCTTTCTAGTTTAATAATATCCTTTCTATAATAGGGTGACCAAAACTGTACACAGTATTCCAAGTGTGGCCTAACTAATGTCTTGTACAACTTCAACAAGACATCCCAACTCCTGTATTCAATGTTCTGACCAATGAAACCAAGCATGCTGAATGCCTTCTTCACCACCCTATCCACCTGTGACTCCACTTTCAAGGAGCTATGAACCTGTACTCCTAGATCTCTTTGTTCTATAACTCTCCCCAATGCCCTACCATTAACGGAGTAGGTCCTGGCCCGATTCGATCTACCAAAATGCATCACCTCACATTTATCTAAATTAAACTCCATCTGCCATTCATCGGCCCACTGGCCCAATTTATCAAGATCCCGTTGCAATCCTAGATAACCTTCTTCACTGTCCACAATGCCACCAATCTTGGTGTCATCTGCAAACTTACTAACCATGCCTCCTAAATTCTCATCCAAATCATTAATATAAATAACAAATAACAGCGGACCCAGCACCGATCCCTGAGGCACACCGCTGGTCACAGGCCTCCAGTTTGAAAAACAACCCTCTACAACCACCCTCTGTCTTCTGTTGTCAATCCAATTTTGTATCCAATTGGCTACCTCACCTTGGATCCCGTGAGATTTAACCTTATGTAACAACCTACCATGCGGTACCTTGTCAAAGGCTTTGCTAAAGTCCATGTAGACCACGTCTACTGCACAGCCCTCATCTATCTTCTTGGTTACCCCTTCAAAAAACTCAATCAAATTCGTGAGACATGATTTTCCTCTTACAAAACCATACTGACTGTTCCTAATCAGTCCCTGCCTCTCCAAATGCCTGTAGATCCTGTCTCTCAGAATACCCTCTAACAACTTACCCACTACAGATGTCAGGCTCACCAGTCTGTAGTTCCCAGGCTTTTCCCTGCCGCCCTTCTTAAACAAAGGCACAACATTTGCTACCCTCCAATCTTCAGGCACCTCACCTGTAGCGGTGGATGATTCAAATATCTCTGCTAGGGGACCCGCAATTTCCTCCCTAACCTCCCATAACGTCCTGGGATACATTTCATCAGGTCCCGGAGATTTATCTACCTTGATGCGCGTTAAGACTTCCAGCACCTCCCTCTCTGTAATATGTACACTCCTCAAGACATCACTATTTATTTCCCCAAGTTCCCTAACATCCATGCCTTTCTCAACCGTAAATACCGATGTGAAATATTCATTTAGGATCTCACCCATCTCTTGTGGTTCCGCACATAGATGACCTTGTTGATCCTTAAGAGGCCCTACTCTCTCCCTAGTTACTCTTTTGCCCTTTATGTATTTGTAGAAGCTCTTTGGGTTCTCCTTTGCCTTATCTGCCAAAGCAATCTCATGTCCCCTTTTTAACCTCCTGATTTCTCTCTTAACTCTACTCCGGCAATCTCTATACTCTTCAAGGGATCCACTTGATCCCAGCTGTCTATGCATGTCATATGCCTCCTTCTTCTTTTTGACTAGGGCCTCAATCTCCCGAGTCATCCAAGGTTCCCTACTTCTACCAGCCTTGCCCTTCACTTTATAAGGAATGTGCTTACCCTGAACCTTGGTTAACACACTTTTGAAAGCCTCCCACTTACCAGACGTCCCTTTGCCTGCCAACAGACTCTCCCAATCAACTTCTGAAAGTTCTTGTCTAATACCATCAAAATTGGCCTTTCCCCAATTTAGAATTTTAACTTTTGGGCCAGACCTATCATTCTCCATAGCTATCTTAAAACTAATGGAATTATGATCACTGGTCCCAAAGTGATCCCTCACTAATACTTCTGTCACCTGCCCTTCCTTATTTCCCAAGAGGAGGTCAAGTTTTGCCCCCTCTCTAGTCGGGCCATCCACATACTGAATGAGAAATTCCTCCTGAATACACTCAACAAATTTCTCTCCATCCAAGCCCCTAATGCTATGGCTGTCCCAGTCAATGTTGGGAAAGTTAAAGTCCCCTACTATTACCACCCTATTTTTCTTGCAGCTGTCTGTAATCTCCTTACATATTTGCTCCTCAATTTCCCGTTGACTATTTAGGGGTCTGTAGTACAATCCTATCAAAGTGATCTCTCCTTTCTTATTTTTCAGTTCTACCCATATAGACTCAGTGGGCGAACCCTCGGATATATCCCCTCTCACTACTGCCGTGATGTTCTCCCTAATCAAGAACGCAACTCCCCCTCCTCTCTTACCTCCTGCTCTATCTTTCCTATAGCATCTGTACCCTGGAACAGTCAGCTGCCAGTCCTGCCCCTCCCTTAGCCATGTTTCAGTAATAGCTATAACATCCCAGTCCCATGTACCCATCCATGCCCTGAGTTCATCTGCCTTGCCCATCAGACTTCTTGCATTGAAATAAATGCAGTTTAATCTAGACTTCCCTTGGTCTTTGCCCTGCTTTCTCAGACCATCTGTCCGGTCATGTTTTGTACACTCTCCCTTACTGCCTTTTGTTTCCGTCACCACTTTACTTCCCACTGACTTCCTGCATCGGTTCCCATCCCCCGCCACATTAGTTTAAACCCTCCCCAACAGCACTAGCAAACACTCCCCCTAGGACATTGGTTCCAGTCCTGCCCAGATGCAGACCGTCCAATTTGTACTGGTCCCACCTCCCCCAGAACCGGTTCCAATGGCCCAGGAATTTGAATCCCTTCCTCTTGCACCATCTCTCAAGCCACGTATTCATCCTAGCTATCCTGTCATTCCTATTCTGACTAGCCCGTGGCACTGGTAGCAATCCTGAGATTACTACCTTTGAGGTCCTACTTTTTACTGCTCCTCGACACCAGTTCTTCTGCTACCCACTGTTCAGTGGAGGTGACTGAGCCGACTTCTCCCAGAATGCCCCTCTGTCTCCTCTGCCACAATTTTGCCCACTCACTTAATCTACCAATGCCCCTTTGCAACTTTCTGCTCCCATCTACACTATTTACTGTGCCACCTATCTTAGTGTCAACAGCAAACTTAGATATACGATTCTCTATTCCTTCATGTCATTTATATAGTGAAAACTGAGGCCCCAATACAGATCCCTGGAGGACACCACTAGTCACATCCTGCCAATTTGAGTACATACTCATTATCTCTACTCTCTATCTCCTACCTCCTAACCAATTCCCTATCCAAGCCAATAGGTTGCCTCCAATTCCGTGTGCTCCCATGGAGAGGTGACCGAAAGCTTGGTTGAATAGATGGCTTTTGAAAAGATTTTTCAAGGCGGGAAAGAAAGAATTCCACTTCCTCGAAATAGTGCCATGGGATTTTTTACATCCACCTGAGAGGGCAGACTGGGCCTCAGTTTAACGTCTCATCCAAAAGATAGCACCTCCGACAGTGCAGCACTCCCTCTGTAGTGCACTGGAGTGTCAGCTTAGATCATATGGTCAAGTCTCTGGAGTGGGACTTGAACCCACAACCTTCTGACTCAGAGGCAAGAGTGTTAATACAGAAGAGAAGTGGAGAGGGGGGACAGGTTTAGGGAGGGATGTCCAGAGTGTGGGGCCGAGGCCGCTCAAGGCTCTGCCACCAATGATGGGCCACAAAAGGCCAATGTCGGAGGCATGACAGGAGCAGTCGGGCATATAAGGCTAGTGGAGAGTTGC
Organism: Heptranchias perlo; assembly: GCF_035084215.1. Taxonomy (NCBI): domain Eukaryota; kingdom Metazoa; phylum Chordata; class Chondrichthyes; order Hexanchiformes; family Hexanchidae; genus Heptranchias; species Heptranchias perlo. Next base: position 12,703,519 of record NC_090333.1, on the reverse strand, counting down.
AGAGATAGGGTTGGGTCAAGGCCATGGAAGGCATCCGTGCGGGAATTTTAATGGATGGAAAATAGACGGCAGCATGCCTGTGATTTCCTGATATGATTGGCCGGCTTCCTACCAACACCACAAGCTCAGAAAATCAGCTCCAATCTGCCTCATTTACTTAAAAAAAATTACTCCTGATATTTTCTTTTTATTCTGGGGAGCAGGGAGGGATTGGGATGTCACTAGCTTCATATTTATGTAATTATATACTGGACATTAAACAAACTGTGTGCAAGCTTTAACACAAAAAACATTCCTGCTGCAGATTGGTTTATGATGGGCTTTGCATGGTGCGTCCATATAAGGTGAGGAAATAGCAACTATTTTACTTATCAGGGACATGATATCATGATCAGCCAATGCACATTTTTAAAGTGTTTTTTGCATTTTATTTTAAAAAACAAGAGTAGATTCAAAGAAAAAGTCCAAATGCTGGAAATCATAGTATCATGGTAGGTTCAGTACAGGAAAGAGCCATTCGGCCCATCGTGCCTGTGCCGGCTCTTTGAAAGAGCTATCCAAGTTAGTCCCATTCCCCTGCTCTTTCCCCATAGCTCTGTAAATTTTTTCCCTTCAAGTATTTATCTAATTCCCTTTTGAAAGTTACTCTGGCATCTGCTTCCACCACCCTTTCAGGCAGTGCATTCCAGATCATTACAACTCGCTGCGTAAAAAATCGTTTCCTCATGTCGCCTCTGGCTATTTTGCCAATCACCTTAAATCTGTGTCCTCTGTTTACCGACCCTTCTGCCACTGGAGACAGCTTCTCCTTATTTACTCTATCAAAACCAGTCATGATTTTGAACACCTCTATCAAATCCCCTTAACCTTCTCTGTTCTAAGGAGAACAACCCCAGCTTTTCCAGTCTCTTCACATAACTGAAGTCCCTCATCCCTGGCACCATTCTAATAAATCTCTTCTGTACCCTCTCTAAAGCCTTGACATCCTTCCAAAAGTATCTCCAGAATTGAACACAATACTCCAGCTGAGGCCTAACCAGTGTTTTTTAAAGGTTTGGCATAACTTCCTTGTTTTTGTACTCTATGCCTCTATTAATAAAGTCCAGGATCCCATATGCTTTTTTAACAGCCTTCTCAACTTATCCTGCAATCTTCAAAGATTTGTGTACATACAACCCCAGGTCTCTCTGTTCCTGCACCCCCTTTAAAATTGTGCCATTTATTTTATATTGCCTCTCCTCATTCTTCCTACCAAAATGCATCACTTCACATTTCTCTGCGTTAAATTTCACCTGCCATGTGTCTGACCATTTCACCAGTCTGTCTATGTCCTCCTGAAGTCTGTTACTATCCTCCACATTGTTTACTACATTTCTGAGTTTCGTGCCATCTGCAAACCTTGAAATTATACCCTCTATACCCAAGTCCAGGTCATTAATATAGATCAAAAAGAGCAATGGTCCTAATACCTGGGGGACACCACTGTATACTTCCCTCCAGTCTGAAAAACAACCGTTCACCACTACTCTCTGCTTTCTGTCCCCGAGCCAATTTTGTATCCACGCTGCCACTGTCCCTTTAATCCCTTGGGGTTTAATTTTGCTAACAAGTCTATTATGTGGTACTTTATCAAATGCCTTTTGAAAGTCCATATACACAACATCAACCGCACTACCCTCATTAACCCTCTCCGTTACTTCATCAAAGAACTCAACCAAGTTAGTCAAACATGATTTTCCTTTAACAAATCTGTGCTGACTTTCATTTATTAGCCCATACTTTTCCAAGTGCCAATTAATTTTGTCCCGGATTTCTAAAAGTTTCTGCACCACCGACGTTAGGCTGACTGGCCTGTAATTGCCGGGTTTATCCCTTTCCCTTTTTGAACAGGGTTGTGACATTTGCAATCCTCCAGTCCACTGGCACCGTCCCCATATCAAAGGAGGATTAGAAGATTGTGGCCAGACCCTCCGCAATTTCCACCTCTCAGTAACCTAGGATGCATCCCATCTGGACCAGGTGACTTTTCTAGTTTGAGTACTGCCAATCATTTAAGTACCTCCTCTTTATCTGTTTTTATCCTATGCAATATCACTACTACCTCCTCCTTCACTGCTGCATTGACAGCATCCTCTTCTCTAGTGAAGACAGATGTGAAGTATTCATTTAGTAGCTCACCCAAGCCCTCTGCCTCCACAAGAAGATCTCTTTTGTCCCTAGTCGGTCGCACCCTTCCTTTGACTACCCTTTTAATATATATATGTTTATAAAAGACTTTTAGGTTCCCTTTTTATGTTGGCTGCGAATCTATTCTCATTCTCTCTCTTTGCTCCTCTTATTCCCTTTTTTAGCTCTCCTCTGTACTTTCTGTATTCAGCCTGGTTCTCTACTGTATTATGAACCTTATATTCATCAAAAGCCTCCTTTTTCTGTTTCATTTTAATCTCTATATCTTTAGTCATCCAGGGAGCTCTAGCTTTGGATGCCCTTCGAATCTAAAACAAAAGTGCTGGAAACATACAGCAGGCTACAGAGAAAAGGCAGGTTAACGTTTGAGGTGGAGTTCATTCATCAGGATCCCGAATCTCTAAACTATCTCTGATGGACCCTTGCTACATGTATTCTGTCAGCTCTGATATCATGGTCTAGTCCCGGAATGCTGGACATGTTGATAGGAAATTCCTCTGACCTCTGTTTATTAATGGAGCCTTTAACCTGCTCAGAATAAATGGATTCATGCTTCTGTTAAAATAGAAAAAGAAGGAATTTCGTGCAAATGGGTTTGTGCACCAGTGTGGCCCACCGTGATTCAGGTTTTTGAATGGCTTTTTAAAATCTGTATCACTCTTTTTGAGCACAGCTCTCACTCCTAACTTATCCCTGATGCTGAAAGTTCCGTGCCACGAGCTTTGCAAAGCTTTGCATTTATTTGATTAACTTGGGATACAAACAATTTGACGATTGATATTATGTAATGATTAAATCGGAACATGTACACTCTTTATAATGGGTACTTCATTACAATGGTTACGGTACTGGACTAGCACACCTGAAGTCAAGAGTTCAAATCCCACCATAGCAAGTTGCACATACGGACATATGAAAATGATGGATAGGAAAAGATCAGTTGGTCCATTGAGACTGTCCCGTTCGGTCATGTGGTGACCGCGCATCATGATCCCGAACGGCCACCAGCAGTCACATAATCTCCTGGGAGAGGCAAACATTGTGAAACTAAATTCAATAAATCTGGACATTTGTGGGTTGGCATCAGGAACACGAAAATACCCACAAAAGTTGCTGGTTTGTTGTAACATAAGAACATAAGAAATAGGAGCAGGAGTACGCCAATTGGCCCCTCGAGCCTGCTCCGCCATTCAATAAGATCATGGCTGATCTGATCATAACCTCAAATCTAAATTCATGTCCAATTTCCTGCCCGCTCCCCGTAACCCCTAATTCCCTTTACTTCTAGGAAACTGTCTATTTCTGTTTTAAATTTTTTTTTTTATTCGTTCACGGGATGTGGGTGTCGCTGGCAAGGCCGGCATTTATTGCCCATCCCTAATTGCCCTTGAGAAGGTGGTGGTGAGCCGCCTTCTTGAACCGCTGCAGTCCGTGTGGTGACGGTTCTCCCACAGTGCTGTTAGGAAGGGAGTTCCAGGATTTTGACCCAGCGACAATGAAGGAACGGCGATATATTTCCAAGTCGGGATGGTGTGTGACTTGGAGGGGAACGTGCAGGTGGTGTTGTTCCCATGCGCCTGCTGCCCTTGTCCTTCTAGGTGGTAGAGGTCGCGGGTTTGGGAGGTGCTGTCGAAGAAGCCTTGGCGAGTTGCTGCAGTGCATCCTGTGGATGGTGCACACTGCAGCACAGTGCGCCGGTGGTGAAGGGAGTGAATGTTTAGGGTGGTGGATGGGGTGCCAATCAAGCGGGCTGCTTTATCTTGGATGGTGTCGAACTTCTTGAGTGTTGTTGGAGCTGCACTCATCCAGGCAAGTGGAGAGTTTTCCATCACACTCCTGACTTGTGCCTTGTAGATGGTGGAAAGGCTTTGGGGAGTCAGTCGGTGAGTCACTCGCCGCAGAATACCCAGCCTCTGACCTGCTCTCGTAGCCACAGTATTTATATGGCTGGTCCAGTTAAGTTTCTGGTCAATGGTGACCCCCAGGATGTTGATGGTGGGGGATTCGGCGATGGTAATGCCGTTGAATGTCAAGGGGAGGTGGTTAGACTCTCTCTTGTTGGAGATGGTCATTGCCTGGCACTTATCTGGCGTGAATGTTACTTGCCACTTATCAGCCCAAGCCTGGATGTTGTCCAGGTCTTGCTGCATGCGGGCTCGGACTGCTTCATTATCTGAGGGGTTGCGAATGGAACTGAACACTGTGCAGTCATCAGCGAACATCCCCATTTCTGACCTTATGATGGAGGGAAGGTCATTGATGAAGCAGCTGAAGATGGTTGGGCCTAGGACACTGCCCTGAGGAACTCCTGCAGCAATGCCCTGGGGCTGAGATGCTTGGCCTCCAACAACCACTACCATCTTCCTTTGTGCAAGGTATGACTCCAGCCACTGGAGAGTTTTCCCCCTGATTCCCATTGACTTCAATTTTACTAGGGCTCCTTGGTGCCACACTCGGTCAAATGCTGCCTTGATGTCAAGGGCAGTCACTCTCACCTCACCTCTGGAATTCAGCTCTTTTGTTCATGTTTGGACCAAGGCTGTAATGAGGTCTGGAGCCGAGTGGTCCTGGCGGAACCCAAACTGAGCATTGGTGAGCAGGTTATTGGTGAGTAAGTGCCGCTTGATAGCACTGTCGACGACACCTTCCATCACTTTGCTGATGATTGAGAGTAGACTGATGGGGCGGTAATTGGCCGGATTGGATTTGTCCTGCTTTTTGTGGACAGGACATACCTGGGCAATTTTCCACATTGTCGGGTGGATGCCAGTGTTGTAGCTGTACTGGAACAGCTTGGCTAGAGGCGCAGCTAGTTCTGGAGCACAAGTCTTCAGCACTACAGCTGGGATGTTGTCGGGGCCCAAAGCCTTTGCTGTATCCAGTGCACTCAGCCGTTTCTTGATATCACGTGGAGTCAATCGAATTGGCTCAAGACTGGCTTCTGTGATGGTGGGGATATCGGGAGGAGGCTGAGATGGATTATCCACTCGGCACTTCTGGCTGAAGATGGTTGCAAAAGCTTCAGCCTTGTCTTTTGCACTCACGTGCTGGACTCCGCCATCATTGAGAATGGGGATGTTTGCAGAGCCTCCTCCTCCTCCCGTTAGTTGTTTAATTGTCCACCACCATTCACGACTGGATGTGGCAGGACTGCAGAGCTTTGATCTGATCCGTTGGTTGTGGAATCGCTTAGCTCTGTCTATAGCATGTTGCTTCTGCTGTTTAGCATGCATGTAGTCCTGAGTTGTAGCTTCACCAGGTTGGCACCTCATTTTTAGGTACGCCTGGTGCTGCTCCTGGCATGCTCTTCTACACTCCTCATTGAACCAGGGTTGATCCCCTGGCTTGTTGGTAATGGTAGAGTGAGGAATATGCCGGGCCATGAGGTTACAGATTGTGCTGGAATACAATTCTGCTGCTGCTGATGGCCCACAGCGCCTCATGGATGCCCAGTTTTGAGCTGCTCGATCTGTTCTGAATCTATCCCATTTAGCACGGTGGTAGTGCCACACAACACGTTGGATGGTGTCCTCAGTGCGAAGACGGGACTTCATCTCCACGAGGACTGTGCGGTGGTCACTCCTACCAATACTGTCATGGACAGATGCATTTGCGACAGGTAGATTGGTGAGGACGAGGTCAAGTAAGTTTTTCCCTCGTGTTGGTTCGCTCACCACCTGCCGCAGGCCCAGTCTAGCAGCTATGTCCTTCAGGACTCGGCCAGCTCGGTCAGTAGTGGTGCTACCGAGCCACTCTTGGTGATGGACATTGAAGTCCCCCACCCAGAGTACATTTTGTGCCCTTGCTACCCTCAGTGCTTCCTCCAAGTGGTGTTCAACATGGAGGAGGACTGATTCATCAGCTGAGGGAGGACGGTAGGTGGTAATCAGCAGGAGGTTTCCTTGCCCATGTTTGACCTGATGCCATGAGATTTCATGGGGTCCAGAGTCAATGTTGAGGACTCCCAGGGCCACTCCCTCCTGACTGTATATCACTGTACCGCCACCTCTGGTGGGTCTGTCCTGCCGGTGGGACAGGACATACCCAGGGATGGTGATGGAAGATTCTGGGACGCTGGCTGAAAGATATGATTCTGTGAGTATGGCTATGTCAGGCTGTTGCTTGACTAGTCTGTGGGACAGCTCTCCCAATTTTGGCACAAGTCCCCAGATGTTAGTAAGGAGGACCTTGCAGGGTCGACTGGGCTTGGTGTTTTGCCGTTGTCGTGTCCGGTGCCTAGTGGTCCGTTGCCGGGTGGTCCGTCCGGTTTTATTCTTATTATGACTTTTCGTAGCGAGATTTTACAACTGAGTGGCTTACTCGGCCATTTCAGAGGGCAATTAAGAATCAACCACATTGCTGTGGGTCTGGAGTCACATATCGGCCAGACCGGGTAAGGGCGGCAGGCTTCCTTCCCTAAAGGACATTAGTGAACCAGATGGTTTTTTACGACAATCCGGTAGTTTCATGGCCATCATTACTGATACTAGTATTTTAATTCCAGATTTTTAGTTAATTAATTGAATTTAAATTCGCCAGCTGCCGTGGCGGGATTTGAACTCATGATTCTGGATTTTAGTCCAGGCCTCTGGATTACTAGCCCAGTAACATAACCACTATGCTACCATACCCGATTTATTTAATGATGTAGCTTCCACCCCTTCCTGGGGCAGCAAATTCCACAGATCTACCACCCTCTGAGTGAAGAAGAGCAGCCCCTTATTCTAAGATTATGCCCCCTAGTTCTAGTTTCACCCATCCTTGGGAACATCCTTACCGCATCCACCCAATCAAGCCCGTTCACAATCTTATATGTTTCAATAAGATCGCCTCTCATTCTTCTGAACTCCAATGAGTAGTCCCAATCTACTCAACCTCTCCTCATATGTCCGCCCCCTCATCCCCAGGATTAACCGAGTGAATCTTCTTTGTACTGCCTCGAGAGCAAGTATGTCTTTTCTTAAGTATGGACACCAAAACTGTATGCAGTATTCCAGGTGCGGTCTCACCAATACCTTATATAACTGCAGCAATACCTCCCTGTTTTTATATTCTATCCCCCTAGCAATAAAAGCCAACATTCCGTTGGCCTTCTTGATCACCTGCTGCACCTGCATACTAACTTTTTGATTTTCTTGCAAACAACCCAACTGGTTCAAGGAAGTGAGCTTACTACCCAGCCCAAACCAAGCTCTTGAGCAATCCGCACCTGTAGAATTTCTGTTACCTGATACCCAGTGCAAACTCCATTTCACTAAATCAAAGGGCTGCTCATGTCTAAATCAAAGAGCTGTCTCGCCTCTGAGACAGAAGTTTGTGGGTTCAAGTTCCACTCCAGAGACTTTCTTTCAGGGGGGATAGATAGAAAGAGCAAGAAAGCAAGCAAAAAAGACTTGCATTTACATGGCGCCTTTCACGACCTCAGGAATCCGAAAGCGCTTTACACCCAATTAAGTACTTTTGAAGTGCAGTCCCTGTTGTAACGTAGGAAACGCGGCAGCCAATTTATGCACAGCAAGGTCCCACAAACAGCAATGTGATAATGAGCAGAAAATCTGTTTAAGTGATGTTGGTTGAGGGATAAATATTGGCCAGGACACCCGGGAGAACTGCTCTGCTCTTCTTCAAAATAGTGCCATGAGAGGGCGAGAGTGCAACCACTGAGCCACGGTATTGTCTTAATTCAGAAAGTACACTCGGCTCCTATTGAGGAAGTTAAAGAAAAAGGGAGTTGGTTTGACCTGATACTACAATAATTCGGCCCACACATAAAAAGACTGTGATAATTACCCGACTCAGCATGAGGGCAGTGGAGCAATGCAGGCAGCATTCTCGGATTGCACCAGAACACACCGGGGGAATTTTACCCCCCCCCCCCCCCACGACGGGTGTGAGAGGGTCATGGAGGCGGGGGGGGGAGGGTGATAAATTGTTAAAAATGTGAAACTCACCATGAACGAGCCTACTTCCGGTTTAACCGTGGTGGTTTGGGTTGGCCGAGTCACCCGCTTTGGAGAGGCGGGTCAGTGATTTTAATATTTAAATGAGGCTGTGCTCCTGATATTTTGATGTGGAGATGCCGGTGATGGACTGGGGTTGACAATTGTGAACAATTTTACAACACCAAGTTATAGTCCAACAAATTTATTTTAAATTCCACAAGCTTTCGGAGGCTTTTCCACACCGTTCACCTGAGGAAGGAGGAAGCCTCCGAAAGCTTGTGGAATTTAAAATGAATTTGTTGGACTATAACTTGGTGTTGTAAAATTGTTCCTGATATTTTGGCAGCTGTTTAAATTTAAAGCGGCAGGCCGGGTTTCCTGGGGCTCGCCCCCTGGCCCCTCAAACAAATCTTCTGCTGCGATCCCTCCCTCTCACGATCCGCTGACGCCCCACGATTTCTATCTCCCCCCCCCCCCACCACCCCAGCGACCTCGCCCTCCCTCGCTGCCACGATCCGAGCCCCCTCCCCCACCAACTGCTGATCTACTCGATTGCCGGGGTCCATCCACAGCGCTCCCTTCAACCGCGGGCTTTCCAACCTGGCCAGTCAGCCTCTCAAACTGGCCGGAAAATGGGGTAAAAAATTCTAATGAGCTCCTGCCGTTAATTTCGGCAGGACGTCCGCCTTCCCGGTATTTCCAGGTTTCCCGGCGCAGACACTCGCCTCCCCACCTCCCCGTAAATATCAGGGCCGCAGTACCTGCGGTGATTTGAGCAGAGTGAAGAACGACATGGCATGAAGTGTAAGCTCCAACAGAAGGTGGAAATGCATTTAATCAGTATTGGCCTCTGATTAATCATAAGCAGGAGCAGGGTCTCTGCAACACAGTGAGAGAGAACAAAGGGCTAAGTGGAGGATTGTACTGTAGTTTACACCCTGCAGAGCTGTGACAAAGAACCATTTATTAGGAATCAGGCAGCTACATAAGGGCCTGCTCCAAACCAGCCAGGGGTCCAGCTCAAGGAATATTGCAAGAATGTACCTTGAACATAGGAACAGTCAAGGACAAGAAAAGGGTATTTGGCCTGCCGAAGCCCATCCATCCATAGTACACCAACTCTCCCATCCCTTCATTCAACTGCATATTGCACATCGCACATCCCTGATGTCTTTGTCTCTGTGATCTTGCCTGGCAGATTATTCGAAACATTTATATCCTTTTTGAATTAAATTTATGTCCTCTGGTCTTACCAGCCTTACTTACTCCACCTTATCCTTGCTATTTAATATTTTATACACCTCTGCAAAGTTTTTCATTTAACTTTTATATATAGACAGGAGTTTTTCCAATCTTTCTTCATACTCATCCACGTGGGACCATTCTTGAAGTTCCTCTTTGCATCCTCTTTATATACGTTTACTAGTTTTGTCTACATGACTGTGAGGGGTTTTAATAGAGTAAATAAGGAGAAACTGTTTTCACTGGCGGGTGGGCTGGTAACCAGAGGACACAGATTTAAGGTAATTGGCAAAAGAACCAGGGGGGAGATGAGTTGTTATGATCTGGAATGCACTACCTGAAAGGATGATGGAAGCCGATTCAATAGTAACTTTCAAAAGAGATTTGGATATATACTTGAAAAGGAAAAATTTGCAGGGCTATGGGAAACAGCAGGGGCGTGGGACTAATTGGATAGCTCTTTCAAAGAGCCGACACAGGCATGATGGGCCAAATGGCCTACTTCTGTGCTGTAAGATTCTATGATTCTATACTAAGCAGGGCAATCAGAAATGAGCACAGTAGTCCAAATGTGGTCTGACCAGTACATTGCACAGCCTTAGCATACCTCTATAGATTTGTACTCTAATATTCTGGCCTATACATCTCAACATAGCTATGGGTCTGTGTACTTGTAATAAGTTTTGGGAATTAAACATAAGAGGGTAAAAACAGTTCTATGTTCAGTTGTATTCTTTTATTAATGGAAAAAAATGGAATATCATTATGGATTTGGTCCCAGAAGATGCTGATCTAAAGAATATTTAAGAAAAGTGATAGGGGGTATTATGCAGAAGAAGATGAAAGAAATTGGAAGAGAGAATTCCTGAGGGTTAACTCAGTCAACTGGGAGTGAATTTGTCCTTTACCATATACGTGTGCAAGGATAGATTCCATATTATTATCAGAAACACAACTCCCTTCTATTCCCAACACATCTGACTAAATTCCAGTGTGAGAAGAGGTGGAATTTCTCAACTCCTTAGCCAGGCTGTAATTACCAAGATCCGTGTATACTTTGGTTCTTTTGGTAGAAACTGAACATGGGTGCACGAGGGGCTGCCAAGATTCCAGAATTAATTTCAATGGGATTACTGGGCACAGGAAACCGATCCCAGCCCCAGCCTCATCTCCAACCACAACCTCAACCTTAAACTCAATCGCAATGTCTTTCCCAATCCAAGTCCCAACCTCATTTCCAATCCCAACCCTCATCCCCAATCCCAAACTCATCCTTGGCCTCATACCCAACCCCAATCTCAACCCAAGCCCCAACCCCAACTCCAAGCTAACCACAACTCCAACCTCATTCCTAACTCCAATCATATCCTCAACATCAGCCACAACGTTAATCTGATCCTCATCCTTTATTTTGAATGTTAAGTATTAAAGTTACTGTTTTGGGTTGCTCTGAAAATGTTGGATTTCATACAAAAATATAATGCAAAACGACACATCTAAGAACAAAAATAACACATAAATTAAAAATTTTAAAAATCAGTGAGATGCAATGTATTTTCACTGAGGTTGTGGGAATACCCCAAGACAAATCAATGAGACTGGAGTTGTTTTAATAATGAAATAATTTAAATTTTTTCCAAATGCACTGGTAACAGATGACGTTACACACTGCTGGCATGTGCTTGGAAAATTTATTCTTAGGATGGCAAGACTGGTGTTTATTGCCCATCCCTTGTTGCCCTTGATAAGGTGCTAGTGGGCCTTCTGCTTGAGCCGTTGCAATCAGTGTGGTGAAGGTGCTCTCACAATGTTGTTAGGTGAGGAATTCCAGGATTTTGACCCATTGACATTGAAGAAATGGTGATATTAGCAGGCTCAAGGGGCCGTATGGCCTACTACTGCTCCTATTTCTTATATGTCCTAGTCGGAATGGTGTGTGATTTGGATGGGAGGAAGCCGGAGAAGCCTTGGCATCATGTAGATAGTACACACTGCAGCTACAGTACTCAGGTGGTGGAAGGAGTGGACGTTTAGGTTAGTCAATGAGCTGCCAAACAAGCAGACTGCTTTGTCTTGGATGGTGTTGAGCTTCTTGAGTGTTGTGGCAGCTGCATCCATGAAGTTACAGATTGTGATTATTTACAATTCTGCATCCGCTGATGGCCCACAGCCCCTCATGGATACCCAGTTTTGGACTGCTGGATCTGTCCTTAGTCTGTCCCACCTAGCACTGTGGTAGTGCACATTCCACGATGAGAGACATCCTCATTCCAAAGACACTGCAGAACCTCCTCATCAGCCTAGATTATGGGCGCAAGTTTCTGGATTTCAACAATGAATCATGTTTATGAAGTTGTTGCTTTGTACTTTCTTTGAGACTGAAGTCGTCTCCCAAGAAGAGAGTGTTTTCTTATTGATAACATTACATATAGTGTTCTCCTGATGGCTCATTGAGTTTATCCAGTGAGTAGTTGAGCCACAGTGTGGGAAGGTCCCAAGTTTGATCCTGTTGCCTGCTGATATAGTTGATATCAGGAGGGGCAGTTGTTGGAGTGGCCTCAACAGCCCTTGAGGTAGGGAGGGGAAAAAAATCAACTGGAAGATATTTCCTGCTCCTGATGGCTATTCAGAGACTCCTCCCGAAAATTGCACGTGTATATGCTAGATGTGAGCAGGATGAAGCTTGGCTACGATGTTCTCCATAGTTGAACACCCCGTCAACACTCAATGTCTAGGGCCATAGATGAGAAATTGCCACTTGGCTGATGTAATGGAGGGGACCCAGCCAGAGCCAACACCCTCAGGAGAGCTGAAAATTGATGGAGAAAGGACAAAGAAAAAAAAACCCATTAACCTACCGGTCACTAAAGTAACATTAATCTAGTGGAAAATATAATGTTATTAGGCAGTTAATGGCTCTCTTGTGCACCCTCGCCTCTGAGTCAGAAGATTGCGGGTTCAAGTCCCACTCCAGAGACTTGAGCACATAGTGGGTAATTTTGACTTTCGGTGATAGAGTAAACGGACGATATCGGATTGGCCACTGTTATGGACCCCTCTCAATTTTAATTCCCATTAAACTCAATGAAAATGAAAATCAGGAGAGGTGTACAACGAATCTAGGCTCGCACTTCAGTGCAGTACTGAGGGAATGCTGCACTGTCGGAGGTGCCGTCTTTTGGATGAGACGTTAAACCGAGGATCCGTCTGCCCTCTCAGGTAGACGTAAAAGATCCCACGGCACTATTCAAAGAAGAGCAAGGGACTTCTCCCCAATGTCCTGGCCAATATTTATCACTAAAACAGATTATCTGGTAATTATCTCATTGCTGTTTGTGGGATCTTGCTGTGAGCAAATTGACTGGCGCATTCCCTACATTACAACAATGACAATGAAAAATAGACTAATCAGTCCAGCACCTTCTTCCTGTTAGTGGGTCATTGCTGGCACAGAACAGCCACTATATTTGCTCCGACAACAGTCACTGCACCTCACAAGTAGTCCACTATACAAAATATGAGGTGTTTTGAAACACAAGGTGCTATATAAATGCAAGTATTATTATACTGTACTGACAGATCATTGCTCACATTGAGTCAGGATATGCTGTTTTGCAACATTAAGGGCATGACGTATGACAGGAAGCACACACCAGAAGCAATTTTAATATATTATTAGGTATTATTGAAGAGTCCACCAAACTGGGTAAAGGCCTAATTGTCCAGTGTGACCATTGTGAAGGACATTCTTTTGCGTGCCTCCCAGTGACTGGCTCAGGAGGGGCATGGACAGAAAGAAGCTTGAGAATATATCACCTCCATACCATGTTAGCTGGGGGTGTGGTGGGAAATGAGAAAGAAAGACTTGCATTTATATAGCACCTTCCACAACCTCAAGAGGTCCTAAGGCGCTTCACAGTCAATCAAGTACTTTTGAAGTATAGTCACCACTGTAATGTAGGAAACACAGTAGCCAATTTGCACACAGCAAGGTGCCACACACAGCAATGATACAATGACCAACCAAATTAAAAGCAAAATACTGCAGATGCTGGAAATCTGAAGAAAAATCAGAAAATGCTGGAGAAGCTTAGTAAGTGAGGCAGCATCTGTGGAGAAAGAAACAGAGTTAACGTTGCAGGTCGAAGGCCTTTCGTCAGAACTGGTTAATCTTCTAGTTCTGACGATAGGTCTTCGATCTGAAACGTGAACTCTTGTTTCTTTCTCCACAGTTGCTGCCCGACTTGCTGAGCTTCTCCAGCATTTTCTGTTTTTACTTAACGATCAGCTAATCTGTTTTAGTGGTGTGGTTGAGGGATAAATATTGGCCAGGACGCCAGGGAACATTTTCCTGCTTTTGTTCAAAATAGTGCCATGGGATCTTTTACGTCCACCTGAGAGGGCAGACGGGGCCTCTGTTTAACGTCTCATCCTAAAGACGGTATCTCCGACAGTGCAGCGCTCCCTCAGTACTGCACTGGAGTGTCAGTCTGGATTATGTGCTCAAGTCTCTGGAATGGGACTTGAACCCACAACCGTGTGAAATTTAGAAGGGTAGAATAATAAATTAGGCAACAAAAAATTACTTACTAGGTTTTGTATTTTATGCAAAGAGTGTTCTTATTCTTTGAATAGAAACAAACAATAATTACAGTAATCATAATCTGTGGAGGAGTCTTCCTATTTTAAACAACTCTAGGGGTAAAACATTACAGCTGGTTAATTAATATTGTGACTCTCATGAGTCCTGGTCACCTAGACACAAGGTAAACAGCCAGATTCTTTAGGCAGTTCAGAAAAGAACCATGGGACTTGTTCTTAACCTCAGGGAACCGAATTACGAGGAAGACTGGAAAAATGTGGGGGCTTTTCAGCCTCAAAAGGTTAAAGAAGCAAATAGATTGAAAAAACAGTATTGAAAAGGTATATTTGTATCATTGCTTCAAACTAAACTGTGATAATATGACAAGGGTCATGGGGTTCAAATTAGTGAAATGCTAATTTAAGACTATCAGGAAGTTCGTCACACATGATTGATCAACAACAACAACAACTTGCATTGATATAGTACGTTTAACGTAGTAAAACGTCCCAAGGCGCTTTACAGGAGCGTTATCAAACAAAATTTGACACCGACCCACACAAGGGGATATTAGGACAGGTGACCAAAGCTTGGTCAAAGAGGTAGGTTTTAAGGAGCGTCTTAAAGGAGGAGAGAGAGGTAGAGCGGTTTAGGGAGGGAATTCCAGAGCTTAGGGCCTAGGCAGCTGAAGGCACGGCCGCCAATGGTGAAGCAATGAAAATTAGGATGCGCAAGAGACCAGAATTGGAGGAGCGCAGAGATCTCGGAGGGATGTAGGGCTGGAGGAGTTTACAGACATATGGAGGGGCGAGGCCATGGAGGGGTTTGAATTTTAAAAATCGAGGCATTGCAGGCCCAGGAACCAATATAGATCAGCGAGCACAGGGTGATGGGTGAACAGGACTTGGTGCAAGTTAGGATATGGGCAGCAGAGTTTTGGATGAGCTCAAGTTTATGGAGAGTGCAAGGTGGGTATCCGGCCAGGAGAACATTGGAATAGTCGAGTCTAGAGGTAACAAAGGCATGGATGAGGGTATCAGCAGCAGATAAGCAGAGACAGGGGCGGAGGTGGGCGATGTTACGGAGGCGGAAGTAGGCAATCTTGGTAACAGAGAGGATATGGGATCAGAAGCTCAGCCTTGGTTGCAAACGGTCTGGTTCCGCTTCAAACAGTGACCAGGGAGAGGGAAGGAGTCAGTGGCCAGGGAACATAGTTTGTTGCGGGGACCAAAGACATTGGCTTCAGTCTTCCCAATATTTAGAGAAAATTTCTGCTCATCCAATACTGGATGTTGGGCAAGTAGTGTGACAAGTCAGGGACAGGGGATGGATCGAGAGAGTTGGTTGTGAGGTGTCATCAGCATACATGTGGAACCTGATGTTTTTTCAGATGATGTCACAGAGGGGTAGCATATAGATGAGCTATCAATACATAGAATGGATTGACGGTAGGGTAGTCGGTGTTGTAATGAGGGGGATGTAGGATCTTCCTGAATGGATGAGCTAAGGTGAGCTGACTGGCCTTCCTCACCTGTATCTACCTTGTGATCTGACACTAATAATGTATTGAAGGACAAAGGAACACTAGAGATCTGCAGACAGAAGCAGAATGGGGAGTCTATAACAAGGGGGCATAGATTTAAGGTGAGAGGGGAGAGATACAAAAGGGTCCAGAGGGGCAATTTTTTCACTCAAAGGGTGGTGAGTGTCTGGAACGAGCTGCCAGAGGCAGTAGTAGAGGCGGGTACAATTTTGTCTTTTAAAAAGCATTTGGACAGTTACATGGGTAAGATGGGTATAGAGGGATATGGGCCAAGTGCAGGAAATTGGGACTAGCTTAGTGGTATAAACTGGGCGACATGGACATGTTGGGCCGAAGGGCCTGTTTCCATGTTGTAACTTCTATGATAATGACAGATAACATTACCTAGGAGCTGTGCACTAAACAGTGAAAGGACTATTTATTTGAAGTTACTTGGATAAGATATACCTTTCATTTTTGAAACCCGAGCCCAAAACTGGACAAAGTCTGAGCAAAGCTGATTGATTCAGAATCTGAATTCTTATTTATTAGCAGGCCATGTTTTGATTTGTTTTTCTCAAAGGTACAGTTGGTTTTGTAAGCAACCTGAGGTACTGTGTTCAAACTGGGGACCAAACATTTCAAATGGGTGTATTTAGATTAATCTGAATAAACCAAAAGGTGATCCAATCTGGATTTGGCAACTGTATTTTTAATCAAGACAAGATAAAGATAATTTATCTACTCATTAATACATAATGGCAAAGAAAAGACTAAAGAAGCTGCTGAGGCGTGCTCCACTGCAAGAACACATTTAAATTCACAATGACAAACCCTTTTTCCTCTCTTCAGTTGAAGGGGTGACAGTCAAACATAGAATCACAGGAAAATACAGGACTGGAAAAGACTAGGCCACCTGACCGGTTCCAAAAGCTAATGCTTCCCACTTATCCACTCCCTCAAATATTCATCCAATTCTCAAGTTTTTCCCCATACACTGCCTGCCTGGGCAGTATGTTCCACACACTGATGACCCCTTTGCCCGCCACCTCACAACCTCTGCTTTACATTGTTAGCCCAACCATGAGCATCAGTGGTTAAAGATAGAATGATCATCACCTGGTGACCTCAAGTGAAGGGGACATTGTGGCATATCCTGAGGGATGGGGGTGGGGAAAATACCCAAGATAACACAGTATCATGGGAAACTATGGTCTCCCAGAGATTGTCTCATCACCTAATGGAGCTAAGGGAGAACCTCCCTGCAGCTTTTCCTGAAATTGGCCTAGTTTTCTTTAACCTCCATCAGGAGTTCATATTAACAGCAGTTAAGGGAGGCAGTACACGAGTGGGTGGGGTAGTCTTCTTTCATTCATCTTTTCATAGTTATGTGCTGCTGTGGCAGTAAGCAATGCAGACCAGAAGATCCCAAGTTGGTAACCAATTGGGACACTACAATTGTAAGCAGTGGCCCTGTGATAGGAGAGCAGGAGGGAAGGGGAAGAAAGAAAATAAACACACACACTCACACACTCTTGCTAACTAGATGTTCTTGCTGGAAAGTGAGTGAATATGTGAACAATGGTGTGGATACTATCAGGTGCGGCTGTGATGCCCTCCACATTTGAATAGCCTGCCAACGCTCACTGCCTTGGCTCACACATGTTGAACAAGGTACAAGGTACTGGAGGATGACAGACAGAGAGTCAGGCTTCAGGAAAAGGAAAGGGGAAAAAAAACCTGTATACTGAAATGCAGACCTTCTCACCAACCAGTGTAATGTCTCTGGAGTGGGGCTCAAACCCCTGACCTTCTGACTCAGAGGCAAGAGAGCTACCACTAAGCCAAAGCTGACACCTTAATATCCCCCTTCTTTTCCCTGGCTCTGTTCATCTCTTCTAGTTCTGATGAAAGGACATCGACCTGAAACGTTAACTCTCTGTCTCTCTTCACAGATGCTGCCTGACCTGCTGAGTCCTTGCAGCATTTTCGGTTTTGATTTCAGATTTCCAGCATCCGCAGCGTTTTGCTTGTGTTTTCGTGCAGACTAGCTGTGATGCAAAGTCAGACCATCGAGGGGGCTCTCAGGAGGATCAACAGGTATTTCAGGTTACCAAGCATGAAATATGAAAGAATCTGTAGCAGAGCTCATGTTGTCACTTGTTTTATTGAACACAAGAGGCAGTCCCCGTTGCTATACAGCATTAAAAGGCAATGAGAACATCCTCCACTTATTATGCATTCCAACTTTACTTCCACAATTCTGTATTTCTGCGTCAGTGCAGCACATTTTCACATTTATGATCCTAATGTCACAAACAACATGCACAGGTGTACGAGAGCGAGTGCTTCGTTCTAAGAGTTGATGGAGCCTGGTTCCGTTAATTGCTATTATTTACAATTAAATTCTTCAAGGTACTCTTGTACATTCCTTACGTAAATGATTATTTTCTTTTTAAAAAAATGCAGTAAGATAGTTAGAGTCATAATTTCTTCAAAGTGCAAGTTAAACTTAAATCAGTCACATTTGCAGTTGAGATTTACATGCACGTTTAAAAAATAAATTAATACAAAAAAAAGCTCAAGGGAAAAGCCTGTTGGAAACGGAAGTGTCACATTCTGGCTAATGCGTCATTTTAATTTTATGGAACATTCCTTCGAGGCACATGCTAAGGAGATTGGTATTAAAATGATCAATTCAGCAAGGTTGTTGCTCAAGACCAATGAGTCAGTCCGACGAGCTTCAGGACCGTTTTTTGCATCAGTTACATAATTTTACCCTAGAGCATAATCAGCTGTGCTTTCAGTGGAATACTCCCAAGAACTTTCACGAGAATCACGCTTATGAATCTACACCCAATTGATACAAGCTCCTTCTGTTACAGATCAGTTTTTGATGGTGCTAGTTGGGTCAAGCTACTAGGAGAACAGTCTGCTCTTCTTCAAATAATGCCATGGGCTCTTTAAGACAGGCAGATGGGAGCTCAATTTAACATCTCATCCAGTGGACAACACCTCCAGCTCCCTCAGTTGTATACTGGAGTGTCAGCCTAGATTATTGCTCAAGTCCCAGTGTAGGGATTGATCCTGCAACCTCCTGCCTCACCGACAGTGCTCCGATCGAGCCAAATAGTAGAAGCAACTAACAGAAGCCACTGTCACAAAAATCAATTCAGTGCAGGTACCAGTGAATCTCAAAAGGAACAGAATACCTTGTAAAGGGCAATGCAGTGATACACCACCAGGTGGGATTTTCCATTCTAACAGCAATGAGATGATTGACCAGCTAATTGGGTTTTGGGAGTGTTGAGTGAGGGTGGAATTTTGGCCAGGACATCTGCAGAACTCCCTGTTTTTAGGTTTTAGCCATGACTCAGTGGTAGCACTCCCGCCTGAGTCAGAAGGTTGTGGGTTCAAGTCCCACTCGAGAGACTTGAGCACATAATCTAGGCTGACACTTCAGTGCAGTACTGAGGGAGCGCTGCACTGTCAGAGGTGCCGTCTTTCGGATGAAACGTTAAACTGAGGCCCCGTTTGCCCTTTCAGGTGACGTAAAAGATCGCCTGGCAGTAATTCGAAGAGCAGGAGGGTTCTCCCCAGGTGTCCTGGCCAATATTTATCCCTCAACCAACATCACTAAAATCAGTTTAATTGGTCATTGCTGTGCACAAATTGACGGCCGCATTTCCTACAACAGCGACTACACTACACAAAAGTATTTCATTGGCTGTGAAGCACTTTGGGACGTCCTGAAGTTGTGAAAGGCGCTATATAAATGCAAGTTCTTTTTCTTCCAGAAGTGGCATGGGAATGGGATCTGCAATATCTGACTGAAGCAGCAGACCAAGCAGAAAGGGCCAGGTTTGATATTCATCTGAAGGATGGTACCTCCAACAATGCAGCACTCCCAATCTTAGCAATCCCAGCCTTGATTACATACTCAAGTCTCTGGAGTGGGGCTTGTACCCACAACCTTCTGACTCAGAGCTTAGAGTGATGTCAACTGAGGAGAGCCGACAGAAAGGCTCATAAAATTGGTGCGTTTTCACTGGAAGAGCTGATTAGGGCGATTTATCAGAGGTTTTCAAAATTCTGAAAGGTTAAGAGGCGGTAAATGGTGAAAGCTTATTTCTACTGGTTTGCAAATTGAGCACATAAACTCAGATTACCACTAGGGGGAGAGTTAGAAGAATTTTTCCCCCACAGAACAGTGGCTACTGAGGCAGAGACTATATAATTGTAAAAGGAATTGAAACAGCATTTGAAAATTATGAAAGGGCAGGGAGAGGGGATTAGAGAAGGTAACTGTAGTTGAAGAGCCAGCACTGGCACCAGTATGATGGGCTGAATGGCTTTCTTTGTAATGTTATAATTTCTACGAACACAGTAGGTGGAGTAAACCTGCCCTACAGATTAGACTCATCCTTACAATTTTTGTGAGCTCGCCCTAAAATATTCCTTTAGCAGCTTACAGTAGCACGGACAAGACTTTTGAAGTCTTCGACTTTTCGCCACAGTGCAGTGCAAACAAAAGATATCAGTGCTTTCCTGAGTCGACTTAATATAAGCAACCCGTTTCACACTAGTACGCTTTCAGTGCATGGGCCTTTCACAGACCAAAGCTACATCACATACCACAAGAAAACACCACTACCCTTCAGTACAGTTTATCAGGTATGCCATAAACCTACATTGAACTATATTACAAAACAGGGGTTACTTTGTGATTGTCCCTAAAACACATACCGTTAATGCCACTGCAAGATTTGTTTTGAGAAAATATATCACATCCTGGAATGCTTAGAACCCAGCATAATTCATCACAGTTTCAGTTTTTAAACATTTGCTTTAACCACTATTGCACTGGACGGATTTCAACCTCAATTTTCTCTTCTACACAAGACGCATCAGGATGGCTGACGCTCTGCCGCAAAGTGATCTCCGGACCCCCTCCATAGATGGAGTGAAGGAAGTTCCAGGTCTCTTCTGAGATTTGTCCAGAATCGGCTCCTGGAGCGGGAAATTACAAAACGTGATTAGCGACGCTACCCAGAACGGGCTCCACTTAACAACACATGGGATCCTTGATCCGGTAAATAGCACCCACCCAAATCAAAGCCACCAACACGTTTACAAGATTCGTTGGGTTTGTTAGGACAGGGCTGCTGGTTTCTCTGGACAAACTGAAGCCTGCGCATGACCAGGTTTGTCAGTCCACTGTTCTGGACTCCCTGCAAATCAGTCAGACCAGATTTACCTGGTTACAATCACCATGGACTTGCCAGACAAATCAATTCTATGGGAATAAGAAGTTTACACGTTAAATCGGAACCTCTGTAGTTTCTTGGGTGCCAGGGGTTTTTGACTACACAGACGTTCCTCTTACACACTTCGATTCCTATTTGGTGCTGAGATAGCTGATCTCAAGATGCAGCAGTCGAGGTGCTGTTGGCACATCACATCGTTCTAATCCTAAATCACAGTGATAGCAAGAGGGTGGAAAATAGATAGATCTGTGCCTTTGAACCAGATCGAGGTCTGATCTGCCAAAATCCATATAACTCTAGCTGTCAGATCTAAAGAACTGTGGCTGGTAAAGGGATCTAGGTTGCTTCAAGAGGCTGGCTGATGGGTGTTATACCAAAGTCACTTAATATTAACCCACAAAACGACCTCAGCTCGAACTGATTTTTTTTGCCCCCTTGTAACACTGAATGCACGAAGCAGTGAGCTTTGGCTCAGTGGTAGGACTCTTGCCTCAGAATCAGAAGAGCAAGGATAGAATGTTCTACAGTGCAGTTTATGGGATTTCACACTGTCCCAAATCACTTTCCCCAACAGTATATTAGCACAGATACTCACATCTATCATGAAATCGAGAAGGTGCGCGTACCTTGTTTTAAAGACACATGGCTGCTCTTGCCAACAGCTATCTTGGTGTTATCAATCGGGCCAGGATGCTCTAAGACATGAAAAGATTTAAACAAGCATTAAATTTGGGGAGGATACTTTTAACATGTGGCACAATCTCCTATTAACTGGCCATTTATGTATGTGGCACAAGGCAGCTTATATATCACTACAAATAGATTTTGTAAACAGTGTATTTTGCATTTTTCTCATTTGAATGGCAGCTTATTGAAGCGGAGATAATAGAACAATTTTTAAAAATAAAAAAGACAGAATAAAGAGGCCAGCAGTACTGCATTCTATCGTCGCCATGCTACATATTGCTGTGGAGGACAAGTCTTGTCATAATTAAAACAAAATCCTACAAGATCTAAACACCTAAAACAATCAAACATTGATCAGAATGTAGTTACAACAGCATGTCAGGTTTGTAAATCTAATTTACTTTATAGCACATCATGATTAGAGAGCCTTTATTTTACTTTTGGTTTCCACAATTTCATAATTTTATGATAATATTTAAAAATGTTTGTTCTGTGTGTACTTTCAAAAAAAAATTCTATTAGAAGAACTGCAAGACTAAAACGGAGAAATCCAGGCACTAAACTCAGGATAACAAACAACCTCCTTGTGCTTATCGGATGGAATAGCTGCTAGTGTAGCAAACACTTTGTAATAAATTGAGAAATCGATGTCCAAAGTCTGCAGAGCAGGTTGAACACAGTAAAAGAGGTGAGGTAAAGCAGGAAGTGGTGTCAAGATTGTCTTTTTAAAAACCTGTAGTTTGTAGGAGATGGGGAAGACTGAGGGTGGTAAGAAGTTGTACGGTTTTGAGGTCCTTAGAAAGAAAGATTTGGAGTACAGATTGTTGAAATCCAGTCTCATTGCACTCAGGATGTAAACACTGACTCACTCGAAATATTCAAAAGGGAGTTCCTGCAACCTTCAGACTTTTACAATCGAGCCTGTCTTCACCCAACCATTATTACTTCACTTATCCAGTCTTCTCACCTACTCTTTTGTAACGTGCGTTGCTCTGCACTACAGCCCTTGAACTAGATGTCTCGTTAATCTGATTCTGTACGGAGAGCAGGGAAATGGATGCCGGATAGAAAGAGGTGAAAATACCTGGACTGTATCTCCCATACACTACAGCCGTGTCAGACACGCACCAGATGTGCGAATGTGAAATTTGAGCCAATCAGCACACTTTGCACCATGGACAGGTCAAGCATTCAGCCTCCTGAACACATCTGGCGTGGATGCTGAATCGGGAACCTGCATTATAGAGCCGGCCGGATGAGCCAAGTTGTTGTTTCCTTTCCCTGCATTCTTACGCTCCTTTGCCAAGTTACCCTCAAAAACATTCACCCACTAGGAAATCATATGCCAAAAAAAAAGCACCTCCAGATCACTGAAAATAATACAGCCAGTAAAAGCAGTAATACGTTAGGTGACATTTCATGTTTGCGACATTGTGGTTTACGTACCATGCTCTTTCCCCTTGACGAATCCTTCCCATTCTCTAAACCACTGCATGCTAATGCAATAAATAACAGCAGGCGAATCTTCTTCTTGGAAAGCTTTGTTTAACTATATTTTTTAAAACAAAGTTGCAATTACTTTATTGGCTACACATCACAAACATGCCAAAGGCAGAAAACAGTTAATAATGCAACAGCACAGCGTGTGCAAAAAGACTTGCATTTATAAAGCGCCTTTCGCGACCTTGGGTCATCCCATTGCTTTAAAGCCAATGAAGTATTTTTGAAGGGTCGTCACTGTTTTAATGTAGGAAACGTTGCAGCCAATTTACGCACAGCAAGATCCCACAAACAGCAACGTGATTATGTCCAGATAATATCATTTTTTAGCGATGTTGATTGAGAGATAAATATTGACCAGGACACCGGGGAGAACTCCCCTGCTCTTCTTCAAAATAATGCCATGGGATCTTTTACATCCATCGGAGGGGGCGGAAGGGGCCTTGGTTTAACGTCTCATCTGAAAGATGGCAGATCCGATAGTGCAACACTTCCTCAGTAGTGCACTGAAGTGTCAACCTAGATTTTGTGCTCAAGTCTCTGGAGCGAGGCTTGAACTCACAACCTTCTGACTCAGAGGCGAGTGCGCTACCGACTGAGTCACGGCTGTCTATTTACATGCATATGTATAAACTGCCACTCCTCGTGAAAAGGAGAAGTTTCGGATGGAATAACAAGGTAGGAAAAAGGTGGACACTGAACAGGAAACTGGAGAGAAAAAGTAATGGAGGGAAGCAAAAATCAAGGGTTTGGTTTGGAGGGGAGAACGTGGCAAAGCAAAGGGATTTTGGGAGAGAATTCCAGAGGGCAGAACTGCAGTGACAAATAGAAGCCACCAAGGGTGCAGCAGAGGCCAAGCGGTAATCAGAGTGGAGGGTGCATGGGGAGATATGCAGCTAGAGAC
This sequence comes from Heptranchias perlo, assembly GCF_035084215.1. Taxonomy (NCBI): domain Eukaryota; kingdom Metazoa; phylum Chordata; class Chondrichthyes; order Hexanchiformes; family Hexanchidae; genus Heptranchias; species Heptranchias perlo. The sequence continues at coordinate 12,679,686 of NC_090333.1, read as the reverse complement.
GGATGCTCAGATACGATGGTGGTGTGGACGTCACAGACACCATTAAAAACAAGGATGCTGAAATTGATTTGTTGGACACAGGGAGCGAGTGGAGCTCGCCAAGGATAGAAAGTTATTATTGATTCTGCTTCCACAGAAATAATTTGAAAATGGAGTAAAACAAAAGCGAATTATTTCATTCTGCATCAATAAGTCAATCAAAAATATTTAATGTAAACTTAATAGAAATCAGTAAGTCACCCGATAAAATGACCCACCTTCAAAATGTCAATTAACTAGTAGTACTCTTTTAAGACTTCTGCAACTTTACTTTGATTTCCAGCGCTCTCAACGGACTCCCAACTTCCAACCTTCAATTTATCCAGAATCCTGCAGCCCGATTTCCCTTCCATATAAGTCCTACATTCACCACTTCTATCCTCACACAACCCCCCACTAGCGTCCCGCGGAGATTTCAAGGACCCTGCCATTGTATGCAAATCCCCTCCATGCAGTCTTGGATTACACCGTGACCCTCTCCTCCAACATTGGGGGCTGATCTTTCCACAACTAAGGTCCTGTCCTCTTGAATTTTCTTATAGAACCACCCATTGTTTTACATGAGGAGTGCCATATATTGCTACTTTATGAGGATAATCTTCACTATTAAAGGAAGCCAAGTCACACTAGTCCACAGTGAGGTCGGTCACTAGAAATCAAAGGCAGAACCTTTTGGTCTGTGCATGTTAGCCAAACCAGATTGTACCTTTACCTACCAGGTTATCAAGGAAGCTCAAGTGAGCATTATTTTAAACGGAATTATGATATATTAAATATTTTAGAAACATTAACTCAAAATTAGCACCAGTCTTTCACTTTCAATGAACGATACTGAGGTAACCTTTTGAAGTGATTTATTTAACCTGAAAGTTATTTGAGCCTATTATGTGCAAGGAGAAGGGCAGAGAGGTAGAAAGAACAGCTTAATGAATTTAATGAGTTCATATTTGCAGATGGGTTATGCTGCTGAAAGATTATCCTTCTAACTGCATACAGCTAGTTTCAATTTTCCTGTAGTTAATCATTAAGGAATGTGTCAAAATACTGTGCTACAGTTGAGCGCAGGCATGCTGGTTCACAAGGGGAAGTAAAAACTTGTTTAAAAGTGTCCGAGATTTAATGCAGGTGATAATCTTGCCTTTTTCCCCCCCCCCAACACAAATGAGTAACATGATGGGACAAGGCAATTTTATTGAAATTAAGGTTTGCTTTTGCTAAATTTAACTAAAAAGGTGTTAAGCTGATATATGTGCTATGTACCTTCAGGCACATGTGCTTAGTATATAAGGCAATGAGACATGCTCACGAAACCCAAAACAGAAACCAATTAACTTCAGACGCTCAGTACAAAAGGTAATATAGTTGGACTTTCCGAGTGAGATGAAAAAGAAAATTGCAACGGCTGGAAATCTGAAATAAAAACCAAGTGCTGGAATTACACGTCAGTTGCTTGGTATCGTCTATACATTTTGAACCAATTTGGATTGAGCTGCTGAATCCAAGGCTGTTAATGTAAATTAGAAACCATATGGGTTCCAATGCTGAGGCATCACACTTGGCATTTGTCCCCAACCCAATATAACTCTAGTACTCACTGCTCCCTACTTTTCAGCCAATTTCTTTGGCCTGATTTGCCCTGAATTTCTCTGCTCTTAATAGTAGACTTTTGGGCAGAATTTTATCCAATGTTTTTTGGAAGTCAAGGCATACCACAGTATAGGACTTTCCACAGTCCAATTATCTGTGATGGCTGGGCCGTCAGACCATCACTTGAAAGGAATACAGTTGTCTCAATTTGAATATTACCATTTTGGTTTTGGTGTAAGTGTAGCATAATTGTTTGTCTTGTGTAAATTTAAGTCTCGCAATAAATCTGATTTGTTGTTCTAGCTTGATTCGTTATAGTCAGACAGTGGGGTTTTTCCACTCAACAAGGAGGTTAGGAATGTAATGTGGGCACCCCAGGTGCCTTCCAGTGTGAAGTAACAATGAAATGGTTCATTATTAATTCTGTGGCAAACTAACCCATTCACGCCATGCTCAGAAACTATGAAAACTGACTTCAGTGTTGGGACAAGAGCTCAAATCAGCTTCATCGGAGGGATTCTGATAAAGGGTCTACACCTGAAACATGAATCTATTTGTTTTCCTCTTTACACATATGGTTGGACCTGATGTGTATTTCCAGCAACCTCAGGGATGAGGGACTTCAGTTATGTGGAGACTAGAGAAGCTGGGATTGTTCTCCTTAGAGCAAAGAAGGTTAAGGGGAGATTTAATGGAGGTGTTCAAAATTATGAGTGGTTTTGATAAGAGTAAATAAAGAGAAACTTTTTCCACTGGCAGGAGGGTTGGTAACCAGAGGACACAGATTTAAGACAACTGGAAAAAGAACCAGAGGAGAGAGGGAGAATTTTTTTTTATGCGACGAGTTACGATGATCTGGAATGCACTGCCTGAAAGGGTAGTGGAAGCAGATTCAATAGTAACTCTCAAAAGGGAATTGGATATATATCTGAAAGGAAAAATTTGCAGGGCTATGGAAACAGCAGGGTAGTGGGACAAACAGGATAGCCCTTTCAAAGAGCTGGTGCAAGGACGATGGGCCGAATGGCTTCCTTCTGCGCTGTACGATTCTATTTTAGGTTTTCCACTTTTCAGGGTAAATCAATAAAACCCGATAGCCACACCACTGCTTGAAAATTTTGAAATCAGTGTTTAATGATACCAACAGTGGCAGATATCCAATGCTATGCCATCCCCACGCTACCTTCTTCGAGATGACAACAGGAGGCAACTTTTCCCCACACAGAAAAACTCTGGATCTTAGTCCCAGGTCTTGTTCGCCCCATTCACATTCTACTGAAGAATTTAATCAGAAAACAGAACCAGGTATCTGTTGAAAATGGTACTACTGGGCGATGCAGTTTAAAAAGAAAGAATTAAATTCTCTTCCACTCCCATCCCATCATTGAGGAGGTCAAATTAGGTGACAAAAATTTCACTTCCTGGTGTCACAAAATAGCTCAAGTCTAGTCAATTAACTATATAAGAAAAATAATAAAGTCAAGACAATAAACAAAGCAACATATGTTAACATGTTAATTTAACATGGAATTAGACATCAACATGGTTTCAGATCAACTACTTTGCTGACATGGGCATCTATGCATAAACACAGAAACATAGAAAATAGGAGCAAGAGTAGGCCATTCAGGCCTGCTCCGCCATTCAAAATGATCATGGCTGATTGTCGAACTCAGTACATAAATGGCCACAGGATCATATATGTTGCCATTTTTTGCACAAATTTTAGTTGCTCGTCATCTTCATCATCAAATAGAGTTTAGCTATATGTATTACAAGTTGATTATGTGCGTGCAGCTTCATTTATTATAAGGTTTAACATATTTCTTTGTGCACTAAATATCATAATTTGCACTAAATCTGATTTTGATTTTATATCTTTTTCTTCAGTGCCAAGAAACAGATATACCATTGATATTCAGATTAATAACAATTTTTTTTTTAAATGAGTACATAAAAGTTAAATTGTTTGAAAATATTCAGATCTTAGTAGACAGAACTTTTAACACATTTTTGTTATACTTTTAAATAAAGCAATGAATTCTAAAATCTTAAGTTCTAGTAGTTATATTATATATCTCTTAGGTTAGAAATTCTTAATCCTTTTTTTCGGAAGTGTATCTTTTGAATCAGATACATTAAATCTATAAACCAATGCAAACATATCTCAAAGCTGACCAAACTGTAAAAACATCGCAAATTAGAAGTCAGGAATGAATTTAAAGAGGGATATTAATATAGGATGAAGCTCTTTAACTGTAAAGTGCTTGCCCTCCCCAAAGTGTCCCATGGTGTTAATTGTGAGCAGCCTTTTTCTGTTGGAGAATAATCAATGGTTGAAGAGCTCCTTTGAAGAGCACTGCAGGTTGAATTTCATTGAAGTATATGAATTCTGCCAACAGCAGGCAATGGCCATCCTCAAGAATCACATTCTGTAGCTAGCATCAAGTCCCACTAAACCGATTGGAAACTCTTGCAGTCACTGACAAGTTTTATCTTGTTCTCTGCTGAAAGAAAAATTTGGCAGGGAACTGCTTTAGGTGGCTTCTGATCGGTTTACAAAACAGACCAACTATATAGTACATGGTAGTAGCCGGTGGACGTGATCTATGTGGATTTCTTGACACTGAAGATCATGAGGATCAATGAGGGTAGCGCGTTTGATGTAGTCTACATCGATTTTAGCATGGCTTTTGACAAGGTCCCACATGGCAGACTGGTCAGAAAAGTAAAAGTCCATGGGATCCAAGGAAAAGTGGCAAGTTTTCTTTGGAGCAGAGGTGGCTAAGGGGAGATTTAATTGAGGTGTATAAAATTATGAGGGACCTAGAAGGATTAGAGGAGAGTTGAGGAGAAATTTTTTCACCCAGAGGTTGGTGGGGGTTTGGAACTCACTGCCTGAAAGGGTGGTAGAGGCAGAAACTCTCATCACATTTAAAAAGTACTTGGCTATGCACTTGAAGTACCATAGCCTAAGGCTACAGACCAAGAGTTGGAAAGTGGGAATAGGTTGGATAGCTCTTTTTCGGCCAGCACAGACACGATGGGCCGAATGGCCTCCTCCTGTGCTGTAAATTTCTATGATTACCTTGCACTAGCATAGTGTGAGGCTTAATTCTTCATTCTGCACAGGCCCAAATGATCAAACTATCCTTCAGAAACTGTGCAAAGATTTCACCTGATTTTGTTCCAATTTTTTTTTTGGTGATTAAAATGGAAAATTTAGTGCAAACGAATAATCGACTAAAACACTTAAATTCCCCAAACACCCTGAAAACTTTACAGATTTTTGGACAGGGCGCGCACACACACACACACACACACACACACACACACGTTTCAGTCCATGCTGAAATGCAAAACAAAACCTCAAAAGATTCAACATAACATTCAAATTTTTAACAAGACATTTTTGTTTCCCTACCCGAATGAACATTTCCAGTTCCATCTTCCTTCTCTTTTCAAGCTTTTCAATCTCAATCTGACAGGTTTGGCAGGTGTAGAGATGATTGACAGCTGGTCCCCCTCCATATCTGACAGGAAAGCAGAACAGATGTTCTAGTTTTTGTAAAACTTAACATTGCTGCATGGCAAATCAAGAAAGAAAGAAGAAAGAACTTGCATTTATATAAAACCTTTCATGACCTCAGGACATCCCAAAGCGCTTTACAGCCAATGAAGTACTTTTGAAGTACAGTCACTGTTGTAATCTAGGGAAAGGCAGCAGTTAATTTGTGCACAGCAAGGTCCCACAAACAGCAAAGAAATAAATGACCAGGTAATCTGTTTTAATGATGTTGGGTGAGGGACAAATGTTGGCCAGGACACTTTGAACAAAACCACGGGATCTTTTACGTTCATGCGAGAGGACAGACGGGGCCTCGGTTTAACGTCTCATCTCAAAGATGGCACTTCCAACAGTACAGTGCCCCCTCAATATTGCCGAGTGTCAGCCCAGATTATGTGGTCAAGTATCTGGAGTGGAAATCAAGAAAAAAATTACACATGGACATTTATACATGGCTGCCAACAGGATTTTGATAAAGCATAATTTTATCTGGCTTTGCATGTCACCACCCAGTGTTTCGAGTGACTCCAGCAAACTGACTAAAATATAAAATTCCGCTACTGTTACTTAGGAGCTGGATTAGCTAAAAGTAATCGAACAAAACAGATAATTGTCCAGAATCACACAGATCTTTACGGTCATTTACGATACAATAAAAGGCTCTCAAAATCCATTTTTGACCTCCTGGGGGATGTGACGGTGAGCAAAGTTCAGATGCCAGAATTTCTAATGAGAGGTCACAAGATTGGGCCCATCCTAGCGCAGTTCCACAGTTCTCCCCCTCCCCCACCAGCAATCACAGCATCCAACTGCTTTCTTAAACGAAGCCACGCTTTTCGACTTCACTACAAGAAGTCCATTCCATGTGGTCATTCTTTGCGTGGATTTCCTGAAATCAGTGCTAAACCTGCCTTTTGTTAGTTTACCTAGTGCTCCTCTTTGACCCGTCATAGTTTATTTTGAAGTAAATTCCAGACTTACCTTTTCTATACCATTCACTACCTTATCTATTGTTATTTTCATGTGTATTTTTTTTTTTAAAAAGATAATCAACGAGGCAGTACAACAACAACTTGTTTTTAATGTAGTGCCTTTAACATAGGAAAACGTCCCCAGGCGCTTCACAGGAGCGTAATTGGACTAAAATTGACACCGAACCAAAAGAGGAAATATTAGGAGGGGTGACCAGAAGCTTGGTTCAAGAGGTAGGTTTTAAGTCTTAAAGGAAGAGATAGAGGCGAAGGCGGAGAAGTGTAGGGTGGGGAAACATTTGGGCCTCGCTTAGGATGCAACAAACTCGACTGACTTGGTCAGTGCTTCTTGCCCCAGTGGTGAGACCATTATAAACCTCTGAGGCCCCCCCTCCTAACAATAATTTAAAAAAATATTGACGCATACATTTTGGGTGGGGCCATGCAATGGGCTGAACCAAAAGGCATCAAGATCATTGACTCACCAGAAGAATTGTGTGACAATTCAAGTCAAAAGACCAATCGACACCCATCAGCTGCCAGAAAAGCCCCACGATAGAATGCGAGGAACTTGAAACAAGCTGCGACTTGCTCAAACACGAGGAGATAAAAAAAGAAACAAATGGTGCTCAGGTGCTGAAGGAATCCGGATACTGAACTTTCCATCCGGCATCAGGTGACAGCCCCACCAAAAATACAAGGCAGGTCACAGTTACAAGCAAAATAGGGAACCAATTTACAGGGAAGGCTCAAAAAATCTTTTGATTGCAACAGCAAGTCAATGCTGACTGAAGTAAAATGACAGACTTAACTTGTGGCTCAAGTGCAAGAAAGATCACCCAGCTTTTTAAAATTGTAAAAAAAGGATTTTTAAAATCAGAATTTTGGGCATTTTTTATCCAGGAAAACGGAAAATAAGTGGCCTTGCCCATAATACACGATGGGACCACTGGTTAGGTATCAAATTCCACTTCAGTGGTTTATATGACCAAACAATTCAAATTCTATTTTTCTTAGATGTGGTTCTGGGATTTTTAATTTGTTTACAGGATGGTATTGCATAACTATCTTGCAGGGATCGAATTTTATGATTCCATCTATATTAGGTTTGCCTTTCACAACTATGTGTTTTTCTGTGAAAACTAGCGGCCTTGCAAATAAGAAGTCTGAGTTGACAATCTATAAAGACACTACTGAACATGAGCAGTTACTCAAGCGAAGATTAACCCTAAACAGTCACTTCTCAAAGAAGGGAAGATGCAAGTAAACCTTTGATGGAAAAGGTTACTCACCTGCTGTACAGATAGTCCCAAACAGTCTGAGGCAACATCACTACCAGATCATCTATGTAACTGGTCTTCTGAGGGGGGACACCTGTAACAGACGAGTTTCAGTGAATAGAACATTTTTTCCCCAATTAACCACATATGTTGACTTGCCATACGGCCTGTTTCGATGAGTCTTTAATAGAAAATATGCAATGTTGTTACTAGTAAGAATATCTCTATCTTCCCTCCGCTGCGCCTGAAGATGTTGACTCTTTGATAGGGTACAGTTCAACAGGCAGTGGCCACCCTCTGCTACCTTGCCCAAGTGGCCATTGCTCATGTACGAGCCTACAGAGTTGGCAGAATATTCAACGAGTAAGCGGAGAGGGCGGGAGGAGGAGGAAGAGGGGGAGCAGGTGGGGAGGGGAGGAGGACATCACAGCCAAACCTAACGTCATCTGACATTCACATTCTCCTCAAAGTGCTCACTGGATAGGACTCAAGAGCAGAAACCCTGGTGGATATTCCCTCCACTTAGCCCAGGAATGCTGAGGTCAATTTTAGCAGAATCTCTGACTGCCACCCCAGGTAAGATCAGTTAACACCGCACAAAACGGGGATCAAATTTAGGGCCTGTTACCTGGGGTTAACAATTGGCCTGTCTACAACATATTTGAAGCCTTACCTCCATGGACACAAAGGAACTCATTGTTGCTAATGGGACCTGGCTCAGCAAAAGTCTTGAATTTGTTCAGCCACTGACGTGATATGTAGAACTGAAGCAGACTCGGTTCCATCATGTTCAGTAGATGAGTCACCCTCTGCCTTTCCTTCAGCATCTCCTCACTGCTTTTTCTGCCGAATAAAAATGACAAGATAATGCAACACTGAAAATTCACAGTAGCTGAATTTTCTGTTGACTCCACCACAGAACTGTTTCATCCTCTTCCTTTAGTGTTATCACCAATATTATTGGTCCAACTGCATCAAAACACTTAAGATATACTTCTGGTGTACTCTTAATTCATTGCCTCAAATTGATCCCCAATAAGACACACAATCGGGCGTCATCTTCGTGATATACAACTCTCCCCAGTCCACCTTTGGAACGAAAATCATAGAACCTTACAGCACAGAAGGAGGCCATTCAGCCCATCGTGCCTGTGTCGGCTCTTTGAAAGAGCTCTTTCCCCATAGCCCTGCAGCGTTTTCCTTTTCAGTTGTATATCTAATTTCCTTTTGAAAGTTACTACTGAATCTGCTTTCACCACCCTTTCAGGCAGTGCATTCCAGATTATAACTCGTTGTGTAAAAAAATTCTCATCTCCCCTCTGGTTCTTTTGCCAATTATCTTAATTCTGTATACTCTGGTTACCATCCTCCTGCTAGTGGAAACAGTTTCTCTCTAATCTATTAAAATCCATCATAAATTCAAGTGGATACAATGAAAATTGCTCTCCTCTCTACATCTTCTCCTCTGCCCAGGAATCGCACATTACTCAAATCCGAGTGACCATGTGACTGGGCAAAATGGAAAAAACTGCAGGCTTGGATTAATAGATTTTCATTAACACTACACCCAAAATAATTTCACCTAGAAAGCAAAATGTTCAACTTTATTACAAAGATTGCTTTTCTGAACAAAAGGAATCTGTTTTATATTCAGACACAAAGAATAATCAATAGCTGTTAAACATTAAGGGTTGCATTATGTAACGCACGAGAAATAAAACTGCAAGTCAGTACTTCGGTGCAGTGCTGAGTGTATGTTGTACTGTTGGAGGTGCTGCCTTACGGGTGAGATGTTAAACAGAGGCCCTGTCTGCCCTCTCAGGTAGACGTAAAAGATCCTATGGCACTATTCAAAGATAAGCTGGGGAGTTCTCCCAGTGTCCTGACCAATACTTATTCCTCAACCAGTGTCACAAAGATAGATTACCTGGTCATTTATCTCATTGCTATCTGTGGGACCTTGCTGTGCGCACATTGGCTGCCGCGTTTCCTACAATACAACAAGTAACTACACTTCAAAAATACTTCATTGGCTGCAAAGTGCTTTGGGACGTCCTGAGGTTGTGAAAGGCACTATATAAATGCAAGTTCTTTCTTCAAATAGCAAAGATATATTAAAGGGCATGTTGCGATTTTAATACAAGATGTTCTAATGGCATTCAGTTTTCTTAAAAAAACATTGTGCCCCAATAGTAAAGAAAAGGATTGTATATTGCTTCATCTTGTCTCAGAAATATCTCAAAACACTTCACACACAATGCATTACTTTGAAGTGCAATGACTGATGTAGACAAATGCAGCAACTGTTTTACACACAAGATCCCACAAACAATGGGATGAATGCCCAGTTCATCTGTTTTTGGTGACTCTGGTAGAGGGAGAAATGTTGGCCAGGACATGGGGAGAATGCCTTGCTCTTCATCGAATAGTAGGATCTTTGGACCTCAATTCTAACTGATCAGTAAGTGCAACATATTGAAAAACTTCGTACTATCAGGGAAACCAATCCATACCGGAATGATAGAACTTCATATTCATTGTGCCATAGCCAAATTGCTTGATCTCTACCTTCTAATTTCCAGTCACTACAAAAAATATCATCGATCCTGCTGGGGTATGAAACCATGGCCAAGTGGTCATTTTTTTTTACATGAGACTAGATAGTGAGGGTTAGGAGATGGTTGTGACAAAAATGAAGCATTTCTGTTCAAGATTTAGGTTGGTATAAGTAGCTTTAATTTTATGATATGCAGAAAAACGTTTTCGCTCATGTTGATCATGGTTGTCGTCAGGCAGGTGCCTGGGGGAGGAGAAATTTAATTCAAATATGAATATCTTGCGTGATTTGTTCAAATCTGTTTTTGATTAGCAGCTCTTTCTTGAATTTAACTATTCGAATTTACTTTCTCGAAGGTATTTACCAGTCTGTCTTTTTCAAATCGGAGTGTTGGTCTCGAGCCTGAGATAGGCCAGGTATTTCCACAGAATGTGAGAAAAGGATAAAACCTCCACATAAGGAAATTACAGCAGTTGCAAACTATTTAACTGTCTGAGGAACTAACTAAGCTCAACAACTACTGCAAGATTATAAGTTGTGTTAACTGCTGCTATTCACTTGTTCTTTTACTGTTTAATAAGTTTGCTTGCCAGTTAAAGCCCAAATCGAAGTCTAGTTACATAGGAACATTGGAACAGGAGTAGGCCATTCAGCCCCTCGTGCCTGCTTCGCCATTTGATAAGATCATGGCTGATCTGTGATCTAACTCCATATACCTGCCTTTGGCCCATATCCCTTAATACCTTTGGTTGCCAAAAAGCTATCTATCTCACATTTAAATTTAGCAATTGAGCTAGTATCAATTGCCAATTGCGGAAGAGAGTTCCAAACTTCTACCACCCTTTGTGTGTAGAAATGTTTTCTAATCTCACTCCTGAAAGGTCTGGCTCTAATTTTTAGACTGTGCCCCCTACTCCTAGAATCCCCAACCAATGGAAATAGTTTCTCTCTCTCCACCCTATCTGTTCCCCTTAATATCTTATAAACTTCGATCAGATCACTCCTTAACCTTTGAAACTCCAGAGAATACAACCCCAATTTGTGTAATCTCTCCTCGTAACTTAACCCTTGAAGTCCGGGTAGCATTCTAGTAAACCTATGCTGCACTCCCTCCAAGGCCAATATGTCCTTCCGAAGGTGCGGTGCCCAGAACTGCTCACAGTACTCCAGGTGCGGTCTAACCAGGGTTTTGTATAGCTGCAGCATAACTTCTGCCCCCTTGTACTCTTGTCCTCTAGATATAAAGGCCAGCATTCCATTAGCCTTATTGATTATTTTCTGCACCTGTTCATGACACTTCAATGATCTATGTACCTGAACCCGTAGGTCCCTTTGGACATCCACTGTTTTTAAACTTTTTACCATTAAGAAAGTACCCTGTTCTATCCTTTTTTGATCCAAAGTGGATGACCTCACATTTGTCTACATTGAATTCCATCTGCCAGTTTTGCCCATTCACCTAATCTATCAATATCGCTTTGTAATTTTATGTTTTCATCTACACTGCTTACAATGCCACCAATCTTTGTGTCATCAGCAAACTTAGACATGAGACTTTCTAAGCCTTCATCTAAGTCGTTAATAAATATTGTGAATAATTGAGGCTCCAAGACAGATCCCTGCGGAACTCCACTAGTCACATCCTGCCAATGTGAATACTTACCCATTATCCCTACTCTCTGTCGCCTTTCGCTCAGCCAATTTCCTAACCACGTCCGTACTTTTCCCTCGATAGTTATTCTAGCACTGTCTTCTGAAGACAAGGGGGTTCATGTGAGGGCACACGATAAAATCAGTAGCTGAAGTAAATGGAAGGTGGTTCCCTATTTGTTCCTAGGACACATTACAAACTTACGTAGCTATGTGGGCAAGTGAAAGCACTTTCTTGACACATGTAGCTGGGACTCGCCTAGAAGTGTAATTTGAAGTAGCCAAAAATATCCAGAGTAAAAAAAAGGGGAAAGAACCCCCCCAAAAAGTAATGGCTTTTCCTTTTTCCTGCAGTTGTTCTTTTTATTAAAAAAAAATCTCACTTTATGATTAGTATTGTACTTAAATTAGCTTTGTACTTTAAACAATAGGGGCTCGATTTTCAAAGTGAAAAAAAACAAGTGGGTTGGGGTTGGGGGAGCATTGAAAATTGCCACCATTTCACAGCTGCCCATTTCCGGTTTTCATGGGGGCGGTATGAGGAGCGTGCGACCAACCTGCTCCCTGGAGGCGGATCAGGCCTTAAAACCTTTCCAGGAGGCTTCAGGCCTTCATTTTTCACTAATTCCCAATTTCAACCTGGGGGGGGGGGGGGCGGGCCAGGATTCTCTTGCTTTCTATTTTACGCCTCAGGAAAGGAGGCGAGAAGGCCCGAGACCAACAGGTAGGTGCCTAGAAAGGCACAGTTTGTGGGCCCAGAGGAGCAGGAGTGCTCCCCCCAGGCCCAACAAACCTACCTGCAACAACCTCCACCCCTCTCCAACCCGATCCCCCTCCCCCTGATTCAATCCCCCGCCCCTCCCCCTCAACGATCGCAGACCCCCCGCAGTGACCCCTGATCTCCACCCCCCCACCCCGTGACTGACCCCCAATCCCATCCTCCATGACTCGCGACCCCCGTGCCCACCCATGGCCCTATGCCCACCCATGCAAACAAAGACTTAACTGAAGACGTCCTCTCCCTGGCTGGTCTCCCGACCGACTGAGACCAGCCAGGGAGAGGACGTCCTTATGTCAAAATCATAAGGATGTCCAGGAAACCCGTACTAATGGGTTTGCAGACCTCAAATTGACCCCCTGCCCCCTTTCCAGCTCAGTTTTAAAATACCCCCTAGATGTTTAGAAAGGAGAGTTTTCAGGGATTTGACTGAGGAATACGAAATGCTGCACCATATAGCTTTATAGGGCTGGAGCATTAAAGTAAGTCATTTATCATTGTCATCATTCTTGTAGGTTGCAGCAAAGGAGGAGAATGACTGCACTGCACCATTTATACAACTACCTACACTATATACACACACACACACACACTGTTGAATTGACTTCAAACTGTACATATTCTTTTGGAAGTTCAAAATAAACAGATTACATTTGTGAAAATGATGTTAATTATGCATTGCCCCTAAAGGCATTCCATTTCACATGCTGCTGTGAATTGGATCAGTTTTTACTGCAGAGCTGCGTGTCAGATTCCAGTGAATTTGCATTGTAAAATTTCTGAGCTGTTGCTAGACGAGACAAATTCACAATTACCCTCCTCCTGCAGCGCTGCCGATTCACGATTGTAAACTGTGCTCTCTGGACTTCACGCAGCAAATTCATATTCTTTTGAACTTTCAAAACGGTCTTGTATAAAAGATACCAAGTTTGAATGAGAAAAATCCAGTTAACTAATTTTAGCACAGTGTCTGGGAGCCCAACATAATATGCGTAACAAAGTCAGCTCATTGCCAAAGCTTCTTAACCATTATAGTGGTTTAACATATGCTGCAGAGCATAGAGTGACATTACAGAGGTATACAAGAATGCAAAAAGGTATAGAAAAAGGCGAATCCAGAACCCTGCGTCAAATTGAGCCGTGACTGACACTAGGACGAGGGGGCACAGATTCCAACTAGCGAAAGCCAAAGTTAGCTCTGATGGTAGGAAATCCTTCACAGAGAAATCAATTCATGGAATTGACTTCTGAATAGAGTACTGGAAGCGAAAACCACAAATCATTTAAGAATCAGCTGGTTTCCATGATTTTGGGGCGGGGGCGCGGGGGAAGAGAGAGGCAGTAGGACCGTTTTGATTGGAAGAGCTCTGAAGGACCAAATGTCCTTCCTCACCCATTTCCATCTTCCGTGCAAATAAATAGTGGTTAGATCTCACCTATGCTTCAATCTACCATCATTTAGGACTTCCATGCCAGACAGTTCACAACATATGGATAGAATTGCTTCTGTAATGAGTACCTATTAAACAACTTGAGGGTCAGAAAAATACAGTGCAGTAAGAAAAACTGTGGAATTAACTTACACTAAGGGGACAGAATATTTTGTTCAGAGACCATTTAGACTCACATTACGCTTATATGTTGAGTTAGTTCGTCTCAGCCAGAGTTGGCAGCTAAGAGTGCTGCAATTAGCTTCAGTGCCCCTGGGGTGAGAGGAAATATCCACTAGGATAGGGCACCTGACTGACACCCAGTGACCCTGCTGGAATACACATGCTTGCGAATGTCAGGTAAGGACAGGTTAAGACTTGGCTATGCTTCCTCCCACCACCAAGGTTAAACAGTCTTTCAACACTTTCTGTTGTAATGTAGGAAACGTAGCAGTCAATTTGTGCACAGCGAAGTCCCACAAACATCAGTGATGATCTGCTTTAGTGACGTTGGTTGAGGGATAAATATTGGCCAGGACGTCAGGGATAACTCCCCTGCTCTTCTTCAAAATAGTGCCATGGAATCTTTTACGTCCACCTGAGGGGGCAGAAGGGGCCTTGGTCTCATCCGAAAGACGGCACCTCCGACACTGCAGCACTCCTCAGTACAGCACTGGAATGTCGGCCTAGATTTAGTGCTCAAGTCTTTGGAGTGGGGCTTGAACCCACAACCTTCTGACACAGAGGCAAAAGTGCTACCACCGAGCCATGGCTAACACTGCAACATCATGAGCAAGGCCACTGGATTTCCTCCTTCAAACTTGATAAATTATACAGCGCCTTGGAAGTTTGAGGTTATGACTTTCCTACGTAAAATCAGATGGTAAAATTTAAAATCACGAACCCACAGTGACACTGGTTTGCGGTGCCTGGATAAGTCAAATTCCATTCTTGTTACATGGGATCACAATTCCATCTGCTTTTCCACGGAAAACAAAAGCCAGCAGGCTTCATCAAGAGAATGGAGTTACCTGTAGAAAAGCACATAGGCTTCTGCATTCTGCACAGTCGATTCAGATACTTCCGTAACACTCTCGTCATCAAATTCATACCATCGGTCATTCAGTTCATTTAGGCAAAACGCTGTATAATGGCCACCTGGAGTTATAAAAGTACACAGATATAAACTTCTGTAAAGGTATGGTGTCTTGAATGATGGATGAATTGAAAGGTCACATACCAATATAAATCAGGGCCACTGTCTTACAGAAAATCTTAATACTGTTACTACATGGGATTTTTTAACCAGTATTTTGGGAGCCCATAAAACTAATGGCCTTACAGATAATATATAAAAGGATCTACCATTCCCCCACGATCAGGACCACTGGTTTACAGTGACCGAATTGTGTCAAGTTCAGTTTTCATTACGTAGAACTTCGGGCTTTTTTTACTGAGATGTTTTGGGGATTGCATTTCATGCTTTCATCCGCCTTCCAGTGAAAACCAGTGGCCTCTATAACAGCCAATGTGCTTTTGCCCAACGCAGTAATGCTGCTGTGGAGCTGTGCCCTTAAGCTTTCTAAAACCAAACCAAAACTATTGTGCCTTTATTTTCAGAGACTATCGACTTAAAATAGCAAGCACTTCCTGTGGTAGTTACATCACTGCCTTGCAATCATTTCTTCCACACAACATTCTTCAACTTTACTAAATTTATATTATAAAATATAAATGTATGAGGTTAGTAAAAGTGGGATTCTCTCTTCCCACACAGAAATAGAGACATAGAGTGCAAAAGTATGGAAGTCATGATGAACACTGGTGCGGCCACAACTGGAGTATAGTGTCCAGTTCTGGGCACCGCACTTCAGGAAAGATGTGAAGGCCTTAAAAAAGAGTGCAGAAGAGATTTACTAGAATGATTCCAGGGATGAGGGTCTTTAGTTACGTGGATAGAATGGAGAAGCTGGGGTGGTTCTCCTGGGAACAGAGACGGTTACGAGGAGATTTGAGAGGTATTCAAAATTATGAAGGGTCTAAACAGAGTAGATAGAGAGAAACTGTTCCCATTGGTGGAAGGGTCAAGCATCAGAGGACATAGATTTAAGGTGATTGGCAAAAGAACCAAAGGTGACATGAGGAAAAACTTTTTTTTTTAAAAACAGAGTGGTTAGGATTTGGAATGCACTGCCCGAGGGGGTGGTGGAGGCAGATTCAATCGTGGCCTTCAAATGGGAACTGGATAAGTACTTGGAAGGAAAAAAACTGCAGGGCTACGGGGATAGGGCAGGGGAGTGGGACTAGCTGGATTGCTCTTGCATAGAGCTGACGCGGACTTGATGGGCCGAATGGTTTCCTTCCTTGCTACAACCTTTCTATGATTCTATGAATTGCAAAAGCATGAGTCTTCAGGAGAGCAGATTCATAGAATTACATAGAATCTGCAGCACAGAAACAGGCCATTCGGGAAAACAGATCCATGCCAGCGTTTATGCTCCACATGAGCCTCTCCCTCCCCACTTCATCTAACCGTATCAGTATATTCTTCTATTCCTTTCCCCCTCATGTGTTTATCTAGCTTCCCCTTAAATGCATCTATGCCAGTCGCCTCAACTACTCCTTGTGGTAGCGAGTTCCATAAGATTCGAGAGTCATAAGAATTTTTACAAAGAGATCAATCCCACCTACGTGACTTTGCATCATATATCTCAAACCCTCTCCTTCCAGCAACACAATTCAACTGTCTCCTGCGTCCAGTTACACTATTTGCTTCAACAAACTTCCCTGGCAATTCATTCTGTAAGTGTTACCCTCTGGGTAAAAGCATGCCGCCTGACACCCCATCTTGTTCCCAACTTTCTTCTATTGGACAACACTGCACTAAACGATAACATTTTTAACAGCGTGGACAAAGATAGAAAGGTTAATTAAAAAAAGCAATTCGGATTCTGGACTTTATATATAGGGATGCTGAATATGGAAGCCAGGAAGTGATATTGAATTTGCACATGGCATTTGTTAGGCCACAATTCAAGTGGTGCATGTATTCTGGGCACTTCATTATATAGGATATCAGAGTTGTGGAAAGGATACAAAGATTAAATTGTAATAAAGAAAGGCTAAAAAAAAAGGGGGTTATTCACCACAACAGAGAAGGGAGAATGGGGGGGGGGTGAGGGGTTTCAAATTATGTAAAGTTTCGAGAGGTTAAAGAGTGAAAGACTGTTTCCACTGATTGGGAAATTAGTGAAGGGCATAGAGTGATGATTAGTAAAAGGTCAAGGGAGAAGATAGGAGACATTTTCCATACAGAGGGTCAATACCACAAGTGGCTATT
This sequence comes from Heptranchias perlo, assembly GCF_035084215.1. NCBI lineage: Eukaryota > Metazoa > Chordata > Chondrichthyes > Hexanchiformes > Hexanchidae > Heptranchias > Heptranchias perlo. Next base: position 12,662,486 of record NC_090333.1, on the reverse strand, counting down.
GGGACAGGGGCTATAATCATTTAAAATGGAATTGCATAAATGTTTAAAATAGAAAAATATGAAAGGATATAAGGGAAGAGCAGGTAGATGGAATTAGAGTAGATGGCTCCAGGTGAAGAGCTTAGGGCAGCACAGACACAATGAGCAAAATGACCTTCTGTAATTTCTATGAAACTATGTCATATTTTACTACGCTGTTTAAAAAAAAAAGGCTTGCATTTATATAGCACCTTTCAAAACCTCAGGACGTCCCAAAGTACTTTACAGCCAATGAAGTACTTTAGAAGTGCAGTCGCTGTTGTAATGCAGGAGACGGGTCAGCCAATTTGCACACAGCAAAGTCCCACAAACGGCAATGTGATAATGACCAGATAATCTGTTTTGGTGATGTTGGTTGAGGGATAAATAACAGTAGCACAAAATGTTGGTTTTTCTATGTGTTATGCCAAACAAATTTCACTTATTTATTCAGATGTCGAAAGAAACCTTCAGAACAGCATTAAGTTAATTTACATAGCAGCTATTACATTAAAACATCTCAAAATACTTTACATAATGAATTAAAGTGCAGTTACCAGTACATTAGTAAATGCAGCAAACATTGTGTGTGAACAATATCCTGTAAACAGCAATGAGATGATCAATCCACTTTTTTTTAATATATACAACTGGTTGAGGGCAAAATATTAGCCAGAACAACACGAGAGCGCCCTGCTCTTCCAATAGTGACATGGGATTTTTTAACACCACAACTGGACCACTAGAACAGGCAGATGGGACCTCGGTTTAGCATTCGATCTGAAGGACAATAAAAAAGCCTAACTCAGTGTCATAACAACCTTCGCAAGAATACAACAGTTCGGTCAAGATTTTACGGTATTGTGTTTAAAACATCTATAAGTAATACTCACAACTGGCAGTACCATGATGGCAGATAACTGATAAAAGATCATAAGTTGTGATTTGAGAAGGGCTGTCTTTAGCGAGAAAAGGTTGAAGGTCAAGTCCTTCCAAAGGGAATGACACATGATTGTTGATTTTGGTGGAAAACATGAGCTCGTGTCTGAATCGCTTCAAGTGAATGCACAAAATCTACAATATAAAAGGATGTGCAATTACAATTTTATTAGATCCATCAAAGTGCTTCATGTACAATGAATTAGTTTAAAATGTAGTGACTTATGTAGGCAAATGTAGCAGATATTCTATGCACAAGATCCCACACGCAGCAATATGATAAATGGCCTCAGTTTAGATTATGTGCTTAAGTCCTGGAGTGGGGCTTGATCCCACCACCTTCTGACTCGAGCAAGATTGCCACCACTGAACAAATTGGACACTTGACAGGCTATTTCACCAGTGGGACCATCACAGTCCAATATCATCTATGCACATTCCAATAGGAAACCATGGAAAGCAATCAGGAGTGGGAACTCCAACTGATTCTTCCCTCCTTCTTACTACAACCAATTGTAGCACCCAACTGGAAAACTGGCTGAGGTCAATGATTAAACCTCGGATTTTCTGGTCTGATCGGCTTAGAGCAACATTGGGTGGTACCTCGACTCACTGGGACATCAGAAGAGCTCCCACTGTGTTCTCTTCAATACAGAAATATCCCTGCAATTACCAATCGGCAAGGAAATCGTGTGGATTAGCCTTTTGTTGAGGGACAAAATAGGAGGATAAAAGGAAAGAGCGCAGGAGTCCCTGGAAGAGTTAATTGTTGAAAGTTATCTACATTCAAAGGGTTATTTAGCCAAATTTTAAGAATGGAAACATGGGATTTAAAATCATGATAGAAAATATTTACCTCTGGCAACTTTTGCACTTTGCAGAATTTCACCCCATTTCTCAATCTAGAAATTAAAAGAGATTTTAAATTATCCACTTAGTGCCGAGACAAGACAGCACGGAACAAGAAAGGGCCATCTTGCACAGATTATATACAATCTACTCTTTGGTGGACTCTACCACCCAGTTAATCTCCTGAGGGAAAGGTCTATACAAATACTCAGATCCCCAAAAGTGATCGAGCAAAGCTGCAGAATATTAACTGAACCAAACAACTCACAATTCAACCCTGGTGTGCTGTCCTGCACAAATATTCCCTATACCCCACAGCCCTCATCACACACAAGAACCATAGCAACTGTGGAATGCTTCATCACCTCAGTCTATACTTGTCCCTTTAACCTCCAGTCCAGTTTATCCAGCTCATTTCTGAAGGAGTTATTTGCCACAGCATTAACTGCTTTAGCTGGAAGTCTGTTTACAACGTGGATATGGATGAAGGCAGCCATTTGTCACATCAAAGCTCGTCCATTCATAAAAAGCCTACAGTGACTACCTCAGCATGCAGCTGCCTCTTAAATGATTCCTAGGTTTGTGCCTCCACTACCCTATCTGGAAGTCAACTACATGTGCTGATCCCTCGTGTGAAGATCTTCCTGACATTGGTTCTAAATTTGTTTTTTGCCAGTTTGAACCAGTGTTCCCTTCTTTTATGATCACTAACTTGAAGTAGTATTTCGGATTTACTTTTTCCAACACCATTTACCTTGTGGTACTTCAATGAAGTTCCCCCTCTCGATTGTCTCCTTTCAAGGTTGTTAAGCTCAGGGTTGTCCCAGTCCTCCATTCTGCTGAAGAGTTACAACCCTAAACATCAATAACCTGTCACCGCAGTCCCACACCAACGCGGTCGACACTCAACTGCCCTCTGAAGTGGTTTAATAAGCCACTCAGTTGTATCAAACCACTACCAGCGGTTCAAGAAGGCAGCCCACCACCTTCTCAGGGCAACAAGGGATGGGCAATAAATGCCGGCCTTGCCAGCGGCACCAATATCCAAAGAATGAATAAATAAAATTGCTCAATGACCTGATGTGTATTTCCAGCATTTTATATTTTAATTTACATTTCTAGCATTTGCAGTTTTTCCTTTTTTTCTACTGTTTGATTTACTGCCACACCTCCTCCACGAATGCCAGCCTTAAGAAGTACGCTCCTCTCTGTTGTGATTTGTTTCCTTTGTTATCCCTTTCCCTTCCTGTTTGTGGCTGCGTAGTTGACAGTCTTCAGTTCTGATGAAGGGTTACTCACCCAAAACATCAATAACCTATCTTTTCTCTTTACAGATCCTGACCGGCCTGCTGTGGTTTCTAGAATTTTCTGTTTCTCTCAGATTTGTCCAGTTTTTGCGTATAATGCCCCTCTCTGATGCTACTCCGCATATTTCTGTTCAACATATTCACAATTGAGTGGGAAATGTACGAATAACCTGGATCAAAATCCTGGAATTCCCTCCCTGTTAACACTGTGGTGGCACCTTCACCACACGGGACTGCAGCGGCTCAAGAAGGCAGCAGCTCACCATCACCACCTTCTCAAGGGCAACTAGAAATGGGCAATAAATGCCAGCCTTGCCAGCGATGCCCATATCCCGGGAATTAATTTTTAAAAAACCTGCAGATAATCAGCTGAAGGTGGCTTGATGACTGATCACTAAAAATATAAGAAAGGTTTAGAATGACTAATAGCGCTAGATCATTATCAAACAGGTGCACATCAAATAAAGACTGTGAAACAAATCTAAACATACAAGCTGGATCATAGGCGACAGAAACATGCACTGTACTTACTTTTTACACTTTTCACAGCTGTACATGTTATCACCTGTGATATTATAAAACAAACAATTTTACAAAGGTTACAAATGTAACAATGTGTAACAAAGCAAAACTGCAGTGTATACAAATGACAAACAGGAAGAAGTTTGCTGAATCAATCACACCCTGGTTTTGAAGCTGTCTCAAAGATTTTGACAACATCCACTTATGGGCAGCAAAAACAGCCATCGGTACCAAACTTTACAGTGACATAAGTGAAGAGTAATTAAATACACCATATAAAGATGTATGAATCTACATTTCTCCCCTCCCCTGAGGGCACCCTTGCTGGAATCCATTTCATGACCCCATAAATATCAGCCTTGATGGGGAGAATTGGCAGGTTACTTGACCATGGGGGGCATCAAGTGGGCTTGACCCTGCCACACGCACGCAAATATTCCAGCAGGAGTCTCTGGACAGCCAGTAGCAGGAAGAAACCTGACGGTTCTTTTTACCCCTGCCTCAGCACAGAAGCACAAAGGCTGATTGCATCCACCTCGAATGGGATCAGCATAGAACAGGTACTGAACTTGGGATGTTCTGGCCTGTAGGGCATGGTACTACACGAGACAGTGCCTTTATACACTAGCCCACTTGAGGTAGACAGTGCCTTTATACACTAGCCCACTTGAGGTAGACAGTGCTTTTATATACTAGCCCTCTAGGAGGTGATACAAACACATTTGATATAATCTTTATAATGTAGTACAACATATTTACTGTTGACATAGTTGATTCAGAAGGCAGCTCTAAGATGAGCAAAGTTATTGTGATTTTCCCTTTTAATGCAACACGGAGACTATTAGGGCCCATCCCACACTTTTTTTTAATACTATAGAAGTATTTTAATTATGCACAGGATTCTTACTCACCTTTGAGTTCATCTCTAGCGAAAAAGGCAGCCAGACAATCCTGCAAGGATACTACTGGACCCCAGAACCAACTAGGAACACACAAGACAACAAACCCAGAAATATTATTGATTTGCAAAGGTTGCAACTGCTTTGCTCCCACAGAAGTAATGCAGCTTTAATGGCAAAAAGCTGTAATAAAATTTTTAATTCTCCCCCCCACCCCCCCCCCAAAAAAAAGTTTGAAGCGCACCTCTTAATGTATTCCATGACGTACGCTATCCAACCCTGTGGAGTGTATGCCTCTCCGCATGACCCTGCTTTCACTAAGGACATTTGGTGGCTTGAGGAATGCAGCTTGGCCAGGTCTTCTTTACCCGGGATTGGCAGAGAGAGATCCTGAAAGGTCTCCAAAGTGGTGGACACCTACAGGCAAAAGCACAGGCAGGAAAGAGTAGAGATTTTTTAAAAATAACAGCAAACGCTGAAAATATAAAACGAGCAATGCTGCAATTACACATCAGGTCTGCCAGCCACTAAGAGAAGAGATAGGTTAACATTCTGTTCGACCGCTTGTCATTACTGGTACAGCTCAGAGAGGAGAGCCCCTTTATAGGGGCAACCAAAACAAAGGGGGGGGGGGGGGGGGGGGGGGAGGAAGATTGTCAGCCAAGTATGCTAAATACTAATGCAAAGAGGAGCTGCTAATAGATAGCATTCATTTTCTGTACTAAATTTTACAATTTCATGATTTATCTAGCGACTAATTTCCCCCCACATATAATACACACCTTTTCCCATCTCTTAATGTTCGCATGCAACGTGCACCTGGGTTTTTAAATATAAAACAAGGTACATTATACACTAAATATGGTACAAGTAACAAAAATAATTCCCTGTGGATTTTTGTAGTAAGCAAAAGAATGACTATGCTGAGCAATCAGGACTTGCTTCCCACAAACAGTGTCAGCATCAGTGTCAAGCAATCGCTAGGGCAAGTGACTTATTACTCAGACCTGCTTACAAACCAGCATTTTCGCTGATTGTGACTGTATGCAAAATTGGGCAGCAAATCACAGTATACATGGTAACTATATTTATCGTGCATTAAATCCCTTGCCGTAACTAATCCCACACCATATTATATGCCATGCACAGCTCTCCCTGGATCACACCAACATGATATCTCAAACTCAAGTTCATAATCACTACTGTTCCATTAAGACACCTCAACCTCCACACTAACCACCCTGTGAGTAATGATATCCAGTTGCTCCTAGATTATGGGCAATCTTAGGTAGTAGACTGCACCCTAACTTGTTTTTTTTGATATATGTAAAAAAGGTTTGGCCCAGCACAATCCAGATTATTTATCAAGCCAGGAATTACCTAATAAGACCAAATCCATGTGTCCCAGCCCAGTATTTAGTCTTTAACTCAGCCTAGTCTGCCTCGGGACAATAATTGGCTTTGGTAAAATAAATCCAGTTCTTCTAATTAAAAATACTCTTATACAAAAGAGATGCAGTAGATTTCAGTACTAACACATCAGGTGGATAAGATTGCATGCGGTTTACACTGGCATGCATTTTTTTTTAGCTCAAGAACTTAAGACTTCCTAATTAGCCTTCAGTGGAGTGGGCCCAATATGATTACAAGCACGAGGACAGAGTGCCTCCATTGTTACTCGCCAGAGTCTGGGAGATGGAATGAGCACCTGCCCAGTTTCAAACTGGGCAGTTCAGTTTTGGGGATGGCTGGCCAGCAATTCTGGCAACTGGAAACCAGACAAAGGTTGATAAAGCTGTTAAAAAAAACTGCATGTGTGATCCTAGATTATATAAATAGTACAAAACTAAAGATGCAATGCTAAATCTATACAAATCACTGGTTAGGTCGGTTAGAATATTGCATCCAGTTTGGTCCGTCTAGGAACACAGGGACAGGAGTGGGCCATTCAGCCCCTCAAGCTGGCTCCGCCATTCAATTGGATCATGGCTGATCCGTACCTCAACCCCATTTACCTGCCTTTGATCCATATCCCTTGATTCCCTTACCCAACTAAAATCTATCGATCGCAGTCTTGAAAGCTCCAAGTGTCTCAGCATCCGCAGCCTTTTTTTTGGTGGGGGGGGGGGGGGGGGGGGGGGGAAAGAGAGGGGGGAGGGAGGGAAGAGAGAAAGTATTACAGATTTCCACTACCCTTTGTGTGAAAAAGTGCTTCCTGATTTCACTTTTAAATGGATTAGCTCTAATTTCAAGATTATGCCCTCTTGTTCTGGATTCTCCCACAAGAAATATGTATCTACCCTATTGAATCCCTTTATCATTTTAAACACCACAATTAGATCACCTCTCAACCTTCTAAACTCGAGAGAATACAAGCCAAGTTTATGCAACCTGTCCTCATAATTTAACCCTTTAAGCTCTGATATCATTCTGGTGAATCTGCACTATGCTACTTTCAACTCTAATATATCCTCCCTGAGGTGCTGTGTCCAGATAGGGTCTGAGCAAAGCTCTCTACAACTGAAGGGAAGGATGTTAAGGCCATGGAGGGGTTGCACAAGTGATTCACTAAGATGACACCAGAGTTGAGAAGCTTTAGTTAAGAGACACTTGGGCTCTTTTCATTCAAACAGAATAGGTTAATATGAGATCTGATAGAGCAGTTCAAAATCATGAAGGGTTTTGATACGGTAAATTGGAAAAAAAAAACAATTTCCACTGGTCAGTAAGGGCAGAAATTTAAGATCTTCAAAAGGATGAAAGGAGAGGTTTTAGGACATGGGATACCTTGCCAGAAGCAGTGGTGAAAAGAGAATGTAAAAAGGAAGTGGATAAATATTTAAAGAAAAATTTAAGACGGCATGAAGAGCAGGGTGGAAAGGACTAAGTAGATAACTCAGAACTGGCATAGGCACGATGGGCTGAATGGCCTCCTTTTGTGTTTTAAGATTCTATTTTAAAAAGTTCCATCTTCAATTGCAACAAACAATGGGCACATAAGTGATTGGACCAATTTCACTTTCATCGCAGAGCAGCCACACAACAGTTTTTTTTTAATGCCGACTAAATTTGGACAGGCTGGAAGCTGGCAGGAGTATACGAGTTTGTGCCTGTAATTGGTCAATACAACAGCAACAAAACAGACAGGGAAAAAAGCACAAGGTCCATTTGTCTATTTGGAAATTTCTCCGAGCTTTAAATGGCTACTAACTGGAAACAAATTTACGTAATACAATACTGCAAAATGTAGGCTGCAAATTTGATAGTCACATTGGAAATAGCCATAACTTGCATACATACCCGATCGCAGGTCAAACACTGTACGGAGCTCACAATAGTGCCGTCAAAGACGTCAGAGATAACGCTCCTGTATTTTGTCTGCTTTCTCTTTTTAAGAGGAGTGAAAGAGGTAACTAAAGTATAAAAGTAGAAAACGAACATGAGAAGAATTCCATTGGGAAGGAATTCTATATATAAAAAAAAAATTTATAAATTGGACGTTCCAATTAAGAATCACACTTTACTCCATTTGCATTGGTTGGGTAACAAAAGGGACCATTCCTGAGAGACTAGATTGTAGAAATGTTCGCCATTCACTTCTGGCACTTAGGCTCAAATCCAACTGAGAGGGATAGGAAGAAAGTCTCCTCTGTCTCAGTAACAAAAGCTTGACCAGTCTCGGTCCAGTTCCATGGTGGGCATGGGTTCACAGCATAAAACTGCCTCTAATTTAATTTGACAATCTTACACAGAGAGACACCCAGGATGCCTAGTGTGGGAATCGAAAATTGTTACAGCAGGGGGCAATCGTGAGGTAGTAGCTGAAGTTAGGGCAGAATAGAGGGAGCTTTACTCTGCATCCAAACCGTGGCACACTTGACCTGGGATGGGAGTTCTTGGTGCTGATGGTTGGTGTCCAAAATGAAAGAGTGTTCCATTAGCAACGAGCACAAAATTTCACAAAGTGTACTAGCTGAAAACCAGACTGTTGCATTCTCCCCTTTTAAAAACTGGCTCAAAGTAAACAGAATATAGTTGCAATGTTGGACACAATGTAAAAATGCCCAGCAGTAGTGGACCACATGACCTAATTCCATCATTTTTTCCCCTTTTATCACCAAACAGCATAAGAATCATTAGGCCATTGCTGCATAATAAACATACATCTTCAAAATGCTAGCCTCTTTCCCATTATTACAGGTTCTGATATTTATTCTGATATGTAGGGATTAAATCAGATACTGCAGATCACGCACAGGGATTGGCAGGAAAATGACTGATTTTCTCCCTTCCTTTCCTGAAGAAACAGTTCCACGTGTGCCAATGGCTATCTGGTACCTTGTCTAAGTGGCCATTCTTCATGCATGAACCTCAACAACTGTTAGCAGGATCTCCAACCATAAGGGGCAATGCAGCCAATCCTATCAGCACCCGATTTCCAGAAGGAGACAATAGATTAGGCGTGGGAACTCTGACTGATTTTCCCTCCCACCCCCTCCCCTCAAACCTAGTCTAGGAGCATTGATGATAATTGTAGCTCTCCAATTACTGCCGCAGATGAAAATCAGCTAACCCAGCGCAGACCAGAGACGTAATCTGGAGTCATCTGGTCTGTACGGCTCAGTACCACAGCAGACTGTGATCTTACCCACTGGGGATAACTTCTGTGGTGATTTTCGACTCCAATCTACCACGAAGCATACCTTTTTTGTGTGAGGAAACGAGACCTCCCCACACCGAAGCGGATCTGGGCGGACTGCTGGACAGCCTTGAATTCACCGTTTCATTGAGCATTGGACTGCTAGGCCTTGAGGGACTGCGCATAGACACATCAGAGGTAACCTCTAAAAGGAAGAAAAATAGGTGTTAGTTTTTATGTACAACTAAAAGGAAACTTGAAAGTAGTTTTATTATATGATGCAGTTAGCGCTGTGCCCCACAAATCTGTATTGGGTCCTCTTGCTCTCAAAATACTTAAAGCAATTTGGACATGGGTACAGAAGGAATATCTAAATTTTGTTGACAATAAGCAAGGTAGGAGGCAGGCAAACAAAGAATTTGGGAGACGGTAGGAAGATGCAGAGCGGGTTAGGGGGTGGGCACATATGCGGCAAATGCAGTGAACAGAACTCACTGTGAATACCCATTTTAGGAAAGTAGAAAAGAAATAAGTCCTACATGCTAAATGGCAAAATTCTCAACTGGAGTTCAGACAGGGAGAGGCAGGGGTATAGAGAGAGATCTTTAAAAGGAGGATAGCAGATGGAAATAGCCACAAGGGCAAATAGAACTGTGGATTTTATATACAGGAGCACCAAATTAAAAAAAAACTCAGGACAAAATTGTAGAAGAAAATGGTTAGGACACAGTACAGTATGCAGTTGTGGCCATCCCATTATAGAAAGGACATTGAAGTCATGGAAAAAATAGATTCACTGGGATGGGATCAAGGATGAGAGGATGTAGTGACAGAGATGTGGGCAGTGAGGGTAGTTAGGAATCTAAAATTAGTGTTCAAAATTTTGAGAGTGTTTGTGGATAAATAGTGAAAGATTTATTTCCACTGGTTGGTCAATCAATATTAAGGGAGTATTAAAGTTAGGATTGATACTAGAAGCATAAAGGGGAGGTTAAAAGAAACATTTTTCATGCCAACGGTCATTTGAGCATTCACGAATCAAACACAACAGGCCCGATATTACCATGGCGGCGGGGGGGGGGGGGGGGGGGGGGGGAGGCCAATTGGGCCCGTGGGTAACACGCCCGGTGAAATCAGTCTGCTCCGCGCGCAATCGCAGGCTGATTGGATCCACTTACCTGTTCTTCCGGGTTCCCCGCTGCTAAGCTGCGCGGTGGGCGAATTGCACATGCGCAATAAGGTCTGTCAGCTGGAGGAGCTCTATTTAAAGGGGCAGTCCTCCACTGACTGATGCTGCAAGAAATAGGAAAAATTACAGCATGGAGCAACCCGGGGGAAGGCTGCTCCCAGGTGAATGATGCCTCACTCCAGCTCTAATTGGATGGGGTGAGGAGGAGGTGGAGGACAGAGATCTTCTCCCCCCGGCGGGCGGGAGGAAGCGGCCTGTCTCTGCCACCAAGAAGGCCTTGCTCGAGGTGGCAGAGGAGGTCACCTGCACCACCAACATATCACGCACCTGCATACAGTGCAGGAGGCGCTTCAATGACCTAAGTAGGTCAGCCAAAGTGAGTACACTTACTCATTCCCCTACACTCTGTCTGCCACATCACCGCCCCCACCCCACATCTCCTTCTGCACTGCCAACACTACTCTGTCACATCACCCCTCACACCCACTCAAACCTCATCCTCATCTTACTTGCACTCACTCACCTCGCCAGTACTCATCCCGCCACTACCACTCAACCCAATCCTCATACAATCTCATGGCTCCATCTCATACTCACCCTCTCGTGCATCTCTTTCACGGTCAGCCTCACTCAACCTGCCACTACCTGTGCTGCAGCCACAGGGCATGCATCACATATGTGCAGTAGGCAGCGTAAGGCAAACGTGTCGTGAGCATGAAGGGGATGCACAAGGGTGTTTGAGGGTTTGTCATGGTTTTTACTTCTATTTAATTTCTGATCAACTCACATCACATATTATATTGGCACCACTACTGCCACGTCTTTGCGAATCTTGTCTAGTTTGTGCAATAATGCCCTTTCCAAAGGATCACAATGAAGACCCACAACTGATGCCACCCATTGCGTCACTGCAGAGTGGGTGTAGGTGTATTTGCAGGGCTCTTTTGTGCAGATGACAGAGACGTCGGTGATGTCCCCGGTTGCACCCTGGAAGGATGCGGAGGAGAAGTTGTCGAGGGCAGTGGTGACTTTGACAGCGACAGGGAAAAAGATGGTGCTCGGGCCAGCCGGGAGCAGCTCGACATGAAGGAGGCTGCAGATGTCCACGACTACATGTCGAGTGACTTTGAGCCTCTGTGTGCACTGCTGCTCAGAGAGGTCCAGGAAGCTGAGCCTCGGTCTGTGGACCCTGTGGCGAGGGTAGTGCCCTCTGCGACGCATCTCTCTCTGCGGTTGCCCTCCCTCCTGCTGTGCAGGTGGATGTGTCACAGCACTCTGTTGTGGAGCTCCACATGTCAGAGGTGGACGGCGAGGCCGGCGAGGCTGTTTGCCCTCCGAGGAGGTCATGACTGCAGCTACAGCGGCCCCCATCCGGAAGATGTACATCTGAGGGGGTCCGCAAGGTAGGTACATGTGTCTGGACACCGGGGTAAGTGTGCAAGTTGGTGAATTTGATTATTGTCAGGAGGAGGGTGGTGGAGGCCAAACTTTGTTCAAAGTGACAGAGTGGCCTCCTGCAATGAGTGAGGGTGTTCCCCCCCGCACCTGTCAAATGGACCTTTGCTGCTGCCAGAGGCTGATGGCTGCAACACGTCTATTTGAACTGGGAGTGTTTCCCCCAGTACGGGAAACAGTCCCAGTTGTTTGCAAAATCCCAGCCCTCCTAAAATATCATGTTAATCAGGTCTCTAAACGACCTGAAATACCTAAATAAATACCTTAAGTGGCACCCCGCCAGCTTTAATTGCCGGCGGGAGTCCCACATACGGGGGCTGCGCGCGCATGTGAGCGCGTCAGTGGGAAACCCGGAAGTGGGCGGGTTGGAGCCGGGCTCCCGACCCGCCCCAGGAATCCCCGATTTTCACAGCATCCCCCGCCACTAACGCACCCGATCGCAGGTGCGAAAATCGAGCCCAATATTTAAGAGGCAATTTGATTGAGAAAAAAACATAAAGGGTTTGGAGATAGAGCAGAGAAATGGATTAGATTACTGATGTGGAAATACCACTGGCAAGGGTATGAGGAGGAAAATTGCCTCCTGTGCTGATCAAAGACTCTATGATCTACCAAACAATGTGCGCAAACTTTGGTGGTTCTATTGGGGGGGGGGGGGGGGGGCAGCGGAGAGAAAGAGAGGAGCAATGGAAATTAATATTCAGGTTGTAATCAGTAATCGAGGAAACTCAATGAGGCAACATGGTGTCTAAGCCTGCGTTAGTATTATATAACCAGTCTGAGACCGATAACATAGGGAGATTTGCAGCCAGCGAAACCAGAATTGCACGCCTGCTTACGCATACATGCAGAGCTCTGCTTCTAACCAACAAATTTTAAATGTTTTGAAAGTGTGGGCTGGAGCATTCCCACACATAAAGCACCAAGAAAAAACATCCTGTAGTTTATGAAACCCCAGACTGACACTGTATTGGAGTTGTGCTCCACGCAGTCTCAAGCCCAACCCATGCGAGCCTGACTGCCCCAGAGGGTCTCACAATACTCTATTCTAAGATCAAATCAGGACGTGAATCAGTTATATCACTTTTTCTTTGCTGAGTTCTGCTTAACAGCAACATAAAAGGGACAGTGCAACTGCATTCTTAGACACACAGTGCTGGATTAACAAAATACTAAGACGCTGAACAGGTCAGACTTATCTGAACCAAAGATGCATTGCGTTTCTGACCTGAATTTTTTTTAAACTATCAGGCGATGTCATCACCAGCAAATTATAACTTTGTTGCCTTCCGGACCTCGCTCAACAGGAGCACGGATCGGAGAATCGCGGTGGAGGTCAGCAAGTCTGGTTCGTGCTGACCTCTGCACTCGATTCTCCTATCCTAGCTGCCACCGGGTGAGTCTCCACACCGGGAGCTCAACGTCGTAAAATGTACTCCGTTATATTTCTGGATGGGGGGGGGGGGCCCACAAATCAAGAACAGGCCATACTAAATATTTAATCCAGACACAGACTATGACCTAACCATCAGTTCAGTTCTCAATCAAAATAAATTGGCTGCGAATTTCAAATATGTAACACTTGACTACAGCTATACAAAGCTCTGGTTAGTCCATATCTGCAGTACTGTGTACAGTTCTGGGCACTGCCACCTTAGAAAGGGTATGTTGGCTTTGGAAGGAGTGCAGCGCAGGTTCACCTGAAAGTTCAGGGCTCCAAGGGTTAGATTATGTGGAGAGATTACATAAGCTAGGCTTGTATTCCCTGGACTATAGAAGGTTAAGGGGTGATTTGATTGAGGTTTTTAGGATTTTGAAAGCAATTTATAGGGTAGAGAGAGAGAAACTTTTTCTGCTGGTGGGGGAGTCTCGGACAAGGGGACATAACCTTGAAATCAGAGCGAGGCCATTAGGAGGGAAGTTAGGAAACATTTCTTGACGCAACGGGTGGTAGAAATGTGAAACTCTCTCCCATAAAAAGCAGATGCTAGCTCAATTAATAATTTTAAATGTGAGATCGATAGATTTTTGCTATCCAAGAGTATTAAGGGATATGGAGCCAAGGCAGGCGAATGGAGTTAGGATACAGACAGCCGTGATATCACTGAATGGTGGAACAGGCTCGAGGGGCTGAATGACCTATTCCTGCTCCTATGTTGGCTGCTACTGCGCTTAAATAGAAACCCTAACCAAGAGCTGCAAGATACATTAATAACTCAAATCCTTGCCTATAACTCACACAAAACTTCATCAGATAAGCCCCACCCACGTCCACAGACCGTATCTAGGAATTCCAGTTTAAACCAAAAGCCATCAATACAACACCTGGAAAGGTAGACCCATCATTGGAAGCCGGGATCCCTTCCACACTTAGCCCTGCAAGTCCATGCTTTAATGGGCAGAGTGGTTCCAGCTAGTCAAGCAGCAGGAATCTTTACCAGTACTCTGTGCGGATTTAGCTGGTTAAATTCCAGTAGTACCTGACGCATCCTTAGGGATCCCCAAGTCCTGACCCTTGCCAACCTGGGTCTAAGTTATTTGGATTTAGTTAAGTCAGATGTATCCCTGTGAGGAAGAGCGTGTACTTCATATCAAATGAACGGAAATTCTACATATGTGAATTTCTCTTGTAGTTTGGTTTGGAGATTCTCAAGTTATGGCGATTGGTTTCCCATGTTTCAGATTCTTTTTTGACCCAAAAAGTCCCCCACAAATTTGCAAACTAGCTTTTATGAAATTAAAAGCTGGAAGAAAGACACCAGAACATACAACTTCTGATCATAAAAAAAACTTTTACAAATAAAATTCCCCACTGACTATTCCGCAGCATGGAATTCTGTGTCACGGAGAGTATTGTCATAACTAGTTAACCATCCCTGGTATCATCTTGGTGGCTCCACACACTCTGCCTCAACTTCTCCCCCCGACAAGGTATTCCATGTTCCATAAGTCCTCTCCGTAACAAAATTTCTCCTCACTTTCAATGACAATTTAAATTGATGACCTCTCGTCACTGACTTACCAAACAGAGGAACTCTATCAAAACTCTTAAAAACCTTTATTAAAATCTCCTTTCAACCTTTTCTGCTCCAGTGGAAATAGCCCCTGTATCTCAAGTTTCTCCTCATAACTATAGTTTCCCATCCCTTGCATCATCTTGGTAACTGTACATTCTCTGTGGCTATAATATCCTTTCAACAAAGCAGCACTCAAAATTGCACAGTACTCCAGCTGTGGTTTAAGCAATGTTGTGTGTAAATGTATTACTTTTTTTTACTCTTATACTCTGTGCCTTTATTTATAAACCCCAAATTGCAATTGGCTTTTGTTACGGCTTTATCTGCCCACACTTGCACTTTCAGGACATTAGATATTTAAACCCCCAAGTCTCTGTGCTTACACACCCCTCAGTATTTTTCCGTTGAGGGTATACTGCCACTCCTGTTTTTTTGCCTTCCAAAGTGCATTACCTTATGCTTATCCACATTAAATTGCATCTACCTGCCCATTCCACTAACCAGCATGTCTTCCTGAAATCTTTTACAGTCCTCCTTGCTGTTTGCTAAACTTCTCGTCAGCAAATTGAGCAACAATTGGTTTAAAAAGTTCATTAAAAATTTCTGCTCTAAAACAAAGGCTCAAATTTGGCAAACAAAATAAACAACAAACAGTAGAAACCAGAAACCCTAGTCATCTCTCTCACTTTTCATCATGTATCCTTTAGTTATTAGTGGTAGGGTTAAACAGCTTTAAATGAAAGATTAAGAACTGCTTTGTATAAACAGGAGAATATTAGCAAATCCACACAATGTAGACAAGTACACCCCCGGTTACCTGGCAACCTGCTTTGTATCTGCACTTTGACTGTCCCATGACTGTCTACCATTTGATCAGCACCTGTTGAAGTGTCCATGTCTTTATCCAAATCATCTCCCGAGTTGGGCCTATAAAGCTTATGTAGCAAACTCCTCTCTCGCTGCCAGCCTTTAGCTGATGCATGATTCTTCACTTCCTCATGCACCAGCAGCTCTGCCTCCGAGCGTTCTTCTGTCAACATCTTCGAGTTGGTCTCGGCGTCAACCTTGTCACTGCCAGCACATGAATCACAAGACTGAAATTCATTATCGGACAGGTTTTCTTCTTCCATGCGCTCTTCCATGGATACACATAGGGAATCTTCGATCTGTTCCATGACTTGTTCCTTCAACTCCTCGTGAAGTTGATCCATCAAACAGCGCAGGAACTCTTGGGCATCCTAGGAAAGCGACATAACAGCATCTCAACTTTGCTAACTTTTGGCAAGTCAGAACCATTGTTTAAATCTACAGAATACCAACTAGTAACGGTTATTCAATATTCTAACACAGAAGTTGCTTGTTCTATATATTTCAATTACAGTCAATTTAAAATTTTAACCTTTAATGGAATCAAACATTTTTTTTTCATCACATTTATTTTATGGCTGTTGATGTTAGAAGTTTTTATACATCATTACAAAACTGCTGCACCCAATCAAGCTCAATAACAATCCTAAGATCATGGTCAGCGACACAAAGCTAAATGCCACAGATAGTTTAACATAGGAACGTAAGAACAGGAGTAGGCCGTTCAGCCCTTTGAGCCAGCTCCACCATTCAATTAGATCATGGCTGATCTGTACCTCAACTCCATTTACCAGCCTTTGATCCATATCCCTTGATACCCTGACCTAACAAAAATCTAATCGATCTCAGTCTTGAAAGCTCCAATTGACCCAGTATCTATAGCGTTTGGGGAAAGGGAGTGCTAGATTTCTACTACACTTTGTGTGAAGAATTGCTTCCTGATTTCACTCCTGAACGGTATAACTCTAATATTGTTGGGCCCGATGTTACCAGGTATCGTGGGTAACGCGCCTGGCGAAATCAGTCAGCTCCGCGCGCAATCGTAGCATAATTGGAACCACTTACCTGCTCCTCCGGGTTCCCCACTGCTGATCTGCGCGTTGGGCGGGCTGCGCATGCGCAGTAAGATCTGTCAGCTGGAGGAGCTCTGTTTAAAGGGGCAGTCCTCCACTGACAGATGCTGCAACAAACAGAAAAAAAATCACAGCATGGAGCAGCCCAGGGGGAAGGCTGCTCCCAGTTTAATGATGCCTCACTCCAGGTATCAATACATGGGGTGAGGAGGAGGGGGAGGACAGAGATCTTCCCCCCCCGGCGGGCGGGAGGAAGCAGCCTGCCTCTGCCACCAGGAAGGCCTAGCTCGAGGTGGCAGAGGAGGTCACCAGCACCACCAACATATCACGCACCTGCATACAGTGCAGGAGGCGCTCCAATGACCTCAGTAGGTCAGCCAAAGTGAGTACACTTACTCATTCCCCGACACTCTGTCTGCCACATCACCGCCCCCACCCCACATCTCCTTCTGCACTGCCAATACTACTCTGTCACATCACCCCTCACACCCACTCAAACCTCATCCTCATCTTACCTGCACTTACTCACCTCGCCAGTACTCATCCCGCCACTACCACTCAACCCAATCCTCATACAAGCTCATGGCTCTATCTCATACTCACCCTCTCGTGCATCTCTTTCACGGCCAGCCTCACTCAACCTGCCACTACCTGTGCTGCAGCCACAGGGCATGCATCACATATGTGCAGTAGGCAGCGTAAGGCAAACGTGTCGTGAGCATGAAGGGGATGCACAAGGGTGTTTGAGGGTTTGTCATGGTTGTTACTTATATTGAATTTCTGACCAACTCACATTACATATTATATTGGCACCACTACTGCCATGTCTTCGCGAATCTTGTCTGGTCTGTGCAATAATGCCCTTTCCTGAGGATCACTATGAAGACCCACAACTGATGCCACCCATTGTGTCACTGCAGAGTGGGTGTAGGTATATTTGCAGGGCTCTTTTGTGCAGACAGCGGAGAGACGTCGGTGATGTCCCCGGTTGCACCCTGGAAGGATGCGGAGGAGAGGTTGTTGAGGGCAGTGGTGACTTTGACAGCGACAGGTAAGAAGATGGTGCTCGGGCCAGCCAGGAGCAGCTTGGCATGAAGGAGGCTGCAGATGTCCACGACTACATGTCGAGTGACTCTGAGCCTCCGTGAGCACTGCTGCTCAGAGAGGTCCAGGAAGCTGAGCCTCGGTCTGTGGACCCTGTGGCGAGGGTAATGCCCTCTGCGACACATCTCTCTCTGCGGTAGCCCTCCCTCCTCCTGTACAGGTGGACGTGTCACAGCACTCTGTTGTGGAGCTCCACGTGTCAGAGGTGGACGGCGTGGATGGCGAGGCTGGCGATGCTGTTCGCCCTCCGAGGAGGTCATGACTGCAGCTATGGCGGCCCCCATCCGGAAGATGTACATCTGAGGGGGTCTGCAAGGTAGGTTCATGTCTCTGGACCCCAGGGTAAGTGTGCAAGTTGGTGACTTTGATTGTCAGGAGGAGGGTGGTGGAGGCCAAACTTTGTCCCAAGTGACAGAGTGGCCTCCTGCAATGAGTGAGGGTCTCCCCCACGGCCTGTCAAATGGACCTTTGCAGCTGCCACAGGCTGACAGCTGCAACACGTCCATTTGAACTGGGAGTGTTTCCCCCAGTGTGGAAAACAGTCCCAGTTTGCTCTAAAATCCCACCCCTCCTCACATAATCCCTTAATCAGGTCAGTTAATGACCTGGACAAGCCAAATAAATAGGTTCAAGTAGCATCCCGCTGGCTTTAATTGCCTGCGGGATTGCCACCAGCGGAGGCTGCGCGCGCACGCTGGCGCGTCAGTGGGGAACCCGGAAGTGCGCGGGTTCGAGGCGGGCTCCGGTCCCGCTCCGGGATTTCCCAATTTTCGGGACCCCCCCGGTCAGGAACGCACCCGATAGTGGGTGCTAAAATGCTGCCCATTGTATCCCCTCATTCGATTCCCCACCAGAATTAGTTTGTATTTACATTATTGAATCCTTTTAACATTTTAAACACCTGCATCGGACAACCCCTCAATCTTCTCTACTCAAAGGAATACAAGCCAAGTTTATTCGCCGTGTCCTCATAATTTAACCCTCTAAGCCCTGGTATAATTCTGGTGAATCTGCGCAGCATCACTTCCAAGGCCAATATATCCTTCCTGAAGTGCAGTGCCTAAAACTGAACGCAGTACTCCAGATGGGGTCTGACCAAGGCTCTATACAACTGAAGCATAACTTCCTGCCCTTTGTAATCTAGCCCCCTTGAGTAGCATACTCAATTGCAATGCACAATGACACCTCAAGCCCCATCAGCTGTATTAAAAAGGCCACTGCAGCATAAGGCTGCCTGTACCTCCATTTGGTGTCAACATGGAGTGAAACTACAGACATAGCAGCAGGTGCACAGTGCTGCTGTGCTCACTACACTTGATGTAGCTACGGAGCCTGAGCTGTTTACCACTGGTATTTAAAACAGCGAGAAAGATTTCTGCACTAAAGGAATACACGACCACTTGTGAAATGGCAAAATAATGACCAAGACCAAGGTGCTGCAGCATCTCGTGACTAGCACTGAAGTAATAGCTATACAGGTGCAGCTCTAATGCTGGATGGCTCCGCTCATGTTCATCCACGTCACATGAAACCCATAGCTTACAGCTGAGAATAGGAAGAGAGAAACACGTGCATTTATATGGTGCCTTTGAGGACGTCACAAAGCGCCTTACAGACAATGAAGTACCTTTGAACTGCAGTCACTGTTGTAATGTCAGAATCGCGGCAGCCAATTTGCATGCAAAAACCAATGATATAAATGACCAGATAATCTGTTTTAGTGATACTGGTTGAGGGATAAACATTGGCTAGGCCACCGGGAAGAACTCCCCTGCTTTTCTTCAAAATAGTGCCACGAGATCTTTTACGTCCACCTGAGAGAGCAGACGGGACCTCATCTGAAAGATGGCACCTCAGACAGTGCAGCACTCTCTCAGTACTGCATTGGAGTGTCTGCTGAAGTCTTGTGCTCAAGTATCATAGTTGGTACAGCAAAGGAGGCCATTCGGCCCATCGTGCCTGTGCCGGCTTGTTGAAAGAGCTATCCATTTAGTCCCATTCCCCTGCTCTTTCTCCATAGCCCTGTATTTTTTTCCCTTCAAGTATTTATCCAATTCCCTTGTGAAAGTTTCTATTCATGTCTCTGGAGTGAGGCTCAAACCCATGATCTTCTGACTCAGATTAGAGTGCTACCACTGAGCCACAGCTGACACTGAAAGGATATTAAGGAGGCACAGGAAAAATTTCCAGGATAACCTGAGTCAAAGACTTAAGGAACATCACATTCATCCTAAAGTCTGGCATCACACACTTTAGAGCCAACAGTGTTAACAGAAGAAAAGTCACTGCTGCAAAACTGGCCAACAACAGGTAGTAAATGGAAAATGACAACGAGCCCATCATTGTGAATTGGTCTGGGAGCCACTCCTGCAAACACTGCCAGCTTTGACTCATCCTTATACTCATCTGTTGTGGCCATTGTTGTTTATAAATGATTTGTAAAGACAGGGGCACTATAATTAGCCTCAGCGCTCCTATCACTTGCTGGAAAATATACATGCACACTTATCTGTGAAGCCTGCCCCCCTCCCCCCTCCCCGCCCCTGCCAAGGTTAAACAAACTGCCAACAATCACCATCTAGTCTCACACAAGAACAGGCACTTGGGCAAGGTACCGGAGGGTGCCTACGCACTGGTCCCCCCCCGAGAAAGAGTCGAGAACGGCAGGAAGGGAGTGGGGAGGGAAGAAAATTGGCAGAAAAAGGAAGTGGGAGAGGAGAAAGCTGCAAAGCTCCACAGTTGAGATGTAACTGAAATCACAACACTGGAAGAGGAATAAATTTGTGCATCAACAGTTCCAAAAATGATTAATTTTTTGCGACAGTTTGTGCAGGAGCATTACAGCAACGTGTACAAAAATCAAGCTTTACTTAAGGTAACAAAAGCAAAATTCCAGTTCTGATGAAAAGCCATCGACCTGAAACATTAACTCTGTTTCTCTCTCCATAGATGCTGCCTGACTTACTGAGTTTTTCCAGCATTTTGTGTTTTTTGATTTACTTAATGTACTCTCCCTTCAGGTACTGTTGGCATGGTCTCTCCTTGACCCTTAGTAGGCATAAATGAAATGTTTTATTGAAAATAATTTACCTAACATACCAGTATATAGAAAGGTAGCCCTTAATCTCTGCTCCCAGCGTGGAACTCCACTAGAAAGGAATACGGGTCGGAGATGGAACTGTAATACTATAGGGCCTGTTCTGTTATCTGGTGCCCTGTCTGGTGAAACTCCCCGCCAGGAGCCCGGCCTCATTAAAATTATGCCGACGGTATCTGGTGATGTCCCTCCCAACCCCATCAAGTTCCTCCCCTCCCTTTCTGGAGTCAGTGGCTCCTTGCTATGGTTACAGTTCATTGGATACCAGCTGCCCACCTGAACCTTGCCCAAGCGGCCACTGTTCCCGTGTGAACTCGGACAGCTAGCGCTGGCAGACTATTTGACCGTGGAGCATCACAGGAGAGGCTCATCCGTCCACGCTCTCCAATAGAGGCCCACAGGTAGTGACTAGAAACAGGAACCCTGGCCGATTTTAACTTGACCTAATCCAGGCGCACTGATGTAACACCCTAGTTGCACCTGAATAAGACCAGCTAACTCAGTACCGACATGAAACTGAAGCTGAGATCTTCCTTCCTGGTCGCCATGACTCAGTTACACACTATGTTTACCCACCAACGGTGACTGATCTTTTTTTTCCTCTTTCCAATAGGTTAAATATATTTTGGGGGTTGTAATTGAATATTTTCAAATTCTTATTCAACAGCCGCAAAAAAGTTTAAAGTGAAAAAAATGCCAGTGATAAAACTCTCACCTGTTGAGAATACCCCCGAAACATTGGATTCACAGTTTTAATTCCCTGGAACAGACTTGTAGGCACAACGTAGCTGGGGCTGGAGAAACAATCATAGCAAATCATAAGGAAGGATTATAAGACTGTAAATAGGAGCAGGAGTAGGCCACACAGCCCCTCGAGCCTGCTCCACCATTCAATAAGATCGTGGCTGATCTTCGACCTCAACTCCACTTTCCCGCCCAATCCTCATATCCCTTGATTCCCCTAGAGTCCAAAAATCTATTGATCTCAGCCTTGAATATACTCAATGAGCATCCATAGCCCTCTGGGGTAGAGAACATTGGTTAGTTTATATGTACAGATCCCACCGCTTTGTATCTGCACTTTGACTGTCCCATGACTGTCTACCATTTGGGCGCTTTCAAGCGAACACGATTTGCCCGTTATAGGGCCGGAATGACGTGGTGGCCCAATAGAACAAGAATGCTCTCATCGCTCAACAGCAGCTTCAGCTCCCTGAGCCGCTATCTAAACCAACCTCCTTACTGCCGGACCCTAGACCTGACCAAGGACCGAAGCTCTGCAGCACCAGCCTCACCCTGGCCACGGTCATCAGGAAACTGGAGGAGCAGGGAGCAGAACCAGTCAGTCATTCAGAAACAAGCCATCAGCAGGTAGAGCAGCTCAGCAAGACCCAGAGAGGAGGGAAAAACACTCCTTCATCCAACAACTATTTAAACGACCCAAACGCCTAATGAGGGCACTAAATTTCAGCTGCTGGGATTATTGTGCATGAAGTGTTATTCTTGTTAAATATAAATATATTTTAAAAAGCATGCATCAGTTTTCCATGTGTACTTCACTCATACAATGTCACAGGGATGGTTCTGGAAAGTGATCCATTTAGGTGTCTGTGAACCCTGGTCATTAACAGGGTGCGAACTAGTGAGTAAGTGCAGCTGTTTCTGCCCAAAATAAACAGATCACTCAAGACGCTATAACCAGCAACACTGAGATTGAAGTTAATGCAAACGGTTAATAGTTGTCACTTTTTGGGCCGATATAAGTGACTGCCCGTTTTAAATGTGGACATTTTAAATGGTAGGGAATGTTTTTATAAATTTTGTCTACTACATCTGCAGCCAAAGAAAGTACCTGTATTAACATAGCTCTCCCAACACTTATTGGAGTGATCTCCTCCAGCCGTACCGCCCAGCCCACAGCCTCTAAATTACTGTTCATTCCCACTCCCTCGCTCCATTGTTGGAGGCCATTTTGGACCTTTCTCCCAAATCCACATCTACCTTATTACCTCGCTCCCCTCCTTCAAAAGACTCAACAAATAAAACGTCCTCCTCCGACCATTCCTTTTCCAATCTGCCCGTCACCCTCCTCTCCCCATTGTAAGGTGCTCCAAGATGATCTACTATCTCCGGGGTGTAATATAAAATGCGGGTACTACAATAACTGTTGTGTAGCTTACCAATTCTTGTGCCATATCTCTGCGATCAGCTTCTGGTAGCTTTTTGACAGAGCCGGCTTCTTGTCTGTCTGCACCAAGCCTCCACATTCAAGGAAGAACAAAGTCAAGGGGGGGCTGATGGGGGGGAAAAAGAAAGATGACATTGTTTAGAAACTTTCACCACCAGTAACGCCCCAGTTTGCATCTAACTCAACAGCACCTCCCAGCCCCACAACCTCCACCACTGAGAAGGACAAGAGCAGCACTATCACGGCAACACCATCACCTCCGATTTCCCCTCCAAGTCGCACACCATCCAGGGGTCAAAAATCGCTGGACTTCCCTAATGTCATTGTGGGAACACCATCACCACAAGGACTCCAGTGGTTCAAGGAGAAGGCCCACCACCATCTTCTCAGGGCAACAAGAGTTGAGCAATAAATACTGCCATCACCCATATCCCAAGAGCAAATAAAAAAATCTTAAACTAGAAAATTGATAGAAGCAAGATTTGGGCAATTACTTTCCCTCAAAGGAACCTCACAATTAACAGTTTGGAGCACTAAGAAACATAAAATAATTAAAGTTTTACATATAAAGGATTGAGGGGGATGACGAACTGCAGTATCGACAAATCTTGTTACCCCCTCCCCCATTTTCCCCTGAAGGTGATGACTCCTTGCGCAGTTCCACAGTCAATGGTTACCCTCATATAACTCATCCAAGAGGTCATTCTTCAGGGGTGAACAGGGACAGCAGGTAGTTCGACTGCTGGGAAAAAAAAAATCACAGCCGAGTCTGACCCTGCTCTCACCAGACGTACACGCATGTACCTTCTGGGCAGGGATCGGTGGATACTAGGAGTGGGGACCCTGGTTGACTTTCTTCTTCCTAAGCCAGGGGAAGAGAGCCTAAATGCAGCATCTCTTTTTGTAGCTTCAATTGAAATCAGCTTGCTCAGCACAGACTGGGGATTGAAGCTATGAACACAGCTATGTTTTTATAACTCATTGACCATAACCAGTTGAGGGGAGCAGCGAGGGCTGTACAAAAACAAAATGAGGAAAAAGTAAAAAGTAAACTGAACGTCACCAAGAAGAAACGTTGAACTAAATTCTCAACAACAGGCTGCATTCTGTTAATGTTCACTTTGGGAAAAGAACCGGGCATGAAATTTATTAGCGGTGCTTAGAGAAAACTTGTTGGAAGCTAGTCTTACCAGTTAGAAAGAGCTTGAAGAGCAGCATTCAAATAACAAGTGTTTCCGATGTTTTTCAATCCAGTAAGACCTGCAAAAACACCACAAGTAAGTTCGAAATCCGTATCTTTTGAAATGCAACTTGCTTTTGCATGAACAGAATGTTACTTATTGACGATTACACCCAGTTTCACTGTAACCTTCCACTCTACTTTTTTTAAAAACTGATTTCACTCTCCCAATCAAGGGTCTTTTCACACGTACATAGGAGGAAACTTAAAGCAGCACAAAAACAGCAACTTTGAACGTCAGACCTCTTGTCTTCATATCATCGTATTCAGCTTCTGCGTCTAGATCATTTCCCACTATAGTAATAGGAGCCTTTGGTGGCTGGTCACCAGGAGAGGAGTCCTGGAATACAAACCCACAGAAGGGCATAAGCAAAGTCGAGGACAACAGTATGTCGGATACTCCTAAAGTCTGGTCTACTGCAGACATTTATTACTGTGAACTCTTCAGCTATCTGATCATTAGTTTATACTAATGACATTTGATCCAACTGTCTTGATTTATTTTACACCTCAGCATTGTGATTTTACTTTGCAGATGCCAAGAAGTTGTAGTGCAAATCTGGAGTTAGGGCCCAACTTGACTCCTGGTACTAGAATCCTTCCTCTGCTTCGTTCTGGAGTCCGATTGTGCCTTAATTCCTGAATTACACTATAACTTTAGCATTGCAGCAAAGACACATTGCTTCACGCAGATGTATAAATAGAACCTTAAATATTCAGGATTATCTTATCCAAGCTGTTTAGTATTTTATTTATCTATTAATGAGGTCCACCCTTTATCTTGCTTTTGGCAGATTAAGGTAACTTTTAACTTTTCCTCACACTTGCTCTTCTTGGCACTCTCTCTCTAGCACTCGTGCATCCCTTCTGTAGTGAGGTGACCAGTAGTCCAAGTATAGCCTGACACACTGTACTGCCACAGCGTAGACTTGTATTCCAATGTTCTGGTTATATATCCCAACACCCATCTGACATTTCTAATTGCCTCACCAGTTACAAAATCATTTAAAAAAAAACCTAATGACTGATGTGAATACAAAGACAGGACAGTACTAAAAACATTTAAACAGGTAAAACAGGTGAATGCACCTACTGTAATATTTAACAGGAAGTGTACCTGGAGTGAATGCATCTGTTGTAATATTTAACAGGAATCGTACCTGGAGTGAATGCACCTACTGTAATATTTAACAGGAATCGTACCTGGAGTGAATGCACCTGCTGTAATATTGAACAGGAATAGTACCTGGCGTTCGTGCCCCTGCGGGGATCTCCCACGTTGTGTTATCGACGGAGGTCCAAGCTTCCGCTCCAAAAACACTTCTTTCCCACATGCGTAACACCAGACTCTTAAGGTGGTAAGGTTTACAGTGAGGTTGTGCCTGGTCTCCTAGAAAAGCATGAGCGGCATGTTTGAGAATGTCACATTTAATACGGAAGAAAAATCAGATTCTATAAACATAGAAACATAGAAAATAGGAGCAAGAGTGGGCCATTCGGCCCTTCGGGCCTGCTCTGCCATTCAAAATGATCATGGCTGATTGTCTAACTCAGTACCCTGTTCCCGCTTTTTCCCCATATCCCTTTAGCATTAAGAAATATATCTATCTCCTTCTTGAATATATTTAATGACTTGGCCTCCACTGCCTTCTGTGGTAGAGAATTCCACAGGTTCACCACCCTCCGAGTGAAGAGCTGCAATTAAATGCTGTTTCTTAAGATGTCTCACCAAGCAAAATCAATAACAATGAATGAGTGTGGCCAAATATCAGCGTTCATAGGAGCCCTCTGCACAACAAATCTATACATACAAAAAAGGAGTTCTCCCTTCCCTAGTTAATGTTTGAAACCACTCCCATCCACTGCTCCCGCGGGGGCCTCTCCTAACCTTCATTTCCCACAGCAGTAGTAACACTGCTCCCCCACTAGATGGCACAAGTTTTCCAGAAACAGATTGCCAACACCTTGCGTTACTTGTCCATACACAAGCTTTCGGAGGCTTCCTCCTTCGTCAGGTGAACGATGTGAAAACGACGAAGGAGGAAGCCTCCAAAAGCTTGTGAATTTAAAATAAAATTGCTGGACTATAACTTGGTGTTGTAAAATTGTTTACAATTGTCAACCCCAGTCCATCACCGGCATCTCCACATCTTGTCCATACACAAACAAGTTCAGAAACACAGGCTCCACAAACATGCTGTATAGAAGTGAATGGAACTGTCGACAAGCGTCACGGAAAGAGGAGATATGCACGGACACATTACCCAATTAAAGCTAGCTGAACGTGCACAGGAGCACCACCTATACAGCGCCCTCTAACTTGGGAGCCATTATAGTCGCCGCGTCATTGACTTATACAGAGCCAGATAAATATGGTCACTGGAGGACTTAACATGCTCCAGGAGGAATCCATTATTTAACAAAATGCCTCAAAAGAGCTGCATTCAAAAAGTTTTGATCAGATGGCTCCTACCTCCTCACGGTGTGCCTAGTTTATGCAAAAGAGGAAGGTGCAAATAGCAAGTACTCGTTACCATAAAACAGCAACACTATGGGCAAAGGGGAGCAAGAAGTCTTGGTCGACAGCCTCACAGAGAGAAAAAAAAAACTAGTTCAAATGCCTGGAATGGACAGTGACCAGTGCATGGGCTGTGCAACTCAACGGTGAAGGTGAAAGTGTCCTTTAGAAAGGCCAACTGCACCCAACACGAAAAAAGAATCAACCTAGTCCCCTCATCTGAAGATTATTGAGTGACGATCCCTCTGGAAAATGTGAGAGATAAAATGACAAGTAAGGTCAGGGTCAGACTCAGTTCTAGTTTCTGTCCCCTCTTGCACCAGTCAAAAAGCCTGCCAGCACCATCTTGTATAATATTCAAATATATTTAATGGGAATACTGGCAGAAACATGGAAAGCAACAGTCCCAAAACAAATCCCAGCTAATAATTGAACCCATGGCATTATTTCGAAGAACAGCAGGGGAGCGCCCCCTGGTGTCCTGGCCAATAATTATCCCTCAACCAAAATCTCAAACAGATTATCTGGTCGTTATCTCATTGCTGTTTGTGGGGCCTTGCTGTGCACAAATTGGTTGCTGCATTTCCGAACAATGACTACATTTCAAAAGGTACCTCATTGGCTGTAAAGCGCTTTATGACATCCCGAGGTCATGAAAGGCGCTATATAAAGTTCTTTCTTTCTTTCTGCAGCGTCCCTGATTATTGCAAACACCGTGCAAGTAATGTTCAGTGGCAACAAGATCGAGACTCACGGTGAAAAATTAGCAGAGGTGAATAAACATTTTCCTTCTCAGTAAGTCCTTTAGCTTCCCCCAATAGCCAAGTAAGTGCAATAAAGACCAGAAATATCCCAAGTTTGATCTGCGATCTATACAGAGTTAGCCGATATTGCTCGGAAGGTAAAAATAAAAAGTTAGCCTGGGTTCCTGATCCTGACTGTTGACCAGTGACACCTTTTAGAAGTGATTTGCACAGACATCCGGCGAGGAGAGAATCGGGCCCGTGTTGTGATGGCCGACCATGGCCAAATAGCTAATCAACACCCAGCCAAAGAATGGCCATTTGGGCAAAATAATGGAAGGCCACTGGTGCTTGTGGAAACTTGTAGAGACAGGGTGGACAAAGGGCAAGCAGGGATTCGTAAACAAGGATTTTGAAACCCATGCGTTGGGCGATGGGGAACAGTGGAGATCAGAGGGAACAGTGGCTGCAGGGTGCTAACTCCCAGTCAGCACTTCAACTACTTAAAATTAAAAACAATCTTTGTTTTTAAAGTCAACAATTAAAGGATGCTAAAACAAATCAATTCTCTTCAATAAAGTAATTTTAAAAGGGGTATTGAAGAGATTCTAATGATTAGCGAGTTTAATACACCACAGAATGTTACCATGATGCAAGTGCAGCATCTCCCATAAGTTTATTAAGGAGTCTTTACAAAAGATGGCGTAAAACCACATTTAAAAAAAATACTGTCAATTCATAACTTTGAAACGTGTTATAGAAGTTTGTAAATGCCTTCCAAAAGCTGACGATTAATTTAATTTTTGCTTCATAAAAGCAAAACCCATGCCTACCTGGGAATGAATGGTGCTGTGATCCGAGTGGGATTCTCCGCATCCAACGTAGGAACAGCCATTCTGTTAGCGAAGGAAAGAAGAACAGAAATGAGAAAGTGAAGAGCTTTCAATGCCACCAGGAATGTATCTCAGCCATAGATTGTACATCACCTTACCTCCAAACACGCCCAGAGGTTTGGCCCTCCAACTTTACAGTCTTGACAAGTACCCTACCCAGAAAGAGAGAGAATATAGTTATCACTTCAGAAAGAAAAGAAAAGAAAATCCAGTCCCTCGTGCTGAAGTTTGATCAGAGCTTCCATTTACATTGGAGGTAAGGGTTGGGGGGGGTGGGGGCAATTATGCCATAGGGACTTCCAGAATCACAAATTCCTGATTCAACTCATCTCCTACTCTTTTCAACCTCAGTGGCGTCCTGCATTGTGGGTCTTGGCCCAGCACTTTGCTTTCTCAAATTTTATAATTACCCCCCTGAAAATTGCTATGAAGGTATATCAAGCAGTACAGGGACGTTCTCGAGCTCCATGCCATGGACTTGCATGATGCCTGTTTTAAGAACATTGATTACCACACAGCAAATTCATGGTCTTAGCTGTCCCAAGAACAGGGAGGAAGGGAAAAGTGCATGGAAGGTCACCTCAGGACTTCCTAAACCATCTCTTGCCAGACATGAATTGCTAAATCCCAGATCTCCTTTCCGTTAGCTTAAAGCTCAATTAATATTGAAACATGCTGAATTCTGGTGTCAACCATGGCTCAGTTGGTAGCACTCTTGCCTCTGAGTCAGAGCACAACATCAAGGCTGACACTCCAATGCACTACTGAGAGAGTGCTGCATAGCCAGAGGTGCCATCTTTCAGATGAGACGTTATACCGAGGCCCCGTCTGCCCTCTCAGGTGAACGTAAAAGATCTAAAAGATTGCACCATTTGAAGAAAAATAGGGGAATTCGCCTTGGTGCCCTGGCCAATATTTATCTCTCAACCAACACTATTAAAACAGGTTATCTAGTCATTATCACATTGTTGTTTGTGGGGCCTTGCTGTGCACAAATTGGCTGGAGCGTTTCCGACGTTACAACAGTGACTACACTTCATTAACTAAAACACTATGGGACATCCATAGGTCATGAAAGGCGCTATATAAATGCAAGTTCTTTCTTTGAATTATCTTACTTCAACAGAAGTGCTTGAAAGAGGAAGTCACAATGAGCCTTCAGTGTACAAGGAAACCCTTTCACCTCAGATTGAATTTTAACTGTTTCAAATCACCTAAAAAATTACTGTAGAATACTATCCTAATTTATTTTTGCATTAGATTCTCATTTACACTAAATAAATTCAGGAAGCTGCTCTGACGTTTTTGCAACATTAAAGGCATTATGTAAATGCAAGTCATTGTTTGTTGTCGATGGCTCAGTGCATTCTTCCTGTGAGTAGTTGGGGCGGTGGCAGTAGTCCACATTACTGCCGAGCGCTGCTCAGTGAATCCTCACAGTGTGAGGACGTCAGGCGTGGCAAGGAGCAGACTCTGCTACAGAGCCCCTCCCTCACTGTGGAACAGCCCATCGCCATCCACGCAAAGTATTGGAAGAGGACTTGAGCAGCCCACGAGGCAGCAAGGGGCCCCACTTCTTCAAAAAGGGAGCAGGAATCATTGGCGAAGGAAAAATAAATTTGCGGGTCGGGGCGGTGGGGGGGAAATAGAAATTTGCTCTTTAAATTAACAACTTGCGCTGAAGGTGCAACTTACATGAGACTTCTCGATCAGTTCGTCTTTTGTTACTTCGCCCACTGATTCCAAATGTATGCAGTCACCACTGAGATGAGACATCTTCACAGCAACACCTTCCTGCAGCCTCGGAATTCAGTGCTACCTACACAACAGTGAAAATAACTGCAGTTAAGCAGACTGTGCTATTTTGAGAAGGATACAGCTACTTACTGCAAAACAGCAGCAACGATTTCAACAAAACAGGTTACCTTAAGGCTGAAGTAATTGTGCTCCACTCGCTGCAACCCCCCTAGCAGCGAGACACTACCTCCTGGAGTTTATAAAAAGATCAAAAAAGGATGCTCCACAAATGATCCTGCACTGTACAGGATATTGCACCAACTTTTAGCCAATAAGCATGGTCACTGGGTTTACTTATTTAAAAAAACACATTTAACCCAATACAGTATGAGATACCCTTACATATACCGTCTAACCTTAGCCTCAATATGAAGCTGGTTTTCAGACGTTCTTACTCTGCTTTTCTCCAGAACCACGTCACGCCATGTCTCTGGATTTACACGACAACTTTGGCATCAGAGCGACGCAGAAACCAACCAACACTAAAACAGTAGTGTAAACGTACCTCTGAATCATCCCAAATTGCTCTCGCTACTACCAACGCATATTGCTACAAGGAGCAAACAAGGGTCTGCAAGTCACGTGTTTTGGGGATACCGAAGTCAGTGGAGCTTACTAAGGCCTGGAATGATGGGTGTATGGTCCTGGAGCAGGTGAGGAACCAAGCAGCAGTGTGCTGGATAAATTGTAGTTTATGAAGGGGAGAGACCAGCAAAGGGAGAGTTGGAGAAATCCAGCCTTGAAGTAATAAAAGCATAAAACAGTCAGAAACCAAGGTTTAGGGAGGGAATTCCAGAGATCATAAGGTCAGAAATGGGGATGTTTGCTGATGATTGCACAGTGTTCAGTTCCATTCGCAACCCCTCAGAAAATGCAGCAGGCCGTGCCCGCATGCAGCAAGACCGGGTCAACATCCAGGCTTGGGCTCATAAGTGGCAAGTAACATTCGTGCCAGACAAGTGCCAGGCAATGACTATCTCCAACAAGAGTCTAACCACCTCCCCATGACATTCAATGGCATTACCATCGCCGAATCCCCCACCATCAACATCCTGGGGGTCACCATTGACCAGAAACTTAACTGGACCAGCCACATAAATATTGTGGCAACAAGAGCAGGTCAGAGGCTGGGTATTCTGTGGCGAGTGACTCACCTCCCGACTCCCCAAAGCCTTTCCACCATCTACAAGGCATAAGTCAGGAGTGTGATGGAATACTCTCCACTTGCCTGGATGAGTGCAGCTCCAACAACACTCAAGAAGCTCGACACCATCCAAGACAGAGCAGCCCGCTTGATTGGCACCCCATCCACCACCCTAAACATTCACTCCCTTCGCCACCGGCGCACCGTGGCTGCAGTGTGTACTATCTACAGGATGCACTGCAGCAACTTGCCAAGGCTTCTTCCACAACACCTCCCAAACCCGCGATCTCAACCAGCTAGAAGGACATGGGCAGCAGGCACATAGGAACAACACCACCTGCACGTTCCTCTCCAAGTCACACGCCATCCCGACTTGGAAATATATCGCCGTTCCTTCATCGTCACTGGGTCAAAATCCTGGAATTCCCTACCTAACAGCACTGTGGGAGAACCTTCACCACAAAGACTGCAGCGGTTCAAGAAAGCAGCTCACCACCACCTTCTCAAGGGTAATTAAGGATGGGCAATAAATGCTGGCCTTGCCAGCGACGCCCACATCCCACGAACGAATAAAAAAAAATTAGGGTCCAGACAGCTGAAGGCAAGGCCGCCAATGGTGGAGCAATGAAAATCGGGGACGCTCAATAGGCCAGAATTGAAAGATCTCCGAGATCTCGGAGGGTTGTAGGGCTGGAGGAGGTTACAGAGGTGGGGCTGGGAGAGGCCATGGAGGGATTTGAACATGAAAATGAGAATTTTAAAATCGAGGCGTTGCTGGACCGTTAGCCAATGTAGGCCAGCGAGCACAGGGGTGATGGGAGAACAGGACTTGGTGCGAGTTAGGATACAGGCAGCAGAGTTTTGGATGAGCTCAAGTTTACGGAGGGTGGAAGGTAGGAGGCCGGCTGGGGAGAATTGAAACAGTCAAGTCTACTGGGTTTACTTCAATTTTGATAGTAAGTTTTGAGAAGGTAAATAGGGAAAAACCATCTCCACTGGTCAGAGAGTCAGTAACTCGAGGACATAAATTAACACCAAAGAACTAAGGGAGGTTAAAAGAGTTTTTAATGCAGAGGCTGTTAGGACATAGAATCTTATAGCACAGAAGGAAGCTATTCAGCCCATTGTGCCTGCTCTTTGAAAGAGTTAACCAATTAGTCCCCCTCCCCTGCTCTTTCCCCATGGCCTTGCAATTTTTTCAGCTTCAAGTATTTATCCAATTCCCTATTGAATCTGCCAACACCACCCTTTCAGGCAGTGTATTTCAGATCATAACTCGCATCGTTAAAACATTTCTCCTCATCTCGCCTCTGGCTCTTTTGCCAATTACCTTAAAAATTTCTACATGAAATGCCCTACCAGAAATAATGGTGAGAACAGAATCTATAACAGCATTTAAAAGAGAAGTGGATAAATATTTTAAAAAGAAAATGTAAAAAAGATATGGGGAAAGGGCTGCGGAATGAGAGTAAGTGGATAGTTCTTTCAGAGAGCTAGAATAGGTGAGATTTGCTGAATGACCTCCCCCTCATTGCTGTAAAATTCTATGACTCTCTAATCAGACAATCGCTGCACAGAAATAGATACGGGTAAATAAAAACTAGCTAACAGAATGGCAGAGTCAAATTGCAGAATGGAAAGCCATCTGAAAAGAACAAACATAAATCCAAAGGAAACATCACGCAGTCTCCACATCTGGTTCAGTTAGTCGCACTCTTGCCTCTCAGTCAGAAGGTTGAGAGCTTGAGCCCTACACCAGGACTGGAGCGTGTCCCCTAGTCTGGCACTCCAGAACCGTACTGAAGGAGTGCAGCATTGCCAGAATCATAGAATCAAAGAAATTTACGGCTCTGAAGGAGGCCATTCTGCCCAAAAAAGTTATCCAGCCAAATCCCACTTTCCAGCCCTTGGTCTGTAGCCTTGTAGGTTATGGCACTTCAAGTGCTTAACCAAGTACTTTACAAATGCAATGAGGGTTTCTGCCTCTACCACCCTTTGGGTGAAAAAAATTCTCCTCAGCTACCCTCTAATCCTTCTACCAATTTCTTTAAATCTATGCCCCTGGTTGTTGACCTCTCTACTAAAGGAAATAGGTCCTTCAATCCACTCTATCTAGGCCCTCATAATTTTATATACCTCAATTAAATCTCCCCTCAGCCTCCTCTGTTACAAGGAAAACAAACCTCAGCCTTTCCAATCTTTCCTCATAGCTAAAATTCTCCAGTCCTGGCAACATCCTCGTAAATCTCCTCTGTACCCTCTCTATTGCAATCACATCTTTCCGGTAATGCGGTGACCAGAACTGTACGCAGTATTCTAGCTGTGGCCTAACTAGTGTTTTATACAGTTCTAGCATAACCTCCCTGCTCTTATATTCTATGCCTCGGCTAATAAAGGAAAGTATCCTATATGCCTTCTTAACCACCTTAATTACCTGCCCTGCTACCTTCAAGGATCTGTGGACATGCACTCCAAGGTCCCTTTGTTCCTCTACACCTCTCAGTATCCTCCCATTTATTGTGTACTCCCTTGCCTTGTTTGCCCTCCCCAAATGCATTACCTCACACTTCTCTGGATTGAATTCCATTTGCCACTTTTCTGCCCACCTGACCAGTCCACTGATACCTTCCTGCAGTCTACAGCTTTCCTCCTCACTATCAACTACATGGCCAATTTTTGTATCATCTGTCAACTTCTTAATCATGCCCCCAACATTTAAGTCTAAATCATTGATATATACCACAAAAAGCAAGGGACCTAGTACTGAGCCCTGCGGAATCCCACTGGAAACAGCCATCCAGTCACAAAAACACTTGTCGACCATTACCCTTTGCTTCATGCCACTGAGCCAATTTTGGATCCAACTTGCCAATTTTCCTTGGATCCTATGGGCTTTTACTTTCCAAACCAGTCTGCCATGTGGGACCTTGTCAAAAGCCTTGCTAAAATCCATGTAGAATACATCAAACGCGTTACCCTCATTGAATTTTTTGAGGAGGTTACAAGGAGGGTCAATCAAGTTAGTCAGGCAAGACCTTCCCTTAACAAATCCATGCTGACTGTCCTTGATTAATCCGTGCCTTTCTAAATGATGATTAATACTGTCCCTCAGAATTGTTTCCAATAATTTGCCCACCACCGAGGTTGGGCTGACCGGCCTGTAATTACCTGGTCTATTCCTTTCTCCCATTTTAAACAATGGTACAATGTTAGTAATCCTCCGGCACCACACCTGTAGCCAGGGAGGTTTGGAAAATGATGGTCAGCACCTCCGCTATTCCCTCCCTTGCTTCTCAACAGCCTGGGATAAATTTCATCCAGGCTTGGCGATTTATGTACTTTCAAAGATGCTAATCCCCTTAATACTTCCTCTCTTAATATGTTTAATCCATCCAATATTTCACTCCTCCTCCTTAACTACAATGTCTGCATCGACCCCTCTTTTGTGAAGACAGATGCAAAGTATTTTTTTTTTTTTAAGAACCATACCCACGTCTCCGCCTACCCACAGGTTATCTTTTTGGTCTCTATAGGCCCTATTCTTTCCTTCGTTATCCTCTTGCTCTTTATATATTTATAAAACATCTTTGAGTTTTCCTTGCCAATATTTTTTCATGCTCTCTCTTAGCTTTCCTAATTTCCTTTTTAATTTCACCCCTGCACTTTCTATACTCCTCTAGGCTTTCTGCAGAATTGAGCTCTCGGTATCTGACATGAGCTTCGCTTTTTTGCCTTATCTTACCCTGTATGCTCCTTGACATCCAGGGGCATTTGGGAGTCCCACTCTTTTTCTTTGTGGGAACATATTTGCTCCGAATCCTCACTATCTCCTTCTTGAATGCCTCCCACTGGTCTGACACTGATTTACCTTCAAGTTGCTGTTTCCAGTCCACTTTTGCCAAATCATATCTCAGCTTAGTAAAATTGGCCTTTTGCCAATTGAGAACTTTTATTTCTGTTCTTTGTCACTTTGCCAGAAGAGAAGACCTTTGACTGAGATGTTAATCTTTGTGCCTGCGCAGGTGGAAGCAAGAAAAAAAAACTGTAACGGAAAGGCAGTAGGCAGTTGGCTTATATTAAATCCAGAGGATGAGATGAAATGACCTTTTTTCCCTCCAAACTGATCTTGTGGTTTGATTCTTCAGAACTACTGTGCTGTTAGGACTCACTTTCAACACCCACTTGTTCCCATAAGCTTACAGGGTGTAAAAATAGCCAGGAAGGTACAAAATCAATCAAAATTCACATATTACAAAAAATAAGAGAATTCAAAGCAATGGGGAATTCTCCTGACCAACATTTATCCCTCAACCAACACCACTAAAAACAGATAGTCATTTATCACATTTGCTGTTTGTAGGGCCTGGTGTGCAAATTGGCTACCTGTTTGCCTACAAAACAGCGGCTACACTTCAGAAGGAGGTCAGCAATTGTGAAGCGATTTGGGATGGCCCGATGATGTGAAAGGTGCTACAGAAAGGTAAGCTCTTCCTTTCGAATCAGAAGCAGGAACTTCTACTGCAGCTTTTCAATCCTCCATCCAGCGCCCAGCAAACTGGCATACATCACTCCATAAAGGAAGGCCTGTTTGATCATCAATCAAAGCTAGTATTTGAACTTGTGATCCACTTTGATGAGCCACCAATACTACACCAACTTGGTCAGTGTTAAATGAGCAAGCAGAATTTTTTTTAAACTAAAGAAAATTGGGACATTTTAAACCAGAACTAATCTAGAACCAAAATTAGAACTAAGCCGATTAAAAGTGAGAACTAGCTTCACACAAAGGGTTGGTAGAATGTGGAATCGTCGACAATATCATCCGAAAACACGTCAGGTTCCACATGTATGCTAACGACACCCAGCTCTACCTCACCACCACCTCCCTTGACCCCTCTACTGTCTCTCATTTGTCACGCTGCTTGTTCGACAGCAAAATCTCCTCCAACTAAATGTTGAGAAGACCGAAACCGGTCTTCGCTCCCCACCACAAATTCCATTCCCTAGCCACCGACTCCATCCCTCTCCCTGGCCACTGTCTGAGGCTGAACCAGACCGTTCGCAACCTTGCATCCTACTTGACCCTGAGATGAGCTTCCAACCACATATCCGCTCCGTCACCAAGACCGCCTACTTCCACCTCCGTAACATTACCTGTCTCCATCCCTGCCTCAGCTCATCTGCTGCTGAAACCCTCATCCATGCCTGTGTCACTTCTAGACTTGCCTATTCCAATGCTCTCCTGGCCGGCCTCCCATCTTTCACCCTCCATAAACTTGACCTCATCCAAAACTTTGCTGCCCGTATGCTAACTCGCACCAAGTTCCGTTTACCCATCACTCCTGTGCTTGCCGACCTACATTGGCTCCCGGTCTGGGAATGCCTCGATTTTAAAATTCTCATCCATTTTTTCAAATCCCTCTATGGCCTTGCTGCTCCCTATCTCTCTAAGCTCCTCCAGCCCTACAACGCTCCGAGATCTCTGCGCACCTCCAATTCTCGCCTCTTGTGCATCCCCGATTTTAAATCGCTCTACCATTGGCAGCCGTGCCTTCAGCTGCCTAGGCCCTAAGCTCTGGAATTCGCTCCCTAAACCTCTCTGCCTCTCCATTAAGATGCTCCTTAAAACCTACCACTTTGA
Organism: Heptranchias perlo; assembly: GCF_035084215.1. Classification (NCBI taxonomy): domain Eukaryota; kingdom Metazoa; phylum Chordata; class Chondrichthyes; order Hexanchiformes; family Hexanchidae; genus Heptranchias; species Heptranchias perlo. The sequence goes on along the minus strand of NC_090333.1, from coordinate 12,625,347 downwards.
CCAAATTTTTGTCTTAATATGTCCTGTCCTGAAGTGCCGTGAGTCGTTTTACTATGTTAAAGGTGGTATATAAATGCAAGTAGTTGTTGTTGTTGAATGCACTGGGCCAAAAGGCCATAGATCAAGAATTAATTAATGGGTTTAAAAGGGAGATATGGAGAAAAGCAAGGATTACATAGAATGTACAGCATAGGAACAGGCCATTCGGCCCAACAGGTCCATTCCAGTGTTTATGCTCCACGAGCCTCCTCTCTCCCTACTTCATCTAACCCTATCAGCATATCCTTCTATTCTTTTCTCCCTCATGTGTTTATCTAGCTTCCCTTTAAATGCATCATTTAGTCGTCTCAACTATTCCTTGTGATAGCAAGTTCCAGATTCTAACCACTCTGAGTAAAGAAGTTTCTCCTGAATTCCCTATTGGATTTATTAGTGACTATCTTATATTTACAGCCCCTAGTTCTGGTCTCCCCTGCAAGTGGAAACATCTTTTCTACATCTACCCTATCAAATCCTTTCATAATCTTAGAGACCTCTATCAGGTCACCCCTCAATCTTCTCTTTTCTAGAGAAAAGAGCCCCAGTCTGCTCAATCTTTCCTGATAGGTATAACCTCTCAGTTCTGATATCATCCTAATAATATTTTTTGCACCTTCTCCAGTACCTCTATATCCTTTTTAATAATATGGAGACCAGAACTGTTCACAGGACTCCAAGTGTGGTCTAATCAAGGTTCTATACAAATTTAACATAACTTCTCTGCTTTTCAATCCTATCCCTCTAGAAATGAACCCCAATGTTTGGTTTGCTTGTTTTTTTTTAAATGGTCTTATTAACCTGTGTCGCTACTTTTAGTGATTTGTATATCTGTACCCACAGATCCCTCTGCTCCTCTACCCCATTTAGACTTTTATTATCCAAGCAGTATGTGGCCCCCTTATTCTTCCTACCAAAGTGTAATACCTCACACTACCTATATTGAAATTCATTTGCCAATTACACATCCATTCTGCAAGTTTATTAATATCTTCCTGTATTTTGTCGCAGTCCTCCTCGGTATTAACTAATTTGGTGTCATACACAAATTTTGAAATTGTACTTCCGATTCCCAAGTCCAAGTCGTTTATGTAAATGGTGAACAACAGTGGTCCCAGCACCGATCCCTGTGGAACACCACTTCCCACCTTTGCCAGTCTGAGTAACTACCTTTAACCCCTACTCTCTGTTTTCTGTTTTGTAGCCAGCTTGCTATCCATTCTGCTACCTGACTCCACATGCTCTGACAGTAGTCATGAGTCTACAATGCAGTAACTTATCGAAGGCCTTTTGAAAATCCAAATATATTACATCTACCCTTTCTATTACTTCTTCAAAGAATTCAATAAGGTTGGTCAAGCATGGCTTTCCCTTCTGAAATATGTGCTGACTATTTTTTATTATATTTTCATTCTCTAGATGTCTTTCTATTACATCTTTGAGTAAAGATTCCATTATCTTTCCTACCACTGATGCTAAGCTAACTGGTCTGTAGTTCCCTGGCCTGGTTCTATCTCCCTTTTCAAGTGTAGGAATCACATTAGCTGTCCGCCAGTCCTTTGGCATCACATTAGCTGTCCGCCAGTCCTCTGGCACTATTCCCTTTTCTAATAAATTTTTATATATATGTAATAGCACCTCTGCTATCTCTTCCCTAACTTGTTTTAATACTCTCTAAGTTTCATTAGTTTATCAATTATCTCCCCACTTTCTATCTTAAATGTCTTTATGCCTTTTTTGATCTCTTAAGTCATGCTCACCATGTTAGTCTCCCTGGTAAATACTGAGGCAAAGTAATTACTTAATATTTCTGCCATTCTGCTGTCATTACCTGTGAAGTTTATCGTGTGTATCCCTTAGTGGCCCTATCCCTATCCTGATTTTTCTTTTGTCATTTATGTGTCTGTAGAATACATTACCATTTCTTTTTATATTCCTAATTTTAAAAAAAATTATTTCCTAACCTTTTCATTTTCCCTTTTGACATCCTCTCCTTTGTTGTCTACGTACTTAGAGTATGCCTTTTTCTTTAGTTTCAATTTTGCCCTTATTTCTTTATTAGTCATGGTGCATCATTACTGGCTAGTCCGTCCTTGCTTTTTAGTGGGATATATTTCTCCTAGACTCTATTGATTTTAAATGCTTCCTACTGCTGTTCTATTTCTTTATCATTAAATGTTTCCAGTTTATTTTCCCTAGTTCCATTCTCATCCCTTGAAAATCAGCTTTTTTCCAATTTATTACTTTGGTCTTTGGTCTTAGTCTTACTTATGTCCTTCTCAATCTTTATCTTAAACCTTATTATGTTGTGATCGCAATTGCTTCGATGTTCCCCTACATTTACTTCTCTTATCTGTTCTGGTTCACTTCCTATTGCTAGATCCAGCAGTGCTTCCACTCTTGCTGGGCTTTTTACAAACTGGGTAAGAAAGGACTACTGCACACACGGTAAAAACTCTATTCGCTTTACCTATCTCCTCTTGCCAGTTTATTTGGGGATAGAATAATAATCATGGGAGATTTTAACTATGTCCTTTACTCATTTCACATATTTCTTCCTCCACCTCCTTTCCACTATTAGGTGGTCTGTAGTATACCCCTATTAGTGTGATCGATCCCTTATCTTTTATTTCAATCTACATGGATTCTGTTTCTATCTTTCAGGACCTGAGATTAAAACCATAAAGAGCTGCAGTGACACAGCAGATTCGATAGACTGAATGGCCTACTTTTATACCTATAACAAGTGGCCGATTTTGTCATAGACTTGAACATTAATCGAGGTCTACGGCTACAGTTAAATTGTACAATAAGATCAGCAGCTGTAGACTGCATAAGCGCAGCTGCAGCACACATCCTATAGCGCAGATTGCAAACCACATTCTGCCCTCCAAGAGAGAGCTCTGTGGACATGTGGTTGCACCTGTCCATGCAGCTGCGCCTCCTGGCTGGTAAACTTTTAATGTTCGAAGAGTGCAGGGAAGAATGTTCACACTTCCATAACATTAAAGACTCGGCAGTAAGTTTATGAAGTTCCCAGGAGATCAAATCAACTCCCTGAATACCTTTTAAACTCGAGTTTTACTGTAAATTGAGAGATTGGGTTGACTCGGCCTGTATTCACTTGAGTTAAGAACAACGAGAGAGGATCTCATTGAAACATATAAAATTCTGACAGGGCTAGACAGACTGGATGCAGGGAGGATGTTTCCCCTGGCTGGGGGGTCCAGAACGAGGGGTCACACTCTCAGGATACGGGGTAGGACATTTAGGACTAAGATGAGGAGAAATTTCGTCACTCAGAGGGTGGTGAACCTGTGGAATTCTCCACCACAGAAGGCTGTGGAGGCCAAGTCACTGAATATATTTAAAAGGAGATAGATAGATTTCTAGACACAAAAGGCATCAAGGGGTATGGGGAGAGAGTGGGAATATGGTATTGAGATAGAGGATCAGCCATGATCATATTGAATGGCACAGCAGGCTCGAAGGGTCGAATGGCCTACTCCTGCTCCTATTTTTTATGTTTCTATGTTTAACAACTTATATTTATATAGCACCTTTAATGTAGGAAAACATCCCAAGGCGCTTCACAGGAGCATTATCAAACAAAAATGGACACTAAGCCAAAGATGATGATATTAGGACAAGTGACTAAAAGCTAAGTCAAAGAGGTTGGTTTTATGGAGGGTCTTATAGGTGGAGAGGTGGAAAGGTTTAAGGAGGGTATTCCAGAGTTTAGAGACTAGACGGATGAAGGCACGGCCGCTAATGGAACGAAGGGAGTGCAGGATGCGCAAGAGGCCAGGGTTGGAGGAATGCAGATTCTTGGAGGGTTATAGGGCTGGAGGAGGTTACAAAAATAGGTAGGGGCAACGGAGTTAAACTCGAGTGACAAGCCCAAGTAGCGAGAGGCAGCCTCTCAAGAGGAAGGGTCTCACGTTGCAGTTTTAGTGAGCTCCAGAGTCAGATTGATACCTGCCTCAGTACGCTGCCATTTGTTGCATTGATGCAGACTTGAAACTAGTTAATACTGATGTGAAAGTGGCGGCGTAATTCTACCTTTTGTTTATAAAATTGAGCTGAAAAAATTCTCCTTTACTCCAGTTTCCACTGAATGCTCAACTATCAGTAGCTTGATATACTCTACAAAAGTTTAGGCTCTTTCTGTTCCTGCTCAGAATCTTTACTTTAAGGGTCAGAACAAGATTACAGCTGAAGTAATGGGGAGTTAGTCATCCTTGTATAAATAAGGATGACTAACACCCCCACGCCAATTATTAATACCGTAATGCCCGAATATGGTGCAAAACATACCCAAGTCTTGACAAATCTGCAGTAGTGACATTGCAATTGTTAAGCCACTGTGTGATGATACAGGGACATGGACACAACAGCTTCCTCCCAGGGCCGACTAGGCAAAGCACCTGAGTGCTACAGAGCTACAGACCAGAAGGGTGCCAGATTCAATTACTGATCTGTGCTGAGTAGGGGTGCTACGTCATCCCACGCACCCCCACCCCACCACGGGCCAGGATTTCCAATCCTGATTGCTTTCTAGCAACCCTTACTCTCAGCGATCTGCCAATGGTCTGGCACTGCTCATTGGCCAGGCTCACACACAGCCAAATGGGTGAAATGCCAGAGGCCTGCTGGCATCCACAGACCTGTACCCAGCATCAGTCAGCAATTTCAGGAGACACGGAGCAGGGGAGAAAAACTAGCAAAGACAACAAAACGTGGAGCACTCTGATAATCACCGTCTATATCAGCATCTATTGTGAATAACATCCTCAATGATCAGCATTCCTTTGAATGTTTCTTTCTTGTTCTTCCTAAGCTGCCAATATTCTATTCTGCACCTTCCAGTCTCCTCCTCGAATTTATTCATTCCCAATAACTCAAAATTGCAGATGGTTTCACATCAATTGATAGAATTTTTTAAGGAGGAAACAAGAAGGGTCGATGAGGATAGTGCATTTGATGCAGTCTACATGAATTTCAGCAAGGCTTTTGACAAGGTCCCACATGGCAGACTGGTCAAAAAAAAGTACAAGCCCATAGGATCCAAGGGAAAGTGGCAAGTTGGATCCAAAATTGGCTCAGTGGCAGGAAGCAAAGGGTAATGGCCAACTGGTGTTTTTGTGCCTGGGAGGCTGTTTCAGTGGGGTTCAGCAGGACTCAGTACTAGGTCCCTTGCTTTTTGTCATATATATTAGTGATTTGGACTTAAATGTAGGGGGCATGATTAAGAAGTTGACAGATGATACAAAAATTGGCCGTGTGGTTGATAGTGAGGAGGAACGCTGTAGACTGCAGGAAGATATCAATGGACTGGTCAGGTGGGTGGAAAAGTGGCAAATGGAATTCAATCCAGAGAAGTGTGAGGTAATGCATTTGGGGACGGCAAACAAGGGAGTACACAATAAATGGGAGGATACTGAAATGAGTAAAGGAAGTGAGGAGCCTTGGAGTGCATGTCCACAGATCCTTGAAGGTAGCAGGACAGGTATAGAAGTGGTTAAGGCGGCATATGGAATTCTTTCCTTTATTAGCCGAGGCATAGAATATAAGAGCAGGGAGGTTATACTGGAACTGTATAAAACACTAGTTAGGCCACAGCTTGAGTACTGTGTATACAGTTCTGGTCACCACATTACAGAAAGGATGTAATTGCAATAGAGAGGGTACAGAGGAGATTTACAAGGATGTTGCTAGAACTGGAGAATTTTAGCTATGAGGAAAGATTGGATAGGCTGGGGTTGTTCTCTTTGGAACAGAGGAGGCTGAAGGGTGATTTAATTGAGGTGTACAAAATAATGAGGGGCCTAGATAGAGTGGATAGGAAGGACCTATTTCTCTTGGCAAAGAAGTCAATAACCAGGGGGCATGGATTTAAAGTGATTGGTAGAAGGATTAGAAGGGAGCTGAGGAAAATTTTTTTCACCCAGAAGGTGGTGGGGATCTGGAACTCACTGCCTGAAAGGGTGGTAGAGGCAGAAACCCTCATCTCATTTAAAAAGCACCTGGATATGCACCTGAAGTGTCATGACTTACATGGCTACAGACCAAGTACTGGAAATTGGGATTAGGCTGGGCGGTTCATTTTTGGCCGGCGCGGACACGATGGGCCAAATGGCCTCCTTCTGTGCCGTAAATTTTCTATGATTCGATCCCTCAATCTTTTCTTCCTCATTCAACCTTCAGGCTTCAGGCTTTTAAAAGCCAAGCCTGTCTCCAAGTCACCTCTCAGACCTTCACAATGGAACAACAAGGGCAGCAGGTGCATGGAAACACCATCACCTCCAGGTTCCCCTCCGAGTCATACACCATCCGGACTTGGACACGTATCGCTGTTCCTTCATTGTCGTTGGGTCAAAGTCCTGGAATTCCCTACCTAACAACACTACGAGAGCACTTCCACCACACGGACTGCAACGGTTCATGGCGGCAGCTCACTACCACCTTCTCAAGGGCAGCTAGGGAGGAACAATAAATGTTAGTGACGCCCATATCCCCAGAACGAATAGAAAAGTAGTAATTAATACCTCTTGATCTATCAAGCCTTTTCTTTTCAACCTTGGTGATGCACTATATCGAGTTACATTGAGTCTACAGCACAGAAACAGGCCATTTGGCCCAAATGGTCTAGGCCGGTCTTTATGCTCCACACAAGGCTACTCCCTCCTTCATCTAACCCTATCAGCATACCCTACTATTCCTTTCTCCCTCGTGGTTATCTCGCTTCCCTTTAAATGCATCCATGCTATTTGCCTCAACTACTCCTTGTGGTAGCACGTTCCACATTCTTACTACTCTTTGGGTAAAGAAGTTTCTCCTGAATTCCCTATTGGATTTATTAGCAACTATTTTATATTTATGACCTCTAGTTTGGAATTCCCCTACAAGTGGAAACTTTTTCTCGGACGTCCACCCTATCAAACCCTTTCATTACCTTAAAGACATTTATCAGGTCACCCCTCAGCCTTCTCTGCACTACGGGCTTGACCCTTCACCTTGCTTTCTCAATGGTGAACCAAGTACTGATATTACAATTGCAAAATGACTGAACACCCCAGCACGTCAAAGACACACGGCTCATTTCCAATCTACATTTCAAGCCATCGATGACATAATAAACAGTACCGAAGTCTATTGATTAGCAGACAGTGCCCGGGACTGGATTTCCAGGCCACGGTCAAATCTCAGGTTTCAGATGATGGTTAAAAAGTCAATCAAAAGCTTAGTTTTCATAATTCAGGGCACCAGCCAAACCCAGAAATATCAAATCAAATTAGGAACATAGGAATTACTAGATGAAAAAAGACCATGGCCTATATAGTTCACCTACCATCCTGGCAGTCGCATGATACAACGATAATGGAGTTGTTGACTAATCAATCTCTATCAATTAGTGTACAACAGGCCCAGACATGACACAAGGAAAACCCCAGTGGAGGAGAGCTTTGGCAACCATAGGTCCAAAGTCACCTGTTCCTCCTAAATATTCTACACTTACCACATGCCATGTCTCAAATAATATCCCAAAATATTATTTTCTGAAAAATCTATCTAATTTGCATTTGAATCAATCAACACTAACTGCTTCTCCCTCGGGAGCCTGTTCCATAGATTGACCATCCCTCGGGAGCCTGTTCCATAGATTGACCACTCGCTCGCTGAAGTATTGTTTCCGCAGATTAGTTTTTAAATTTACCCCCCCTTGAAGTGCAGGCCGTGTCCTCTGGTTCGACAGTTCTGGACAAGATGAAGCAGCTTGTCATGGTCTACATTATCCAGTCCCTTTAGAATCCTAAAAACAGCAATCATATCACCATTCAACCTTCTCTTGTCAGTGAGGTGTGGGGAGCAGGTGGGGGGAGAAGGAAGGGGAGTCAGTGAGGGACGTGGGAGCGAGAGACGGGGTGGGGAGTGAGTGGGGGAGGAAGAACGAGGGGTGGGGAGTGAGTGGGGGAGGAAGAACGAGGAGTGGGGAGCGGTGGGGGAGGAAGAACGAGGAGTGGGGAGCGGGGGGGGAGGAAGAACGAGGAGTGGGGAGCGGGGGGGGAGGAAGAACGAGGAGTGGGGAGCGGGGGGGAGGAAGAACGAGGAGTGGGGAGCGGGGGGGGAGGAAGAACGAGGAGTGGGGAGCGGGGGGGGAGGAAGAACGAGGAGTGGGGAGCGGGGGGGGAGGAAGAACGAGGAGTGGGGAGCGGGGGGGGAGGAAGAACGAGGAGTGGGGAGCGGGGGGGGAGGAAGAACGAGGAGTGGGGAGCGGGGGGGGAGGAAGAACGAGGAATGGGGAGCGGGGGGGGAGGAAGAACGAGGAATGGGGAGCGGGGGGGAAGGAAGAACGAGGAATGGGGAGCGGGGGGGAAGGAAGAACGAGGAATGGGGAGCGGGGGGGAAGGAAGAACGAGGAATGGGGAGCGGGGGGGAAGGAAGAACGAGGAATGGGGAGCGGGGGGGGAAGGAAGAACGAGGAATGGGGAGCGGGGGGGAAGGAAGAACGAGGAATGGGGAGCGGGGGGGAAGGAAGAACGAGGAATGGGGAGCGGGGGGGAAGGAAGAACGAGGAATGGGGAGCGGGGGGGAAGGAAGAACGAGGAATGGGGAGCGGGGGGGGAAGGAAGAACGAGGAATGGGGAGCGGGGGGGAAGGAAGAACGAGGAATGGGGAGCGGGGGGGAAGGAAGAACGAGGAATGGGGAGCGGGGGGGAAGGAAGAACGAGGAATGGGGAGCGGGGGGGAAGGAAGAACGAGGAATGGGGAGCGGGGGGGAAGGAAGAACGAGGAATGGGGAGCGGGGGGGAAGGAAGAACGAGGAATGGGGAGCGGGGGGGAAGGAAGAACGAGGAATGGGGAGCGGGGGGGAAGGAAGAACGAGGAATGGGGAGCGGGGGGGAAGGAAGAACGAGGAATGGGGAGCGGGGGGGAAGGAAGAACGAGGAATGGGGGGGGGGGGGGAGGGAGGAAGAACGAGGAATGGGGGGGGGGGGGAGGGAGGAAGAACGAGGAATGGGGGGGGGGGGGAGGGAGGAAGAACGAGGAATGGGGAGTGGGGGGGGGGGGGGGGAGGAGGGACGGAGAGTGAGAGGAGTGGGGGGTGGGGGGAAGAGAAGGGGAGTCAGTGAGGAACGGGGGAGTGAGGGACGGGGTGGGGAGTGAGGGGGAGGAGGAAAGGGAGTCAGTGAGGGACGAGGGAGTGAGGGACGGGGTGGGGAGTGAGGGGGAGGAGGAAGGGGAGTCAGTGAGGGACGGGGGGAGTGAGGGACGGGGGGAGTGAGGGACGGGGGGAGTGAGGAATGGACAGAGTGAGGGAAGGGGGGGGAAGAAGGGCAGTCAGTGGGGGGGGAAGAAGGGCAGTCGGTGGGGGTGGGGGAGGGGGAGTGAGGGACAGGGTGGGGAGTGAGGGGGAGGAGGAAGGGGAGTCAGTGAGGGACTGGGGAATGAGGGACAGGGTGGGTGAGTGTGAGGGGGGAGGAGTGGGGGGAGGGGGGAGGAGTGGGGGGAGGGGGGAGGAGTGGGGGGAGGGGGGACAGGGAGTGAGGGACAGGGAGTGAGGGGAGGAGGGACGGGGGAGAAAAGAGTGAGCACCAGGGCAGTAGAGTCAGTTTGCGGGGTATTTTCTCCCTCAGATGTCGGAGGGCGGAGCCGGGACTCGGTATTAAACGGCCCGAGTCCGAGCACCGCTCCTTTATTCGGTTTAAACCCTACTCCTTGCCGGCCCGGTGCATGAGTCGAGCCCCTGCAGGACGGCCACGATCTGACCCTCCCCGCCAGGGCTCCATCCTCCCGGCCACTCACCGGCTCCGACCCACCCGGGACTGTCAGACGCGGCCAGCCCTGCGCTGCGGCCTACACAGAGAGTCCAGACCCCGCTCCCTCCCAGCCTGAACCCCGAGGATCGCCTCCTCATCCGCCGCTCCGGATACAACATGTAACCGGGGAGGGGGCAGTAGGCCTGAAGGCTCGGGGTTACTCTCAAGCCCCGCTCCCCGAATCTCACTCACCCGATCGCTACTCCTTCGGCCTGTCTGTACCGAGTGTCCGCAACTGAGTCAAGACCGTCTCCCCACCCCCCCACCGGCGGGCCTGTCAATCATCGAGTCCCGCCTCTAACATCCACTGTCAATCATCGAGTCCCGCCTCTAACATCCACTGTCAATCATCGAGTCCCGCCTCTAACATCCACTGTCAATCATCGAGTCCCGCCTCTAACATCCACTGTCAATCATCGAGTCCCGCCTCTAACATCCACTGTCAATCATCGAGTCCCGCCTCTAACATCCACTGTCAATCATCGAGACCCGCCTCTAACATCCACTGTCAATCATCGAGACCCGCCTCTAACATCGACTGTCAATCATCGAGTCCCGCCTCTAACATCCACTGTCAATCATCGAGACCCACCTCTAACATCCACTGTCAATCATCGAGTCCCGCCTCTAACATCCACTGTCAATCATCGAGTCCCGCCTCTAACATCCACTGTCAATCATCGAGTCCCGCCTCTAACATCCACTGTCAATCATCGAGACCCGCCTCTAACATCCACTGTCAATCATCGAGTCCCGCCTCTAACATCCACTGTCAATCATCGAGTCCCGCCTCTAACATCCACTGTCAATCATCGAGTCCCGCCTCTAACATCCACTGTCAATCATCGAGACCCGCCTCTAACATCGACTGTCAATCATCGAGTCCCGCCTCTAACAGCTCCTGTCAATCATCGAGACCCGCCTCTAACATCCACTGTCAATCATCGAGTCCCGCCTCTAACATCCGCTGTCAATCAATCAGTCAGCCCCGCCTCTAATGGGCGCTGTCTATCATTGAGTCCCGCCCCTCTGCGGGAATGACTGTCCACCACCGAGTCCCAGCACCCCATCGACTGTCAATCACTGGAACACCACCTGCACTCGCTCTTATCAGAGTCCCAGCTTCCAGCAGCAATTGTCAATCAAATAAACTCCGCCCCCCTCTCTCCTTTCACTCTAAATCTCCTGCAAACTCTCCCAAACACTGAGCCCCGCCTCTCCTGCCAATCAATGGGACCAGAAAGGAGATGATCTTGTGGAGGCAGAGGGCATGGCCAAGATACTAAATGAGCACTTTGCATCTGTCTTCACTAAAGGAGAGGATGCTGCCAATGTTACAATAAAGGAGGCGGTAGTCGAGAAATTGGATCGGATAAAAATAGATAAAGTGGAGGTACTTAAAAGATTGGCAGCGCTCAAAGTAGGAAAGTGAGCCGGTCCGGATGGGATGCATCTGAGGTTGCTGAGCTAAGTAAGGGTGGAGCTGGCAGAGGCTCTGGCCACAATCTTCCAATCCTACTTAGATATGGGAGCGGTGCCAGAGTTGCAGGATTGCAAATGTTACACCCTTGTTCAAAAGAGGGGAGAGTGATAAAACCAGCAACGACAGGCCAGTCAGCCTAATGTCAGTGATGGGAAAACTTTTAGAGACAATAATCTGAGGCAAAATTAATTGTCACTCGGAAAAATATGGGTTAACAAATGACAGCCAGAATAGATTTGTTGAAGGCAACATGTGTTTGGTTAACTTGATTGAGTTCTTTGATGAAGTAACAGAGAGGGTTGATGAAGGTTGATGTGTTTATGGACTTTCAAAAGGTTTAACAAAGTACCACATAATAGACTTATTAGCAAAATTGAAGCCCATGGGATTAAAGGGACAGTGGCAGTGTGGATATGAAATTGGCTAAGGGTCAGAAAACAGAGAGTAGTGGTGAATGGTTGTTTTTCAGACTGGAGGGAAGTATACTGTGGTGTTCCCCAGGGGTTGGTATTAGGCCCATTTCTCTTTTTGATGTATATTAATGACCTGGACTTGGGTATAGAGGGTATAATTTCAAAGTTTGCAGATGACCTGAAACTCAGAAATATAGTAAACAGTGAAAAGGATAGTAACAGACTTCAGGAGGACACAGACTAACATATGGCAGATGAAATTTAATGCAGAGAAGTTGGAAGTGATGTATTTTGGTAGGCAGAATGAGGAGAGGCAAAATAAACTAAATGGTACAATTTTAAAGGGGGTGTAGGAACAGAGAGACCTGGGGGTGTAGGTTCACAAATCTTTGAAGGTGACAGGACAAGTTGAGAAGGCTGTTAAAAAAGCATATGTAATTCTTGGCTTTATAAACATAGGCATAGAGTACAAAAGCAAGGAAGCTGTGCTAAACCTTTATAAATCACTGGTTAGGCCCCAGCTGGAGCACTGTGTCCAATTCTGGGCACCACACTTTAGGAACGATGTCAAGACCTTAGAGTGGGTGCAGAGGAGATTTACTAGAATGGTACCAGGAATGAGGGACTTCAGTTATGTGGACAGACTAGAGAAGCTGGGGTTGTTCTCCTTAGAGCAGAGAAGGTCAAGGGGAGATTTAATAGAGGTGTTCAAAATCATAAAGGGTTTTGATGGAGTAAATAAGGAGCAACTACTTTCAGTGGCAGAAGGGTAACCAGAGGACACAGATTTAAAGTAATTAGCAAAAGAACTAGAGGTGAGGTGCGGAGAAATTTTTTTATGCAGCAAGTTTTTATGATCTGGAATGCACTGCCTGAAAGGGTGATGGAAGCAGATTCAATAGTAACTTTCAAAAGGGAATTGGATAAATACTTGAAGGGAAAAAATTTGCAGGGCTATGGGGAAAGGGAAGGGGAGTGGGACTAATTGGATAGCTTTTTCAAAGATCAGGCACAGGCATGATGGTCTGAATGGCCTCCTTCTATGCTGTATCATTCCATGATTCTATAAACACACGCTTAGCGAGTTCTATCAATCACTGAGTCCCCGCCTCCTGTAGCACCTACCAATCGATGCACAGCTAGCAAGTTTTGTCAATCACTGAGTCTCTGCCTCCAACATCACATGCCAATCAATGCATACCTTGCAAGTTCTGTCAATCACTGTGTAACTGCATCCAGGAGCAGCTGTCAATCAATCCACCCCTCCAACAGTGCTTGTCATATAAAACCATTCAGCCCTTTGAGCCATATCATGGCTGATCTGTACCTTAACTCCATTTATCTTTCCTCCATATCCCTTGATACCCATACCTAACAAAAATCTTACTCTCTGTCTTGAAAATTTCAATTGATCCAGCAATCCACAGCTTTTTAGGGATTTCCAGATTTCCACTACCCCTTCTGATTTCAGACCAAAATTGCTTAGCTCTAATGGCTTGACCACTTGGGCCAGGTGTCAGGTTTGGTTTAGTAGTAGTAGTAGTACTCTTGCTTCTGGGTCAGAAGGTTGTGGGTTCAAATCCCACTCTATGGAGACTTGAGTATATAATCTAAGCTGACATTTCAGTGGAGTACTGCTCCTCTTTTGGATGAGATGTTAAACCAAGGCCCTGTCTGCCCTCTTGGTTTGATATAAAAGATCCCATGGTGATATTTGAAGAAGAGCAAGGGGTCCTCCTGGTGTCCTGGCCAATATTTATCCCTCAACCACCATCAACCCCTCGAGCCTGCTCCGCCATTCAATTAGATTAGGGCTGATCTACACCTCAACTCTATTTATTCGCCTTCAGCTGCATAGGCTCTATGCTCTGGAATTCCTTCCCTAAATCTCTCTGCCTCTCTCTCTTCCTTTAAGATGCTCCTTAAAACGTACATCTTTAACCAAACTGTTGGTCATCTGTCCCAATACCTCCTATGTGGCTGGGTGTGAAATTTTGTTTGATAACGCTCCAGGGAAGCGCCTTGGGACGTTTCACTACGTTAAAAGGCGCGATATAAATGCAAGTTGTTGTCGTCGGGTCATTGCCCATTTTAAAATATTTAAAAGTGAAAGCTCTCGCCCACATTGAGAACTAGCTGCTGAAGCAGGCAGAGTCAAAGTGCACGTCAAAGCATACAGGCACCGAGCGAGATATGTAGTCTCTGCGCCTTGCTGGAACATGGGGTAACTGCAGTATAACTACAGCTTAAATCATTTGTAAACAATTTTACAACACCAAGTTATAGTCCAGCAATTTTATTTTAAATTCACAAGCTTTCGGAGGCTTCCTCCTTCGTCAGGTAAATGTTCAGGAGCTCCTTGAAGTCTACGCATTTATACATCACAGAACAATACATGGTGTTTACAGACTGCCCCTGCAACTGCCCGTTGCCAAGGCAATCACCGTGTTCAGACAGAGAGGTGTCACCTGCAGAACCCCCGAATATACATTCAACAAAAAAACAAACAGGAAAAAAAACAGAGAGAGGCAGAAACATCCGGAAGGCAGAGAAAGCCAGCAAATGACCCATTATATTAAAAACAGATAACATTTGTTCACTGGTGGGGTAACGTGTAGCGTGACATGAACCCAAGATCCCGGTTGAGGCCGCTTTTCTTCTTTGCATTTTTATTTGTCAGATGTGCAACCCTCATCGCTCAACTTTGCTCCCGATTTTTTTTTTATGTTGCATTTTTTTTGCAGTGCACAGCAGCTGGGCGACTTGTCGCGAAAGCTTTGGAACCCGGAAGTTGTGCGCGTCGGCTTGCTGTCAGTCCCCATCCAGGCAATTCAGGAAGAGCCCGGGAGGAGGAGCAGGAGCTGCTCTGAATGCACCATCATCACTCCCCCCCTCCCTCCGCCGACCCGCAGCAAGCACCCTGCACCCTGCCTCGCACCCACGGACAGCGATCGCTGCATTCTCTGCCCACCTCTTCCACACACTCACAAGGTGGGAGAGACAAGCTCCTCCTCCCCTTTTGTATCTGTTATCAGGGCTGGTAAGTGTATTATTATTGATAGGCACCTTGGTGCATTAATGCGTCTGGAAGAATCCAGGGTGACGATTGTTATTTGCATATCGTATTATATTAAATCATCTCAATCCTTACCTTTATTTTTTTCTGTTATAAACAAGATTTCAAGAGGAATTCGAAGCTGAGCTGCATGCTGGTCCAATATCAAGGTAGAGAAATGCATTGATATTATTGTTGAATTTCTGGTTGCAAATATCAATAATTATGTTTAATGCAAAATTCGCCGATCGATTTGACTGATTTTTTTGTTGTTGTTGTTGGTTGAACAATATTTGGGATTTGCATTTGACAAGTTGCACCTTAACAGGTCGGCTGGCTGGCCGGAGGGGGATGGAAAATAGAAGATATGCAAGATCTATCCGAGGAAACCATTAAAGATCCACGGTCTGCTCTAAAGAACCTGGCGCTGCGAGCGGTTGGTTTGCCGGTGTCTCTGTACAATTCCCTGCCCGAGGTTAGCCCACGTTACCTCTTGAATTCAATGTGTTTGTAGGTCGTGAAGTTGGGAAAAAGCTGCCCCCCCCCCCCCCCCCGTCTAGTATTTGGGTTTTTGAAAGGGGGAGGGGGGTCAGCAAGGTCATCGGAGATCAGTCTATCTGTTGCAAACGAAAATCTGTTTTGTTGACTTTCTGGCACGTTATTTCTGCTGTTTGTACACTAATATAAAAATGTATTCTGCAAAAATAACACTGACATTTGACGCTGTCTCTCAGAAGTTAAGACAGGGCCACACTGGAAATGTGTCACTGTCTTTAGGGAGTCCCCAAGAGTGTGTAAATGTTTGCAGGGGGTCTCTGGGAGTGCATCAGTATTTGCAGGGGGTCTCTGGGAGTGTGTCAATATTTGCAGGGGGTCTCCAGGAGTGCATCAGTATTTGCAGGGGGTCTCTGGGAGTGTGTCAATATTTGCAGGGGGTCTCCAGGAGTGCATCAGTATTTGCAGGGGGTCTCTGGGAGTGCATCAGTACTTGCAGGGGGTCTCTGGGAGTGCATCATTATTTGCAGGGGGGTCTCTGGGAGTGTGTCAATATTTGCAGGGGGTCTCCAGGAGTGCATCAGTATTTGCAGGGGGTCTCTGGGAGTGCATCAGTATTTGCAGGGGTTTTCTGGGAGTGCATCAGTGTTTGCAGGGGTTTTCTGGGAGTGCATCAGTATTTGCAGGGGGTCTCTGGGAGTGCATCAGTATTTGCAGGGGGTCTCTGGGAGTGCATCAGTATTTGCAGGGGGTCTCTGGGAGTGCATCAGTATTTGCAGGGGGTCTCTGGGAGTGTGTCAGTGTTTGCAGGGGGTCTCTGGGAGTGCATCAGTATTTCCAGGGGGTCTCCGGGAGTGTGTCAGTGTTTGCAGGGGGTCTCCGGGAGTGTGTCAGTGTTTGCAGGGGGTCTCCGGGAGTGCATCAGTATTTGCAGGGGGTCTCCAGGAGCGCGCCAGTATCTGCAGGAGGTCCCCAGATGTGTGTGTAAATATTTGTAGAGTTTGAAAACACAGAAACGAGAAGGTTGAAAGAGGTCTTTAAGGTAATAGAGTTTGATAGGGTAGACGTAGAGAAAATGTTTCCACTTGTTGGGGAGTCCAAAACTAGAGGTCATAAGTATAAAATAGTTGCTAATAAATCCAATAGGGAATTCAGGAGAAACTTCTTTATCCAAAGAGTGGTTAGAATGTGGAACGCAATACCACAAGTAGTAGTTAAAGCAAATAGCATAAATGCATTTAAGGGGAAGCTAGAAAAGCACATGAGGGAGAAAGGAACAGAAGGGTATCCTGATAGGGTTAGAGGAAGTAGGGAGGGAGGAGGCTTGTGTGGAGCATAAACGCCAACATAGACCAGTTGGGCCGAATGGCCTGTTTCTGTGCTGTAGTCTCTCTCCACTCAGAGGGTCGTGAGTATTTGGAATTCTCTACCCCAGAGGGCTGTGGATGCTCAGTCATTGAATATATTCAAGACTGAGATCGATAGATTTTTGGAGTCTCAGGGAATCAAGGGATGTGGAGATCAGGCGGAAAAGTGGAGTTGAGGTTGAAGATCAGCCGTGATCTTAATGAATGGAGAAGCAGGCTCGAGGGGGCCGTGTGGCCTACTCCTGCTCCTATTTCTTATGTTTCTTATGTCTTGATGTAATTCGATGTAAAAGTTTTAAAACCACTGACCTTGTGCAGTGTTAATGCTTTTTTTGAAGTTTTTTTTTATTCGTTCGCGGGATGTGGGCGTCGCTGGTGAGGCCAGCATTTATTGCCCATCCCTAATTGCCCTCGAGAAGGTGGTGGTGAGCCGCCTTCTTGAACCGCTGCAGTCCGTGTGGTGACGGTTCTCCCACAGTGCTGTTAGGAAGGGAGTTCCAGGATTTTGACCCAGCGACGATGAAGGAACGGCGATATATTTCCAAGTCGGGATGGTGTGTGACTTGGAGGGGAACGTGTGTTTCCATAAACTGCATTGGGTGTGAGTCTAAAGCATTGACTGTAAGTTTTGGGATGTGGGCGATATGCGCATTTTATTGCCCATTCCTAGTTACCCTGAGAAGGTGATAGGCTTTCCCCTAGAAACGCTGCAGTCCCTGTAGCGAAAGTGCTCCCACAATGATATTCAGTAGGGAATTCCATCATTCTGACCTAGCAGTGATGAAAAAGTAGTGATACATGTCCAAGACAGGATGATGTGTGACTTGGAGGGGAACTTGGAGATGACGCTGTTCCCACAACACTGCTGCTCTTGTTCTTCGTGGTGTTAGAGGTCATAGGAAAGGGAGGTGCTGTTGAAGGAATCTTGGTGAGTTACTGCAGTGCATCCTGTAGATCATACACACTGCAGTACAGCAGTGACGGAAGGGGGTGGATACTGAGTCCAGTGTGCTGAGTGATATTTTCACGACATCCATCCAGATAAACTGGGGCTGTCATGAGCATAATCTTCCTTGGGGGAGGGTCTCTTTGAGGTCAAAGTGACAGACCTGGTGATGGAAGTTGAGAACTAAGTCAAGCCCAAGTCCCTAACTCAGTACTCTGATTCCTCAACCAAGCAGATCTGCAGTGCCCGGGGCACTGTAGATGATTGACCAAACGGACTAGCCCACTTGTGGAGTAGACCTGTCCTTGGGGGCTGTGATTCTACTCACCTGTTTGCAGGTAAGCCAGTGCTTGAAGGTGAAGGACCAAGGGCCATTGTGCAGAACACCACCCTAGGCTGAAAAGAGAAGGTGATGTTGTGGGAAAAAATCACCACTCGGAGTCAGACTTAAAGATTCAACCTGCAGTTTATTGTACAAAGCTTTGGGAGAAGGACTGGACACTCCGTAGTGAACGCAGCTACCTTCTCAACTTTAAAATGGTTGTCATGCTTTTTTATACCTTTGAAATACAGATTTCAGTAGCTTTTACATCATTAATCTTGATTACACACATTAACCAATTAAGTCCGCACAGCAACAACGGACAGTTTACACATTAACCAATTAAGTCCGCATAGCAACAACGGACTGCTTACGCATTAACCAATTCATTCCGAACAACTATTATCACCTTAAGACAGCATGCCTTTGTTTCATGCAGTCTGGTTCTATAGTTTTATCAGTTCGTTATGAAATGTCCTTTGTATTCTCAGACTGTAAGCCAGTTCTGGAATGTACAAACTCTACACTTTTAACTGTCTTTCCCACAGTCACAGAATCCATTTTATTTAATAGTGTCCCTTTGTTTAATAGAATCCATTTTGTTTAATTAAGTGTCCATTTTATTAGTAGTCAAGCGTTATATTTAAGCCTTTAATTAAGGTTAGTCTAATCTACACAAAGCGCATTTCAGTGTGGTTTTTAGGGTAAATACCACTGTCGTGTACCCATTAGTCACTTCATCGTTGCCTTTAATTCAACAGTCCAAAATCCACGCTAACAGTGAGGTCAATCAGGAAGTCGAAATTAGGAACCTAGAAACAGGTGTAGGCCATTCAGCCCCTCGAGCCTGTTTCACCATTCAATTAGATCATGACTGATCTGTATCTCAACTCCATTTACCCGACTTCATTCCATATTCCTTAATACCCTTACCTAATACAAAATCTATCGATCTCAGTTTGAAATTTTCAATTGACCCCCAGCCTCAAAGAGAGAGAGTTCCAGATTTCCACTCCTCTTTGTGTGAAGAAGTACTTCCTCGCTTCACCCCTGAATGGCCTAGCTCTAATTTTAAGGTTATTCCCCTTTGTTATGGACTCCCTATGTCAACTAACTAATTATACAGTTGTATAAAGCTCTGGTTAGACTGCATCTGGAGTACTGCAATCAGTTCTGCGCACCGCACCTCAGGAAGGATATATCGGCCTTGGAGGGGGTGCCACGCAGATTCACCAGAATGAAACCGGGGCTAAAAGGGTTAAATTATGAGGATTTAAATTAGGTGACACCAAGCTTGAGTTTTAAAAGCTTGAAGGAGGAAGGGAAGATTTGGGAAGTTCGGGTGGATTTTCCCTCCAATTGTCTGTTTTGAGATGTTGGAAAAGAATGAGTTGAAGTAGGAGACGGCGTGATGGGCCTTG
Source organism: Heptranchias perlo (assembly GCF_035084215.1). Taxonomy (NCBI): domain Eukaryota; kingdom Metazoa; phylum Chordata; class Chondrichthyes; order Hexanchiformes; family Hexanchidae; genus Heptranchias; species Heptranchias perlo. The sequence continues at coordinate 12,605,988 of NC_090333.1, read as the reverse complement.
ATTTCAACGTAATCAGGATGTAGGCAATAGGACGAGTGTGTAGTACGGAATAGTTGCAGCTTAGGAAGAAGCAGAGGTGAAAGTGCAGAGAAGCACTGACCATAGCAATATTGTCAAGGTGGAAGAGTTGCAGCTTCCAGGTGCTGTAGTAGTTGAGTATTTAATGGCTGCTTTGAAGCACACCGTACCAACAAGATTTAATTAAAAAATTTAAAGTGCCTCATAACAGACAGGTGCATTTAATAAAGTTGTTGGCTGATTTATTCACTGCCTCTCAGTCAGCACCTTATTTGAATGAAACCGAAGGTGAGCTCTGGCTCCGCCCGGTTGTTTAGTGAGTTTCTCCAGTGAGTAGTTGAGCTGCACAGACCAGAAAGATCCTAGATTCAGTCCTGAGTTAAGTGATCTCAACCGGGGCAGTGGTAGGTGTGGTACAATTAGTTTTATCATCACCATCACCAACAGGAATCATATTATAGAATCATAGAATTTTACAGCACAGAAGGAGGCCATTCTGCCCATCGTGCCTGTGCCAGTTCTTTGACAGAGCAATCCAATTAGTCCCACTCCCCTGCTCTTTCCCCAGAGCCATGCAATATTCTTCCTTTTAAGAATTCATCCAATTCCCTTTCGAAAGTTACTATTGAAACTGCTTCCAACATCCTTTCAGGAGGTGCATTCCAGATCATAACAACTCGCTGCGTAAAACTATTTCTCCTCATCTCTTCTTTGGCTCTTTTGCCAATTACCTCACATCTGTGTCTTCTAGTTACTGACCCTTCAGCCAGTGGAAACAGTTTCTCCTTATTTACTCTATCAAAACTCTTCAAGAACTTGTATTTATATAGCACCTTTATTGTAGAGAAATGTCCCAAGGTGCTTCACAGAGGCATAATCAGACAAAAATTGATACTGAGCCAAAGAAGGAGCTACTAGGAGGGGAGATCAAAAGCTTGATCAAAGAGATGGGTCTTAAAGCAGGCGAGGGGGAGGGGTTTAGGGGGGGAATTCCAAAGTGTGGGGCCCATAGGCCCTGCCATTATTGTCCATGGGCTATAATAATCAGTACCCTTGATCATTTGAGTTTTATTTTTTAATTTTAGTGTTCTTCACCCAGAAGAAAAAAATTGAATGATTTTCTGACTTGGAGCTCCTGGCAGGGAGTCTCGCCTGTCGAGAGTGCGTCGCATCGCACATCAGGGTTTACAATGTGCACTCCCAGTTGGGGGAAGCTCCCTACCAGGAGAACCGACTCAGAAAATTGCCCCTAAAAAGTATTCCTACGTCTCAAGGATGGGGCCTAGATTTAAGAGTTTTTTTTATTCGTTCATGGGATGTGGGCATCGCTGGCAAGGCTAACATTTATTGCCCATCCTTAGTTTAAGGTGTTCAATTGTCTTAAAGGAGGGGGGGGGTGGAGGGGTTTAGGCAGGGAATTCCAGAGTGTGGGGTCTAAATGGCTGAAGGCAAGGCCACCAATGGTGGGGTGAAGAAAGGGTGGGGGTGTACACGCAGCTCACCAATCACTTCTGTCCATCTGCGATATTGTATTGCAATGTTGCAGAACCAGCTGTAGAAATCTCCTGCGATGTATTTTGCATTTTACAGTTATTAATGAATAAACCTATGAATAAACCATTTTTCCCTTCCAATCTGCATTAGGTAAAGCTCTCTCCTCTTCTGAAGAAACTCTTCCTGATCTCCGTCGTTGGGGCTGCTTCCTTCGCTGTTTTGGCTCATCAGTTGAAACGAAAGCGTGTGAAGAAGAAGAAGCAGAAGGAGAAGGAGCAGTTGCCATGGGAACAAGAGCTTTTTGTTCCAGAATTTTCCAGAGCAGCAGCATCAGAAAAAGGTAATCGTAGACACTTTTTTTGTTTCGCTTGCTTCATGTTTTCTGCATACATTCCATGGCAGGCTATAAATAATTTCTCATTTTGACTTCACAGAAAGTTTTCCTGTAATATTCTGGTGACTGTGGAGAATAGAAACAGGAGTAGGCCATTCAGCTCCTCAAGCCTGTTCCACCATACAATTAGATCATGGCTGATCTGTACCTTAACTGCCATTGCTCCATATCTCTTGCTACCCTCTCCTAACAAAAATATTTGGATCTCAGTCTTAAAAATTTCAATTGACCCAACATCCACAGTCTTTTGGAGGAGAGTTCCAGATTTCTACTACCCTTTATTTAGAAAATGCTTCCTGATTTCACTTTTAAATGGATTAGCTCTCATTTTAGGATTACGTCCCCTTGTTCTGGAATCCCCCACCAAAGGAAATAGTTTCTGTACATCTACCCTGTTGAATCCCTTTATCATTTTAAACATTCGATTAGGTTACCCCTCAACCTGCTAAACTCAAGGGAATACAAACCTAAGTTTGTGCAACCTGTCATCATAATTTTGCCCTTTTAGCCCCGGTATCATTCTAGTGAATCTGCGCTGTACCCCCTCCAAGGCCAATATATCCTTCCTGAGGTTTGTTGTCCAAAACTGGATGCAGTACTCCAGATGGAGTCTAACCAAGGCGCTCTGTACAACTGAAGCATCACTTCCTCACTTTTGAATTCCAACCCCCCCTTGAGATAAAGGCCAGCGTTTCATTAGCCTCTTCAATTTTTTTTGTACCTATGCATTAGCTTTTAGTAAGAAAGACTGCTGTGTTCTAGCAACTTAACTGTTCATCTCTTTCAGTCTGCCTGACGGAAACTTCAATTATGCACCTCAAAAGAGAGGTCTGTATAAAGGTTCTTACATGCAATCACAGAGTTCCTCTCTCAGAAGTTCAATTATTAATGTTTAAAGAGCACAGGCAGTAGTACTGTCTGCACTGTCCAAAGGCTTCAATTAATTGAAGGTGGAAAGAAAGAAAGAACTCACATTTATGTAGCGCCTTTCACGATCTCAGGACAGCCCAAAGGGATTTACAGCCAATGACGTACTCTTGAAGTGTAGTCACTGTTGTAACGTAACATAGAAAACATGGAAGCCGATTTGAGCACAGCAAGGTCCCACAAACAGCAATGAAGTAAATAACCAGATAATCTGTTTTAGTGTTGTTGGTTGAGGGATAAATATTGGCCAGGACACCAGGGAGAACTACCCTGCTCTTCTTCGAAATAATGCAATGGGGTCTTTTACAACCACCTGAGAGGGCAGACGGGGCCTCGGTTTAACTTCTCATCCGAAAGACGGCACCTCCGACAGTGCAGCGCTCCCTCAGTACACAGGCTGAACTTTTAACCCAAAGGGTGTTAGAGTTGCTGAATGTGTCACCACAGAAGTTCATTGAACCAGATGGCATAAATGGGTTCAAGAAGCAATCAGATGTGTTTCTGGAGAGAGAAAGGATTGAAGGGCACGACGAAAAGGTAATAGTTGGGGGTTGATGTGTGAAAACGGGACAGCCCTGTTTGAGGTTAATGGCATCTTCCTGTCCTTAAAAATTCTTACGTTCTTATGCTTTTAGTCAGTAACTGTCCGTCAAGAGGCCCATTCAGATCGCTGACATATGGTACTTTAAAGCAGAACATTTTCCATCCTTATGTGGAATTGCAGGTCAAAGAAGGTTAAACACCCTGAAGCAAACTGCTAACTAATGCACAACTGAATGTAAATTCATCCACTAATTTTCTGTTAAAGGGTTCACCATATGCTCGGCTCAGTTGATTGCACTCTGAGTCCAGAGGTTGATGTCAAGGATTTGAGCACATTCTCTGTGCTGAACCCTCAGTACAGTACTGATGGAGTGCTGCCTTATCTGAGGCAACGACCCTAGGATGAGACATTAAACTGAGATCCTGAGTGTCTATTCTGGTGGTTCACGTGGATGTTAAAGATTCTGTGGCACCATCCAAAGAAGAGCAGGCAATTCTGGTGTCCTGGCCAACATTTCTCCCTCAGCCAACACCATTAAGAACAGATTAACTGACTGTTTATCTCAATCGCTGTTTGTAGGACCTTGCTGTGCGCGAATTGGCTGCCGGGTTTCCCTACATTACAACAGTGACTACGCTTCAAAAAGTACTTTATTGGCTGTAAAGCGCTTTGGGACACACTGAGGTCGTGAAAGGCACTATGAAAAATGCAAGTCTTTCTTTCATTTTGCAGAAGCTTCTTTTGATGGGTCAGTGTAGGTTCTTGTACGTTGGCTGTACTTAAGGCATTGTAGGATGAGAAAAGCTTAAAAGCTACCACCCTTTGTACGTGTAGCTGGGTTAGATAACCATAGACCAGATGTACGGAACAGGAGACACTGATAGTGGAACAGATGGAGCAGCGCTCTCAAAAGAGGCTCATCAGAATCGGTGATGAAGTAGCAGATGTGCACTGTCTTGACATTCTGCGTTTTGGTTGAGATGGGGCACACTACGAATAAAGCGGCATACCGATAACCAAAACCAAATGTTCTCCGCCACGTGCCAAAATGCAGCAGAACCCCGTATCGTCCCGTGTTGTCAGCTCAGCGAGGTAGTTAAAATCGGGTCCCTAGATTACTTATCACTGTAGCTACCACTGTGCACGCTCTCTCCTCCCCCTGCCCTTGTCAGCATTTTTAAAAATGGATTTCTTTTGCTGAAGCATAATTTAATTCCGTCTGACAGTCAGAAAGCAGTAATGGATTTTAACGTAATTGTGTCTCTCTCCCGATTGAATAGCTGCTTGTAAGCTGACCACACGAGTGATTATCTAGTGAAAACACTTAAACGTTGAATCAATACTTACCCATCCCAGCTTCCAATTGGAATCAATAGAGAAGGGAAAAAAAGGAATTTTTTTCTGTGTGCTCATCCAGCAGAGACGTGTGACTGCTGAAGATCAGAATGACTTACATTGGCATATATTGGCCTTGGAGGGGCTACAGTACAGATTCACCAGAATGATACTGGGGCTTAAAGAGTTAAATTATGAGGACAGGCTTGGGTTCTCAACCTTCTAAACTTAGGTTTAGAAAGTTGAGATGTGATCTAATTGAGGTCTTTAAAATGATTCCACAACATTCGAAAGGAAAGGTCTAGATGACTTCACAAATCTAGTGCCTCATCAGTCCTCAGTCAAGTCTCTTTGGATAATTCATACTAGTTTGCTCTTTTACTAAGTGGCAGCAGGTGTACAAAGACAGCTAAGTGTCTGAGCATAGGTATCATGCATAAGGTGTCAGCCTTGGCTCAGTTTGTAGCACTCTCGCCTCTGAGTGAAGGTCATGGGTTCGATAAGACCATAAGAGATAGGCGCAGGAGTAGGCCATTTGGCCTTTCGAGCCTGCTCCGCCATTTAATGAGATCATGGCTGATCTGATTTTTACCTCAACTCCACATTCCCGCCTTTTCCCCATATCCTTTGACTCCCTTGCTGATCAAAAATTTGTCTAACTCAGCCTTGAATGCATTCAATGACTCAGCCTCCACAGCTTTTTGGGGTAAAGAATTCCAAAGATTCACGACCCTCCGGGAGAAGAAATTCCTCCTCATTTCAGTCTTAAATGGGTGACCCCTTATTCTGAGACTATGGCCCCTAGTTGTAGATTCCCCCATGAGGGGTAACATCCTCTCAGCATCTACCCTATTGAGTCCCCTCAGAATCTTATATGTTTCAATAAGATCTCCTCTCATTCTTCTAAACTCCAATGAGTATAGACCCAACCTGTTCAATCTTTCCTCATAAGACAACCCTTCCATACCCGGAATCAACCGAGTGAACCTTCTCTGAACTGCTTCCAATGCAAGTATATCCTTCCTTAAATAAGGACACCAGAACTGTACGCAGTACCCCAGGTGTGGTCTCACCAGCACCCTGTACAGTTGTAGCATGACTTCCCTGCTTTTATACTCCATCCCTCTAGAAATAAAGGCCAATATTCCGTTTGCCTTCCGGATTACCTGCTGCACCTGTATGTTGATTTTTTGTGTTTCATGTACGAGGACACCCAGATCCCTCTGTACTGCAGCATTTTGTAGTATTTCTCCATTCAAATAATACTTTGCTTTTTTATTTTTCCTCCCAAAGTGGATGACTTCACATTTTCCCACATTATATTGCATCTGCCAAATTTTTGCCCATTCGTTTAACCTGTCAATATCCCATTGAAGACACTTTGCAGACACTTTGTGTCCTCCTTGCAACTTGCTTTTCCATCTATCTTTGTATCATCAGCAAATTTGGCCACAAGACACTCTGTTCCTTCATCCAAGTCATTGATATATATTGTAAATAGTTGAGGCCACAGCACTGAGCCCTGCAGCACCCATCTCGTTACAGATTGCCATTTTGAAAATGACCCTTTTATCCCGACTCTTTGTTTTCCGTTAATTAGCCAATCCTCTATCCATGCCAGCATGTTACCCCCAACACCACGAGCTCTTACCTTGTGCAGGAACCTTTTATGTGGTCCCTTATTGAATGCCTTTTGGATATCGAAATATACTGCATCCATTGATTCCCCTTTATCCACCCTGCCCGTTACTTCCTCAAAGAACTCTAATCAAGTCCCACTCCAGAAACTTGAGCATGTAATCTAGGCTGACACTCCCAGTGCTGTATTGAGGGAGTGCTGCACTGTTGGAGGTGCCATTAAACTGAGGCCCTGTCTGCCCTCACAGGTGAACATAAAAGATCCTATGGCACTATTTCGAAGAAGAACGGGGGAGTGTCCTGGCCAATGTTTATTCCTCAACCAACATCACTGAGAAACAGATTACCTGGTCATTATCAAATTGCTGTTTGTGGGATCTTGCTGTGCTCAAATTGGCTGCTGCGTTTCCCTACATTACAACAGTGAATACACCTGAGGTTTGGAAAGGCGCTATATAAATGCAAGTTCTTTCTTTCAAACCATGATGGTAATCGGAAAGTCAATGGGGAAAAGTAAAAGATGCAATTGTGACCATAAAATCCTCCTGTTGTGATTTTCGTTCACAGGTTCGAGTTGTGCTAGCAGTAGACAAAATCTCAACCTCTCCTTGCAATCGAAGGGATCACACTCGTATAACACTTATGCATCTGCGGGACTTTTCAGCAAGTACTCTGGCTCAGTGCAGAGTCTGGCCTCGGTAAGTAGTTAATGAGCAGCAAACCAAATCTCCGGAGGTTTACGAGCACCAACGTTCAAAGCCAGGAGTTCCTTTTACATTTGGCACTTCCATAGAACACTTGTCCCACCCGCAAAAATAACTAATTTGTACCTCAAGTACAATTTCAATTCAGATAAAACAGTGATTTATTAAACCTTTATAAATAGATCAGTATGATAATGGAGATAACATTAACAGCTGCCAATGAAACAACTTCCCTGAGGATTGAAAGTAGTGTAATGGTGATTACATGCTGCATGCTTTCAACCTCCGCTGCTGCTCACTGGCCTACGTATTTTATGGCTGTCCATCGATATCTTTCTTGTCCGCAAGCATGAGATAACGCTCGGGAAAGATTGAGCAAGCTGGGGCTCTTGTCCCTGGAAAAGAGCAGACTAAGAGGAGATCTGATAGTGGTCTCTGAAATTATGAAGGAGTTCGATAGAGTGGATGTGGAGAAACTGTTTTCACTTGTGGGTGAGTCCAGAACAAGTGAGGCATCAATATAAAACAGTCACTAATATAAACCCATGGGATTAAAGGGACAGTGGCAGCATGAATACGAAATTGGCCAAGGGACAGAAAGCAGAGTGTGGTGATGAATGGTTGTTTTTCAGACTGGAGGGAAGTTTACAGTGGTGTTCCCCAGGTATTAGGACAGCTGTTCTTTTTGATATATATTAATGACCTGGACTTGGGTATACGGGGCATAATTTCAAAGTTTGCAGATGGCACGGAACTCGGAAATCTAGTAAACAATGAGGAGGATGGTAACAGACTTCAGGAAGACATGGACAGACTGGGCAGACACATGGCAGATGAAATTTAACACAAAGAAGTGTGAAGTGATACATTATGGCAGGAAGAATGAGGAGAGGCAATATAAACTAAATGGTACAATTTTAAAGGGGGTGCAGGAACAGAGAGACCTGGGGGTGTATGAACACAGATCTTTGAAGGTGGCAGGACAAGTTGAGAAGGCTGTTAAAAAAGTGTTTGGGATCCTTGGCTTTATAAATAGAGGCATAGAGTATAAAAGTAAGGAATTTATGCTAAACATTTATAAAAAAAACTGGTTAGGCCTCAGCTGGAGTATTGTGTTCAATTCTGGGCACCACACTTTAGGAAGGATGTCAAGGCCTTGGAGATAAGGGAAAACTGTTTCCAGTGGCAGAAGGATCAGTAACCAGAGGACACAGATTTAAAGTGATTGGCAAAAGAACCAGAGGCGACATGAGGAAAACATTTTGTACACAGCGAGTTGTGGTGATCTGGAATTCACCGTCTGAAAGGGTAGTGAAAGCAGATTCAATAGTAACTTTCAAAAGGGAGTTAAAGGGATAAATACTTGAAGGGAAAACCATTGCAGAGCTATGAGGAAAGAACAGGGGAGTGGGACTAATTGGATAGCTCTACAAAAGAGCTGGCGCAGCAAAATAGGCTGAATGACCTCCTGTGCTGTATCAGTCTATGATTCAAATCAAGAATTTAGGAGGAATTTCTTTACACAGAGTGGTGAGAATGTGGAACTCAGATCAGCCATGATCTCATTGAATGGCGGAGCAGGCTCGAGGGGCCGAATGGCCTACTCCTGCTCCTATCTCTTACAGTCTTATTAACTCGCTGCCACAAGGAGTAGTTGAGGTGAATAGCGTCGATGCATTTAAGGGGAGGCTTGATGCACGGATGAGGGAGAAGTTAATAGAAGGTTACAGGAGGCAGGGTGGGAAGTGGTAATTAGAGAGGGAGGAGGCCCGTGTTGAGTATAAACACTGGCAAAGACCAATTAGGCCAAATGGCCTATTCCTGTGCTGTAAATTCTATGTAATGTAATTCTATGTAACAATACAGAGCTGGAGTTCTCTCAGGTCTACAACATTATAAACACTTTGGATGTCTAGGTCAGTTGTCAGGTCTATGAGAGGATCTCCAACATGTTACTCCTTCTCCTCCATGTTTGCCACTGGATCCCCCCCCCCCCCCCCCCCCCACCGCCCCACTATCATCATTCCGCTGACTCTCCCCTTCGTCCACCAACAGGAAGAAAACAAACAAGATTTTAAAAAAAAACCCAAAGTGAGTCGCCCTGGGCTGTTCCAGTGACACAAGTGGCCGTCAGCTGGAGGGAAGCTGGCAGGGAACGACAAGCATGGTGCCCAGGAGAAACGCCAATTAAAAATGGGAAGGAAATCGATTGTACTTAACGAGCCCCGAAATTGTGAGACTCTGCTCCCGGTGTGAGTCTCACTTTACCGGAACACAGTCTCAGCATGTCCGAATGGTCAATGAAATAAAGAACGGGCCTTTGTATCGCACCTTTCACGTTCCCAAAACGCCGCACAGCCAATAAGTTACTTATTTTCCAAGTGTAATCACTGTTGCTTTGAGGTAAACGTTGCAGCCAATTTGCACACGGTGCAAGATCCCACAAACAGCAATGAGATAAGTGACCAGTTGATTTGTTTCTGTTGGTGTTGATTGAGGGAGGCCCGTTGTATATTTGCAGAACTGCAAGGTGATTTGAACCATCGTGTGCTTGGTTTTTTTTACCCAGGCCCGGAGTGTGAATTCCTCCCACAGCTGTGTATGTGCGGCGTCTAACTTGTGGGACAAGGTTGCTGAAGAAAATGAAATCAACCTGGTTAATGTGCCGGTGACTACTCCTGAAAACTTATACCTGATGGGTATGTGATTGGAGAACTGTAACTGTCCGAGAGGGAAAACTGAGTGACGTAAAGAAAGAACTTGCATATATGTATATGGCACCTTTAACGACATCCCAAAGTGCTTCACAACCAATTAAGTTCTTTTCGAAGTGTAGTCACTGATGTGACATAGGGAAACGCAGCTGCCAATTAGTGCACAGCAAGATCCCACAAACAGCAATGTGATAATTGGCCAGATAATCTGTTTTAGTGGTTTTGGTTGAAGAATAAATATTGGCCAGGACAATTGGTCAGGGGAGAATTCCCCTGCTGTTCTTCAAACAGTGCCATGGGATCTTTTACGACCACCTGAGAGGGCAGATGGGGCCTCAGTTTAACATCTAATCCGAAAGACGGCGCCTCCGACAGTGAAAGGCGCCATATAAATGCAAGTTCTTTCTTTTTTTCTTTTTTCTCTTCAATATTTGCAGTTTTTATTTTAATCTGTGCCCGGTTTGTGATAATAACGAGGATGTTGCTGTTCCTCTGACCCCTACCCCTGTGCAGGTATGGAACTGTTTGAGGAGGCACTCCAGCGATGGGAGCAGGCCCTGACTTTCCGCAGCAGGCAGGCGGAGGACGAGGCGAACTGCACCGCTGTCAAATTGGGGGCAGGAGATGCAATTGCAGAAGAAACAGTGGAGGTAGGACTTAGCAAAGAGAACGATGAGATGAAACATCAACACGGAGCACTGAGCAACGCAGGGTTATGCAAAGGTGGGGAATGTTGGAGCAAGACAGTGTCAAGAAAGAACTTGCATTGATATCGTGCCTTTCACAACCTCAGGATGTCCTAAAGTGCTTTACAGCCAATTAAGTACTTTTGAAGGGTTGTCACTCTTGTAATGCAGGAAATGCGACAGCCAATTTGCACACATTTTGCACAGCAATGCAATAATTTCCAGATAATCGTTTTTTTAGTGATGTTGGTTGAGGGATAAATATTGACCAGGACACCAGGGAGAACTCCCCTGCTCTCCTTTGAAATAGTGCCATGGGATCTTTTACGTCCACCTGAGAGGGCAGACAGGGCCTTGGTTTAAGGTCTCATCTAAAAGACAGCACTTCCGACAATGTAGCACTCTCTCAGTACTGCACTGCAATGTCAGCCTAGATTTTTGTGCTCAAGCCTCTGGAGTGGGGCTTAAACCCACAACTTTCTGATGTAGTGATGAGAGTGCTACCAACTGAGCCAAGGCTGACACCAAAGGACAATATGGTTTAGGCTGATTGGTCTATGAGGTCTGTAGTAGGGAAAGTGCTGGATTGCATTTTATAAGACGCTGCCAGCCATTAGCTAAAGACATTGTAAATTAATCAGCATGTTTTTTGAAGCATGGGTCACACCTCCTGAATCCCTTCAATCGGTAACTAAATCAGAGATGAAAATAAAGGCCGACCAGTAGATATTTACTCAGATTTTCAGACGTCATTTAACAAGTTCTGCATGCGAGGCTTTTCGAGGAAATTAAGGCTTGTTGACAAATGAGCAAACTGGATTGAAAATTGGCTCAGCTTTAAAAGAAAAAGAGAGACTTGCATTTATATAGTGCCTTTCACAACCTCAGGACGTTCCAAAGCGCTTTGCAGCCAATGAAGAACTTTTGAAGTGCAGTCACGTTGTAATGTATGAAACGTGGCAGCCAATTTGCACACAGTAAGGTCCCACAAGCAACAATGTGATAATGACCAGATAATCTGTTTTTAGTGATGTTGGTTGAGGGATAAATATTGGCCAGGACTTTTTCCTGGTGTTCTTTGAAATAGTGCCATGAGATCTTTTACACCCATCTGAGGGAGCAGACGGTGACTCAGTTTAACGTCTCATTGGAAAGATGGCTCCTCCGACAGTGCAGCACTTCCTCACTACTGCACTGGACTGTCTGCCTAGATTATGTGCTCAAGCCTATGAACTGGGACAGGAACCCCCAGCCTTCTAACGCAGAAGCGACTACCAACTGAGCCAAGGCAGACACATTTTGAAAACGGAAGCTGATGTTAAGTGTTTGACTCTTTCTGGGATAGGTACTTAGTGGAGTTCCACAGGGGTGTGTTTTGAATCTCTTGTCTTTGCACTAAATAATAGAGCATGGCACATCTAGTATTATATTATAACATTTGCTGATGACACGAAGCTGTGTGGAGAGTTAATGGATTTTAATGTGGATAAATGAAGAGCAGTGCACACATTTGGAGCAGGAAGGATGAAACATTTACATAATAAATGGGGCCCATTATCAAAAGTGGAAAAGAGCACTTAGATACGATTACCGGTCATTCACTGAATCAGTTATTAACAAGGCTAATCAGAGCATATGTTTATAAGTCAAAATAAGTTACTTTAACCCTATTTATTAAGGTTGTGTATAGAATATCATACGCAATTTCTGAACCTCATAAATATTGACCAGGACATCTTATTGGTGTTCTTCGAAATAGTGCCATGAGATCAGTGCCATTGATGCATTAGAGAGGAGCATGGATGATTTCATAAAAGAAGAAAGGAAAGAAAGAGCTTGCTTTTTAACGACCTCAGGATATCCCAAAGTGGTTTACAGCCAATTAAGTACTTTTGAAATGTAGTCACTTTTGTAACATAGGAAACGCTGCAGCCAATTTGCACTCAGCAAGGTTCCCACAAACAATAATGAGATAAATGACCAGTTACTAAAAACAGAAAATGCTGGAAATACTCAACAAGTCAGGCAGCATCTGTGGAGAAAGAAACAGAGTTAATGTTTCAGGTCGATGACCTTTCGTCAGAACTGGAAGAAGTTGAAGATTTAACAGTTTTAACAGAGCCAGGGAAAAGGGTGGGAGAGGGAGGGGAGGGGAGGGGAGGAAAGAATAAAAGGGAGGGTCTCTGATAAGATGGAGGGCAGGAGTGATTAAATGACAAAAGCGATGATGGTGCAAGGCAAGGAGAGTGATAATGGGACAAGTGAAGGAACAAAAGATGGGTCTAGAGGAGCCGTAAATGGCAACAGCAGAACCATTACCAGCACCTGCTCTCCGAAAAAATGGGAGCAGTGGTTCTGAGCTGAAGTTATTGAAATCAATGTTGAGTCCAGAAGGTTGTAAAGTGCCCAATCGAAAGATGAGTTACTGTTCCTCAAGCTTCCGTTGAGCTTCATTGGAACAGTGTAGGAGGCCGAGGACAGAGAGGTCAGAGTGGGAATGGGACAGAGAATTAAAATAGCAAGCGACCGGAAGGTTGGGGTCACGCTTGTGAACTGAGTGGAGGTGTTCAGCAAAGTGATCACCCAGTCTGCGTTTGGTCTCCCCAACGTAGAGGAGACCACGTTGTGAGCAGCGAATACAGTATATTAAATTGAAAGAAGTACAAGTAAATCAATGTTTCACCTGGAAGGAGTGTGTGGGGCCCTGGACGGTGGGAAGGGAGGAGGTGAAAGAGCAGGTGTTACATCTCCTGCACTCGCATGGGAAGGTGCCATGTGGAGGAGAGCAGTTGTTGGGGGTGATGGAAGAGTGGACCGGGGTGTCGCAGAGGGAGTGGTCCCTTCAGAATGCTGAAAGGGGAGGGAAGGGGAAGATGTGTTTGGTGGTGGGGTCGCGCTGGAGGTGGCAGAAATGGCAGAGGATGATATGTTGAATGTGGAGGCTGGTGGGGTGGAAGGTGAGGACAAGGGGGACCCTATCATGATTCTGGGAGGGAGGGGAAGGGATGAGGGCAGAAGTGCGGAAAATGGGACGAACACAGTTGAGGGCTCTGTGAACTATAGTGGAGGGCAATCCTCTGTTGAGGATAAAGGAATGCATATCGGAAGCACTGGTGTGGAAGGTGGCATCGTCAGAACAGATGCGACGGAGATGGGGAACCTGGGAGATGGGAATAGAGTCCTTGCAATCAAGGTAGTTGTGGGAGTCGTTGGGCTTATAGTGGATATTGGTTGACAGCCTATCCCAGAAATGGAGTTAGAGAAGTTGAGGAAGGGAAGGGAAGAGTCGGAATGGACCACATGAAGGCGAGGGAAGAGTGGAAATTGGAAGCAAAGTTGATGAAATTTTCCAATTCCGGGCGATAGCAGGAAACGGCACTGATACAGTTATTAATATATAGGAAAAAGAGGTGAGGGAGGGGACCTGGGTAGGACTGGAACAAAGAACGTTCCACGTTTCCCACAAAAAGGCAGGCATAGCTGGGACCCATATAGGCTCCCATAGCGACACCTTTTATTTGGAGGAAGTGAGTGGAGTCAAAGGAGAAATTGCTCAACCAGGCAGAGGAGGGTGATGGTGGATGGGGATTGATTGGGCCTCAGTTCAAGGGAGGGCCCACAGACAGTCTAGGTGGGGGATGGAGGTGTGGAGGGACTGGACCTCCATGGTGAGAAGGAGACGGTTAGGGCCGGAGTACTGGAAACTGTTGAAGTGGCGGAGGGCGTCATAAGAGTTGTGGATGTAGATTGGAAGAGACTGGACAAGGGGAGAAAAAATAGAGTTGAGATAGGAAGAAGTAAGTTCGGTGGGGCAATTACAGGCTGAAACAATGGGTCTACTGGGGCAGTCCTATTTGTGGATCTTGGGAAGGATGTAGAAGCGGGCTGTGCGGGGCTGGGGGACTATGAGGTTGGAGGCCGTGGGGGAAAGATCTCCAGAGGAGATGAGGTCAGTGACGGCGTGGGAAACTATGGCTTGATGTTCGGCGGTGGGGTCATGGTCCAGGGGGAGGTGGAGGAGGAGGTGTCGGGGAGCTGAGGACCAGCCTCAGCAAGGGTAGAGGTCTGTTCACCAAACAACAACAGCACCGCCCTTCTCAGCAGGTTTAATGACAATGTCAGGGTTGGACAGTGCTGCAAGTTCAGAGGGAGGTAGGTTAGGGTGAGTGAGGGGAGTAGAGAAATTGAGAAGGCTGATGTCACGCCGGCAGTTCCCAGTGAAAAGATCAAGAGAGGGTAAGAGGCCAGAGGGCGCGGTCCAGGTGGAACGAGAATTCCGAAGGCGGGAGAAAGGGTCCGCCGTGTGGGAGGGACTCCTGGCCAAAGAAGTGGGCGCGAAGGCGACAGAAGAAGAGGTCAGCTTCATGTCGAGGCTCGAAATTCATTGAGATGGGGGCGTAAGAGGATGAAGCTGAGGCCTTTGCTGAGGAATGATCATTCGGGGACAGAGAGGAGAAGGTCAGAGGGGATAATGAAAGCACGACAAAGGGTGAGATTGGAGGGAGGGACGGTGTCAGAGGAAAGTGAAGGGGAAGAAGGATCAGGAGGGGCGTTGGTATCTATGAGTTGTTGAAGCTTGCAGTTCTTGACGCCTGAAAGGAAGAAAAAAAAAGTTTTTTGTTAAAGCGCTGGATGAGGCGAAGGATGAAATGGAGCTGCAGACCAGGACTACTCTGAAGTAGAATGAGTCATTGCTGCTGAAGAAAGAGGCTGAATGCATGTGGCGGCACATGGCATTGAGCGTGGATCTCAGGAAGTGGCGAGAGTAGTGGTTCGAGGAACGCTAAATATCATGGCGATGTCTGTAATGATGGGTGGATCCGAACATGAAGGGTGAAATTTAAGTTGGAATCCACGTGGAATAAGTCGGAGCAGGAGACAGTTGCTGAGGGAAGAGATTTAGTATACTGTATTCGCTGCTCACAATGTGGTCTCTTCTACACTGGGGAGACCAAATGCAAATTGGGTGATCACTTTGCTGAAACCTCTGCTCAGTCCACAAGCGTGACCCTGACCTTACGGTCACTTGCCATTTTAATTCTGCGTCCCACTCCCACTCTGACCTCTCTGAACCTCACTGTTCCAATGAAGCTCAACGGAAGCTCGAGGAACAGCAACACATCTTTCAATTGGGCACTTCACAACCTTCTGGACTCAACATTGACGTCAGTAACTTCAGATCATGACCACTGCTCCCATATTTTTGGACAGCAGGTGCTGGTAATGGTTCTGCTGTTGCCATTTACATCTCCTCTAGACCCATCTTTTGTTTCTTTACTTGTCCCATTACCACCCTCCTTGCCTTGCACCATCATCCCTTTTGTCATTTAATCACTCCTGCCCTCCACCCTATCAGAGGCCTTCCCTTTTGCTCTTACCTCCCCTCCCCTTCCTCCCCCCACCCTTTCCCTGGCTCTGTACTTGTTTAAAAACTGTTAAATCTTCAACTTCTTCCAGTTCTGACGAAAGGTCATCGACCTGAAACGTTAACTCTTTCTTTCTCCACAGATGCTGCCTGACTTGCTGAATATTTCCAGCATTTTCTGTTTTTATTTCAGATTTCCAGTATCCGCAGTATTTTGCTTCTAAATGACCAGTTAATCTGTTTTAGTGATGTTAGTATTAGAGAGAGCCAACATGGATTTGTAAAGGGTAAGTCATTAGTCTATGGATATTATTTATATGGACTTTCAGAAGGCATTCGATAAGGTTCCACACAAGCGACTGTCAGCAAAAATGAAAGTGCGTGGAATTGGAGGCAACTTATTAACACAGGTAGTGATTTTGGTTAGGAGGTAGGAGACAGAGAGTAGGGATAATGGGTATGTACTCCAATTGGCAGAATGTGACCAGTGGTGTCCCTCACTGGGGCCTCAACTTTTCAGTATGTTTATCAATGACTTAGATGATGGAATAAAGAACCGTATATCCCATTTGCTGACAACACTAAGTTAGGTGGCACAGTAAGAATTAGAAATCATAGAAAATTTACGGCACAGAAGGAGGCCATTCAGCCCATCGTGTCCGCGCTGGCGGAAAATGAGCCACCCAGCCTGATCCCACTTTCCAGCACTTGGTCCGTAGCCTTGTAGGTTACGGCACTTCAGGTGCACATCCGGGCACTTTTTAAATGAATTGAGGGTTTCTGCCTCTACCGCCCTTTCAGGCAGTGAGTTCCAGACCCCCACCACCCTCTGGGTGAAAAAAAAATTCCTCAGCTCCCCTCTAATCCTTCTACCAATTACTTTAAATCTATGCCCCCTGGTTATTGACTTCTCTGCTAACTAGTGTAGATGGGAGCAGAAAGTTACAAAGGGACATTGATAGAATAAGTGAGAGGGCAAAAAAAAAACTGTGGCAGTTGGAGTTCAATGTGGGGAAATGTGAGGACATCCACTTTGGACCCAAGAAAGATAGAACCGAGTATTTTCTAAATGGTAAGAAGCTAGGAACTGTAGAGGAGCAGAGAGATTATGGGGCCCGTGAACAGAAATCACCAAATTCTAGCGGACAGGTACAAAAAAATAATTAAAAAGGCTAATGGAATGTTAGCCTTTATCTCAAGGCTGGAATACAAAGAAGTTATGCTTCAGTTGCATGAAGCTCTGGTTAGACTGCATCTGGAGAACTGTGATCATTTCGGGGCACGCCACGTCAGGAAGGATACATTGGCCTTGGAGGGGGTGCAGCACAGATTCACCAAAATGATACCGGGACTAAAAGGGTTAAATTATGAGGACCAATTGCATAGGCTAGGCTTGTATCCCGTTGAGTGTAGTAGATTAAGAGATGATCTAATTGAGCTGTTTTAAGATGATTAAAAGATTTGATAGGGTAGATAGAGAGAAACTATTTCCTCTGGTGGGGGAGTCCAGAACAAGGGGACAGAACCTTAAAATCAGAGCTAGGTCATTAAGGCGTGATATCAGGAAGCACTTCTTCACACAAAGGGTAGTGGAAATCTGGAACTCTCTCCATGGCCGACTCCGGTTTCGATGTTCCTATGGTTGAGAGATAAATATTGACCAGGGCACCGGAGAGAAATCCCCTGGTCTTCTTTGAAATAGTGCCATGGGATCTTTTACGTCCACCTGAGAGGGCTGACGGGGCCTCGGTTTAACGTCTCATCTGAAAGACGGCACCTCCGACAGCGTAGCACTCCCTCAGTACTACACTGGTGTCGACCTGGATTATGTGCTAAAGTCCCTGGAGTGGGACTTGAACCCACAACCTTCTGCATGCTGCCATTAAATAATTTGAGTTATTGGGCACATTCTAGAAGCCCAGTATTATCTGATTGTTCTGTGGGTATTAAAACCGTCTTTTCTTGCTCCAAATAGGACATCATTAGCGCGGAATTCATACACAAGCTGGAGTCATTGCTTCAGAGGGCTTATCGTCTGCAGGAGGAGTTTGAGGCCACTCTGGGCGCATCTGACCCAGCTTCTCTCGCGAATGACATTGGTGAGTCCGTGCTCGTGTAGCGTAAGTGTATAACCCGCTGCCCGGCTGAGAAATTAGAGACTGTATTAAATGACTATTCCACTGCTCTCCTGGCCGACCTCCCATCTTCCACCCTCCCTAATATTGAACTCATCCAAAACTCTGCTGCCGCTATCCTAACTCACACAAAGTCCCGTTCTCCCATCACCCCTGTGCTCGCTGACCTACATTGGCCCCCAGTCCAGCAACGTCTCGATTTCAGAATTCTCATCTTCCTGTTCAAATCCCTCCATGGCCTCACCCCTCCCTATCTCTGTAACCTCCTCCAGCCCTACAACCCTCAGAGATCTCTGCGCTCCTCCAATTCTTGCCTCTTCTGCATCCTCGCTTTTCCTTCGCTCCATCATTGGTGGACGTGCCTTCAGCTTTCTCTGCCCTAAGCTCTGGAATTCCCTCCCGAAATCTCTCCGCCTTTCCACCTCTCTCTCCACCTCTGAGACGCTCCTTAAAAACCTACCTCTTAAACCAAGTTTTTGGCCACCTGTCCTGATATCTCCTTATGTGGTTTGGTATCAAATTTTGTTTGATGATCGCTCCTGTGAAGCGCCTTGGGACGTTTTACTATATTAAAGGTGCTTTATAAATGCAGGTTGGTGTTGTTGCATGAAAACTTGACAGCAAGATGGGAAAAAACTGTCCAAAGCTTTCACTCAGTGACCTTTCCAAAATACAAAATAGAATTGTGTATGCAATATTATCATCATTTACTGCCTGCACTTCTTTTGATAATTTAATGTATCCATTCACTGCCTCCCATCATCAGGGCCAGTGACTCCTCCAAGCCAGTTCCCCATCATTCAGTGATTTGCTTTGTATTTTTCCCTCTCCTCTCCTGAAAGAAGTGGTTCGTGCTGGAGTACAGTCTCTCCACTACCCCACGCTTGTCATCAGCCTTCACTGCAGTACTGAGGGAGTGCTGCACTGCCGGAAGTACCGTCTTTTGGATGACACGCTAAACCGAGGCCACGTCTGCGCTGTCAGGTGGACGTTAAAGATCCCATGGCACTACTTTGAAGAAGAGCAGGGGAGTTCTCCCCGGTGTCCTGGTCAATATTTATCTCTCAAACCAACATCACTAAAAAAAAAAACAGATGACAGCAAAATACTGCGGATGCTGGAAATCCAAAATAAAAACAGAAAACGTTGGAAACGCTCAGCAGGTCAGGCAGCATTTGTGGAGAGAGAAACAAGAGTTAATGTTTCGGGTCGATGACCTTTCATCAAAATAGATGAAGTGATAATTTATTCATTGTTGTTTGTGGGACGTTGATGTGCGTAAATTGGCTGCATAGGAACAGGAGTAGGCCATTCAGCCCCTACATTCAATTAGATCATGGCTGATCTGTAACTTAACTCCACTTACCCGCCTTAGGTTCAATATCCCTTAATACCCTTGGCTAGCAAAAATCTATCAACCTCAGTTTTGAAATTTTCAATTAACCCCCAGCCTCAACAGCTTTTTGGAGGAGAGCGTTCCAGATTTACAACAGTGACTATATTCAAAAGTGTTTAATTGGCTGTAAAACACGTTGGGATGTCCTGAGGTGGTGAAAGACGCTACATTATTGCAAGTTCTTTCTTTCCTTTTCTTTTTCTTTATCAGTTTCGTGAGGAAACGGTCTGTGGCTCACCAGAGGGCAGCAGTGACCCTGGCTTGCCAGACTGATCACGTTGTATAATGCTTCGCTCTCCAGCGAATGGGGGTGGGGGGTTGGGGTGGTGGGAAGGGGGAGAAAGAGCTAAATTTAGGTGCTTGCTGCCTGCCTCGCATTCTTTCCTGTCACCTGCTGTTTTAGCTCAGCAGATGGGCTGAAGGCTGCACCCCGCCCCCCCCCCCCCACGTGTCTCACTGCGCGAGGCCGTGGAGACTGACTCAGGTTTATTATTTGTGGCCCATGATGAGGATTTCAGCTGCTGTCTGTTAGTTTGCTTCGCTCTTTTCCATTCCCCAGTGGAACTTGTAATCCAGCATTAACAGAAAGAAAGAACTTGCATTTCTATAGAGTCTTTCACGACCTCAGGACGTCCCAAAGCGTTTTACAGCTAATGAGGTACTTTTTGAAGTGCAGTGGCTGTTGTAATCTAGGGAAACTCGGCAGCCAATTTGTACACAGCAAGCTCCCACACACTGCACTGTGATAATGACCAGATAATCTGTTCTTCGAAATAGTGCCATGGGATCTTTTACTTCCACCTGAGAGGGCAGACGGGGCCTCGGTTTAACGTCTCATCCGAAAGACAGCACCTCCGGCAGTGCAGCACTCCCTCAGTATTGCACTAGAGCTACAGCACTGTTCTTATTGACATGGATAGCGAATTAGTTAGGAGGCAGGAGATAGAGAGTAGGGATAATGGGTATATACTCCAATTGGCAGGATGTGACTAGTAGCACCAGTACAGGGGAAAGAGGGAGCTGTTCCGTTGGTACGGGCTCCACTTAAACCGGGCTGGGACCAGTGTCCTGGTGAATCGAATAACTAGGGCTGAAGGTAGGGATTTATACTAAAAAGGGAGGGGGGGCACATTAAGATGAGGTAAAATTTATAAATCTAAAGAGAAAGTCAAGGCCATAGAGAAGTGTAGCGATTTGGGTAAGGATAAGCAGAGTGTGACAGGAAGGGACAGAGAGTTTAACAGTAATAATGCATCAGTGACTAAGACCAAATCAGGGAAAAATAGTAAAAAGTTAAAGTTAAAATTAAAAATGCTTTATCTGAATGCACGTAATAAGATAGACAAATTAATGGCACAAATAGAGATAAATGGGTTTGATCTAGTAGCCATTACTGAGCCATGGTTGCAGGGTGACCAAGGTTGGGAACTAAATATTCTAGCGTACTTGACTTTTGGAAAAGGCAGACAAAATGGAAAAGGAGGGCGGGTAGCCCTGATAATAAAGGATGACACAAGGACAGTAGTGAGAAAGGATCCTGGCTCGGAGGATCAGGAAGTAGAATCAGTATGGGTGGAGATAAGAAATAACAAGGCGCAGAAAGCACTGGTAGGAGTAGTTTATAGGCCCTCTAATAGTAGTTGTTCTGTTGGACAGAGTATTAATCAAGAAATAAGAGGAGCTTGTAACAAAGGTGATGCAGTAGTCGTGGGGGACTATAATCTTCACATAGACTGGGCAAATCAAATTGACAAAAGTAGTTTGGAGGACGAGTTCATGGAATGCATTCAAGACAGTTTCCTAGAACAATATGCTGTGGAACCAACCAGGGAACAGGCTACTTTAGATTTTGTCTTGTGTAATGAGACAGGGTTAATTGTAAGGGATCCTCTGGGGAAGAGTGATCATAATATGATAGAATTTCACATTGAGTTCAAGAGTGGCGTACTTAAATCCAAAACTAGAGTCTTAAACTTAAAGCCAATTACATAGGTATGAGGGGCGAGTTGGCTGAGGTAGATTGGGAAATTAGATTAAAAGATATGATGATAGATAAGCAATAGCAAACATTTAAAGAAATATTTCATAATTCTGAATGAATATACATTCCATTGAGAAATTTAAACTCCATGGGAAAAGTGATCCATCCGTGGCTAACTAAAGAAGTTAAGGATAGTGTTAGATTAAAAGAAGTGGCTTATAATGTTGCCAAGAAGAGTAGTAAGCCTGAGAATTGGGAGAGTTTTAGAAACTAGCAAAGGATGACCAAAAAATTGATAGAAAACAGAATATGAGGGTAAACTAGCAAGAAAAATAAAAACAAGTTATAAGAGCTTCTACAAGTATGTAAAAAGGAAGAGAGAAGCGAAAGTAAACGTGGGTCCCTTAGAGGCTGAGACAGGAGAAATTATAATGAGGAATAAGGAAATGGCAGAGACGTTAAAAAAATATTTTGTATCTGTCTTCACAGAAGAAGACAAAAAACAGACTAGAAATAGTAGGGAACCAAGGGTCTAATGAGAGCGAGGAACTTAAAGTAGTTAATATTAGTAAAGAAAAAGTACAGGAGAAATTAATGGGACTAAAAGCCAACAAATCCCCTGGACCTAATGGTCTATATCCTAGGGTTCTAAAAGAGGTGGCTGCAGAGATAGTGGATGCATTGGTTGTGATCTTCCAAAATTCCCTAGATTCTAGAACAGTCCCAGTGGATTGGAAGGTAGCAAATGTAACACTGCTATTCAAGAAAGGAGAGAGAGAAAACAGGGAACTACAGGCCAGTTAGCTTGATTTCATTCGTCGGGAAAATGCTGGAATCCATTATTAAGGATGGTGGTAACAGGACACTTAGAAAATCACAGGGCTCGATTTTAGGGTCGGGTTACCTGCGGGTTTCCAGCGGGGGGGGCCCCGAAAATCCCGATCTCCGATCACGTGACCGGATTCGGACGAAATCCCGGCCACTTCCGGGTACCGCGCTGACGTGCGGGGCTGCGCGCGAAAGCCCCGCTGGTGGGAATCCCGCAGGCAATTAAAGCCAGCGGGGTTCCACTTGAGTGCACTTAACTTGCTCGTTGTGGTCAGTTAATGAGCTGAAGCAGCTGTCAAAAGAGGAAGTGTGGGATTTTAGGTTCAAAGCAGTCAGTTTCCCACACTGGGGGAAACAGGACCCTTCAAACCAGGCGTGTTGCAGCCAGCAGCCTGTGCCAGGTGCCAAGGTGCGCTCCACGGGGGAGCGCCCTCACCCACGCAGGAGGCCACCGCGTCACATAGGGCAACCCCTGCCCTCCACCAACCCCCGCCAAGCCAGAGGACAGACCGACACGAAACCTCAGCCCCAGTCCGAGGACCCACCCACCTACCCTGCACAACCCCTCACACCAACACCTGCCAGATGGGTGGTGCGTTGACATCGTCGGAGGACGAACAGGATGACCAGCCCCAGCAGCCTCGCAGTCCACGCCGTCCGCCTCGGAGAGGTGGGGCCCCCCAACACGGTGCTGCGGCACACCCACCTGCACAGCAGGAGGGAGGGCAACCGCAGAGAGAGATGCGTCGCAGGAGGCACTACCCTCCGCACAGGGTGTACAGAGCGAGGCTCAGCTTCATGGACCTCTCCGAGGAGCAGTGCATACGGAGGCTCAGAGTCAATCGCCAGGTAGTCGCTGACATCTGCAGCCTCCTTAACGACGAGCTGCTCCCTGATGGACCAAGCAGCATCTTCTTACCTGTCGCCGTCAAAGTCACCACTGCCCTCAACTTCTTCGCATCCGGTTCCTTCCAGGGTGCCACCGGGGACATCACCGGGGTCTGTCAGTCCTCTGCACACAAGTGCATAAGGCAGGTCACCGATGGGTTGTTCCGCAGGGCCTCCCACTACATCAACTTCGCCATGGACGAGCGCAGCCAGATGGAGAGGGCGGTTGGATTCCATGCCATGGCCGGCTTCCCACGGGTGCAGGGTGTAATCGACTGCACCCACATCGCAATACGGGCACCTCCGCATGAGCCAGGGCTGTTCATCAACAGGAAGGGGTATCACTCCATGAACGCCCAGCTCATCTGTGACCACCGCCAGAGATTCCTACACGTGTGCGCCAGATACCCCGGCAGCTGCCACGATGCCTTCGTCCTCAGGGAGTCCGCCGTCCCGCCCATCCTGCAGGCACCCAACGCCGGCAACGGCTGGCTCCTCGGCGACAAGGGGTATCCCCTCCACACGTGGCTCATGACACCTCTGAGGAACCCCATCACCGAGCCGGAGCGTCGGTACAATGACAGCCACACTGCTACCAGGTCTACAATTGAGCAGACCATAGGGCTTCTCAAGATGCGCTTCAGGTGCCTTGATCGTTCTGGGGGAGCGCTGCAATACACACCATTCAGAGTGGGACGAATCATAGTTGTCTGCTGTGCCCTGCACAACATGGCCCAACAGAGAGGGGTGCCGCTGGAGGAGGCCCCATCCACACCCGCCACCCACATTGAGGAACGCGAGGGCGAGGAGGAGGAGGACGCGCCAGAGGATGTTGGACGACCCATGCGCCGAGCCGCGACTCACCGGGATGGTCGCCGGGCCAGGGACGCACTCATACGTCAACGGTTCTCCTAGAGTCAGACACTGCGAGGCGCTCGCATCTCCTCACCTGCACATGCGAGCGGCCATACCAGCCCCCTCCACTGAAGAGTGCTGCCAGTAATCCTGCACCCACAGCAGTGTGCCCAATGGGTGGCAGCAGGTGTTCGCCGTCATGATGGCCTCCACGGAACGCAACTATTGCACAAGCCGCAGAAGAATGGACGAGAGGTGGCAGGAGTGGTGAGAATAGACTATTTAATATCTGGAATGTGACATCATTTAAGAAACAAAGTACAAAATAATAAACACCCTGGTGTATTCCCTTTGTGATTATAAGGCCTTTGCAATTCTTCTCCGGGAACCCCTACGTGGTGCTACCCCTGTGGCTCCAGCAGAGGTAGTGGCAGGTTGCTCGTCTTCTTGCCTTGACCGGGTAGATGCTTTTGGCGGACGGCCCCTGGGTTTCGGTGCCCGTGAGGGCACCTCCACAGACTGCTCCTCCTGCACCGGGGCAGGGGCAGACTCGGCCACCTGGAGAGGAGGCACCATTGCGGGTGCTGGTTGAGAGGTGGGCGACGGGTGGGACGTGGGGACGCCTTGAGAGGCGTCCCCGCTTCCATGTCCCCGGTCACCATCATCCCTCTCTTGGCCTCGGCCCACATCACCCCTTCCACCCTGCTGGACGGCAGTTTGGATGGCATGTGTGAGGCCTTGCAAGGCCACCCCTAGTGTATCCCTCAGCCTGTTGGTGGCGTCGGAATGTTGCTCACCCTGAATCCGTACAGACGTTGTCAGGGCCTGCAAGGACTCGAAGTGGAGCTGTGCGTGACGCTCGAGGGAGGCCAGCCTGTCCTCCACTGCAGACAGTCCCGCACCTACCCGCGACACTGTGTCGCCGGTACCCTCCTGTGCCTGCGCCACCAATGCCCACATGCAGGAGTTGGACTCCTCCATCGCCTGCGCTATTGTGGACAATGCGCGCGGCACCTCTGCCAGCACCTCAGCAATTAGCTGGTGGCCCTCGACAACTCTCCTTTTCTCTGGTGGCCCCCTGGGTTCAGCATCTGGGTCCGGCTGAGCAGAGCCTGGAGATGAGTGCTCCCTCCGTCGCGGACCCTCCGCGGCTGCCCCTGCCACCAGGGTCTGCTCATGCTCACTCGTGCGCAGTGACTCACTAAGTGCTACCCCAACTAGTTGGCGAGGGGGACCCACCGAGGTGCGTGTCTCTGCGCTGGTGGATGGTTGGCTCTGATGTGACGATGCACCCTCAGAGACCGCCATGTCCTCTGAGGAATCGCCCTCCACGCTCGTTTGACCCAAAGACGGACCTGCAAGAGAACAGAGGGCACTTTGAGGCATGTGGACCAACTTGACAGTGCGCCTGATGGCAGGTGATGAGACGGTAACTCGCGATCATGGGTGTTGAGTGTCAGCTTTCCCTTACCGGCCGTTTCGGCAGCGACACACTCGCCATCAGCCACCGCCAGGCAATGTCGCGTGCGGGCGAGGTCGAGCGCCTCCACCTCTGCGTCGGTGAGCTCCACCACTTGCGGCGGGCCACCTCCGGTGCGTGCCCTTTCGCGGTTGTTCTTTCTCCTCTTCTCCTGTGAAGGCAAAACACAGATGTGTGAGTGGGTGCGTCTTGCATCGTGAGACGCATCGAGCATTGGTGTGGTTGGGTTGAGCGTGGCGCGGAACGGATGGGAGGAAGCGTGGGCCACGTGCCCATCCCATTGCATGGGGATTGGGGTGTGTGGTAGTGTTCGGGTGGGGTCAGGGATGGTGGGTACTTGCGTGCACGGCGAGGATGGTGAATGAGTGGCTGTGAGGATTGCTGATGGAGCGCAGTGGTGGCTGTGCAGGAGGGGTTTGTGATCTGCTTGGCGTGATGGTGGGGACGGGATGTGGGAGGGTGCGTTGGTGTACTCACCTTGCCAGACCTAGTCAGGTCATTGAAGCGCTTGCGGCACTGCTCCCAAGTCCTTGGGGTGTTGCCCCTGCTGCTCACCTCCGCCGCCACCTCTGCCCATGCCTTCCTGGTGGCGGCGGCAGGGAACTTGCGCCCATCCTCAGGGAAGAGTGTTTCCCTCCTCCTCCTCACGCCCTTCAGCATCAGCTGCAGTGCCAGATCTGAAAAACGGGGCGCAGCCTTTCCCCTTTGTTGAGCCATTCTCCCAGACCTCTTGCTTGCAGCAGGAGGGGCTTTGGGAGACTGCCCCTTTAACTGGAGCTCCTACATCGCGTCGACGGTACTGCGCATGCGCAGCCGGCCGGCACGCAGCTGGGGAGCGCAGAACCCGGAAGCAGGGCTTAATGGGTCCAATTATCCCGCGATCGCGTGGGGGACGCACACAATTACCCGTCCGCGTTTTCCACGCTCCCGGAGGACCACCCGCTGGGAACCCGCAGGCCTGCTAAATTCGAGCCCATAATGTGATTAGGCTGAGTCAACATGGTTTTATGAAAGGGAAATCATTTTTGACTAATCTATTAGAGTTTTTGAGGCTGTAACTAGCAGGGTAGATAAATGGGAACCTGTGGATGTTCGAGGCTGAGATCGATAGATTTTTGGACTCCAAGGGAATCAAGGGATATGGGGATCGGGCGGGAAAGTGGAGTTGAGGTTGAAGATCAGCCATGATCTTATTGAATGGCGGAGTAGGCTGGAGGGGTCGTATGGCCTACTCCTGCTCCTATTTTTTATGTTCTTATGTGTCCCCCAAGGATCTGTACTGGGGCCTCAACCATTCACTCTATTTAGAAATGACTTAGATGAAGGAATAGAGAGCCATGTATCCAAGTTTGGTGACGACAGCACTTTAGGTGGCACGGTAAGTAGTGTAGATGGGAGCAAAAAGTTGCAAACGGGCATTGATAGATTTGCGTGGGTAAAACTGTGGCAGGTGGAGTCCAATGTGGGGAAGTGTGAGGTCATCCACAGAGTATTTTCTAAATGGCAAGTCGCTAGGAACTTTGGAGGGGCAGAGAGATTTTGGGGTCCATGTACAGAAATCACTAAAAGCTATTGGTCAGGTACAAAAAATAATTAAAAAGGCGAATGGAACGTTGGCCTTTATCTCAAGGCTGGAATACAAAGGGATGAAAGTTATGTTACAGCTGTACAGGGCTCTGGTTAGACCGCATTTAGAGTACTGCGTTCAGTTCTGGGCACTGCACCTCAGGAAGGATATATTGGCCTTGGAGGGGGTGCAGCGCAGATTCACCAGAATGCTACCGGGGTTAAAAGGGTTAAGTTATGAGGACAGGTTGCATAGACTAGACATTTATTCCCTTGAGAATAGAAGATTAAGGGGTGATCTAATTGAGGGTTTAAGATGATTAAAGGATTTGATAGGGTAGATAGAGAGAAACTATTTCTGCCTGGTGGGGGAGTCCAGAACAAGGGGGTTAACATTTAAATTAGAGCTAGGCCATTCAGGGGTGGTGTCAGGAAGCATTTCTTCACACAAAGGGTAGCGGAAATCTGGCACTATCCCCCAAATAGGGCTGGGGGTCAATTGAAAATTTCAAAACTGAGATTGATAGATATTTGTTAGGCAAGGGTATTAAGGGTTATGGAACCAAGGTGGGTAAATGGAATTAAGATACAGATCAGCCATGATCTAATCAAATGGCAGAACAGGCTCAAGGGGCTCATTAGTTTACTCTTGTTCCTGTGTTTCAGCCTAGATTTTATGCTCAAGTCTCTGGAGTGGGACTTAAACCCATAGCCTTCTGGCAGTGGCAAGAGCACGACCAACTGAGCCAAGGCTGACAGCTAAACAAGGCCTCACCCCTCACACATTCACCAAATGTTCATAGGGGCCTCCTCTTATGCATCTTTTGTGGCAATTTTCTCCCTGCCCGAACCCTGAAGACGCAGCTTCCTACTTGACTGTGGTTCCACAGCTGGCGGTCGCCCAACAGCGCCTTATGTAGACAGTGAGGGTTAGAAATTAGCCGAAGCCCGTTTTGGACCTGGACTCGGCTCTGCGCGAGCCCAAACAGAGAGGCAGCTAGGTTGTCTCGAAATTGAGCCTTGGGCCTCATCTACATCTTCGAGGCCATCTGCCAGTGCCTGTCCCATTCTCCCTCTGTCTCTGCCTGTCCTTGTCCCATTCTCCCTCTGTCTCTGCCTGTCCTTGTCCCATTCCCCCTCTGTCTCTGCCTGTCCTTGTCCCATTCCCCCTCTGTCTCTGCCTGTCCTTGTCCCATTCTCCCTCTGTCTCTGCCTGTCCTTGTCCCATTCTCCCTCTGTCTCTGCCTGTCCTTGTCCCATTCTCCCTCTGTCTCTGCCTGTCCTTGTCCCATTCTCCCTCTGTCTCTGCCTGTCCTTGTCCCATTCTCCCTCTGTCTCTGCCTGTCCTTGTCCCATTCTCCCTCTGTCTCTGCCTGTCCTTGTCCCATTCTCCCTCTGTCTCTGCCTGTCCTTGTCCCCTTCTCTCTGCCCCTCTGCCTCTCCTTGTCCCGTTCTCCCTGCCTGTCTCTGCCTGTCCTTGTCCCATTCTCCCTCTGTCTCTGCCTGTCCTTGTCCCCTTCTCTCTGCCCCTCTGCCTCTCCTTGTCCTGTTCTCCCTGCCTGTCTCTGCCTGCCCTTGTCCCATTCTCCCTGCCTGTCCTTGTTTCATTCTCCCTGCCTGTCTCTTTTTTTTGAAGAGGTGACTAAAGTAGTGGACTGGGGAATGTCAATGGATGTTATTTATATGGACTTCCAGAAGGCATTTGATAAGGTCCCACATAAGAGACTGTTAGCTAAGATAGAAGCCCGTGGAATCGAGGGAAAAGTACGAACTTGGTTAGGAAGTTGGCTGAGCGAAAGGCGACAGAGAGAAGTGATAATGGGAAGGTACTCACATTGGCAGGATGTGACCAGTGGGGTCCCGCAGGGATCTGTCTTGGGGCCTCAATTATTCACAATATTTATTAACAACTTAGATGAAGGCATAGAAAGTCTCATATCTAAGTTTGCCGATGACACAAAGATTGGTGGCATTGTAAGCAGTGTAGATGAAAACATAAAATTACAAAGCGATATTGATAGATTAGGTGAAAGGGCAAAACTGTGGCAAATGGAATTCAATGTAGACAAATGTGAGGTCATCCACTTTGGATCAAAAAAGGATAGAACAGGGTACTTTCAAAATGGTAAAAAGTTAAAAACAATGGATGTCCAAAGGGACTTAGGGGTTCAGGTACATAGATCATTGAAGTGTCATGAACAGGTGCAGAAAATAATCAGTAAGGCTAATGAAATGCTGGCCTTTATATCCAGAGGACAAGAGTACAAGGGGGCAGAAGTTATGCTGCAGCTATACAAAACCCTGGTTAGACCGCACCTGGAGTACTGTGAGCAGTTCTGGGCACCGCACCTTCGGAAAGACATATTGGCCTTGGAGGGAGTGCAGCGTAGGTTCACTAGAATGATACCCGGACTTCAAGGGTTAAGTTACGAGGAGAGATTACACAAATTGGGGTTGTATTCTCTGGAGTTTCGAAGGTTAAGGGGTGATCTGATCGTAGTTTATAAGATGTTACGAGGAACAGGTAAGGTGGATAGAGAGAAACTATTTCCGCTGGTTGGGGATTCTAGGAGTAGGGGGCACAGTCTAAAAATTAGAGCCAGACCTTTCAGGAGTGAGATTAGAAAACATTTCTACACACAAAGGGTGGTAGAAGTTTGGAACTCTCTTCCACAAACGGCAGTTGATACTAGCTCAATTGCTAAATTTAAATGTGAGATAGATAGCTTTTTGGCAACCAAAGGTATGAAGGGATATGGGCCAAAGGCGGGTATATGGAGTTAGATCACAGATCAGCCATGATCTTATCAAATGGCAGAGCAGGCACGAGGGGCTGAATGGCCTGCTCCTGTTCCTATGTTCCTATGTCCTTGTCCCTTTCTCTCTGCCTGTCCTTGTCCCATTCTTCCTCTCTCTCTGCCTGTCCTTGTCCCATTCTCCCTGTCTGTCTCTTAGAATCATAGAGGCATAGAAAATGTACGGCACAGAAGGTGGCCATTTGGCCCATCATGTCCGCGCTGACGGACAAACGAGCCACCCAGCCTAATCCCATTTTCCCGCATTTGGTCCGTAGCCCTGCAGGTCATGGCTCTTCAGGAGCACATCCAGGCACTTTTTGAATGAGTTGA
The DNA here is from genome assembly GCF_035084215.1 of Heptranchias perlo. Classification (NCBI taxonomy): domain Eukaryota; kingdom Metazoa; phylum Chordata; class Chondrichthyes; order Hexanchiformes; family Hexanchidae; genus Heptranchias; species Heptranchias perlo. The sequence goes on along the minus strand of NC_090333.1, from coordinate 12,575,912 downwards.
GGGTTTCTGCCTCGACCACCCTTTCAGGCAGTGAGTTCCAGACCCCCACCACCCTTTGGGTGAAAAATATTTTCCTCATTTCCGCTCTAATCCTTCTACCAATCACTTTAAATCTATGCCCCCTGGTTATTGACACCTCCGCTAAGGGAAATAGGTCCTTCCTATCCACTCTATCTAGGCCCCTCATGATTTTGTACATCTCAATCAAATCACCCCTCAGCCTCCTCTGTTCCAAGGAAAACAACCCCAACCTATCCAATCTGTCATAATTCTCCACCTGAATTCTCCAGTCCTGGCAACACCCTCATAAATCTCCTCCGCACCCTCTCCAGTGCAATTACATCCTTCCTGTAAGGTGGTGACCAGAACTGTGCGCAGTACTCAACCTGTGGCCTAACTAGTGTTTTATACAGTTCCAGCATAACATTCCTGCTTTTATAGTCTATGCCTCGGCTAATAAATGAAAGCATTCCATATACCTTCTTAACCACCTTATCTACTTGTCCTGCTACCTTCAGGGATCTGTGGACATGCACTCCAAAGTCCCTCACTTCCTCTACACCTCTCAGTATCCTCCCATTTATTGTGTATTCCCTTGCCTTGTTTGTTCTCCCCAAATGCATTACCTCACACTTACATAGAAACATAGAAAATAGGAGCAAGAGTCGGCCATTTGGCCCTTCGGGCCTGCTCCGCCATTCAAAATGATCATGGCTGATTGTCTAACTCAGTATCCTGTTCCCACTTTTTCCCCATATCCCTTGATGCCTTTAGCATTAAGAAATATATCTATCTCCTTCTTGAATACATCTAATGACTTGGCCTCCACTGCCTTCTGTGGTAGAGAATTCCACAGGTTCACCACCCTCTGAGTGAAGAAATTTCTCCTCATCTCGGTTCTAAATGGCATACCCCGTATCCTGAGACTGTAACCCCTGGTTCTGGACTCTCCAGCCATCGGGAACATCCTCCCTGCATCTAGTCTGTCTAGTCCTGTTAGAATTTTATATGTTTCGATGAGATCACCTCTCATTCTTCTAAACTCTAGTGAATATAGGCCTAGTCGACCTAATCTCTGCTCATACGTCAGTCCTGCCATCCCAGGAATCACTCTGGTAAACCTTCATCGCACTCCCTCCATGGCAAGGACATCCTTCCTCAGATAAGGAGACCAAAACTGCACACAATATTCCAGATGTGGTCTCACCAAGGCCCTGTATAATTGCAGTAAGACATCCCTGCTCCTGTACTCAAATCCTCTTGCAATGAACGCCAACATACCATTCGCCTTCCTCACTGCTTGCTGTACCTGAATGCTCGCTTTCAGCGACTGGTGTACAAGGGCACCCAGGTCTCCTTGCACCTCCCCTTTTTCCAATCTATCACCATTCAGATAATAATCTGCCTTTCTGTTTTTACAACCAAAATGGATAACCTCACATTTATCCACATTATATTGCATCTGCCAGGTTCTTGCCCACTCACCCAACTTGTCTAAATCACAATGCATCCTCCTCACAGCTCACATTCCACCCCAGCTTTGTGTCATCTGCAAACTTGGAAATATTGCATTTAGTTCCCTCATCCAAATCATTGATATATATTGTGAATAGCTGGGGCCCAAGCACTGATCCCTGCGGTACCCCACTAGTAACTGCTTGTCACCTGGAAAAAGACCCATTTATTCCTACTCTCTGTTTCCTGTCTGTCAACCAATTCTCAATCCATGCCAGTATATTCCCCCCAATCCCATGTGCTTTAATTTTGTACACTAACCTCTTGTGTGGGACCTTATCAAAAGCCTTCTGAAAATCCAAGTACACCCCATCCACTGGTTTTCCCCTATCTATTCTACTAGTTACATCCTCAAAAAACTCCAGTAGATTTGTTAAGCATGATTTCCCTTTCATAAACCCATGCTGACTTTGTCCAATCCCGCTAATGCCCTCCATGTGTTCTGTTATCACATCTTTTATAATAGACTCTAGTATTTTCCCCACTACTGATGTTAGGCTAACTGGTCTGTAATTCCCTGTTTTTTCTCCCTCCTTTTTTAAATAGTGGGGTTACATTTGCCACCCTCCAATCTGTAGGAACTGTTCCAGAGTCTATAGAATTTTGGAAGATGATCACCAATGCATCCACTATTTCCAGGGCCACTTCCTTTAGTTCTCTGGGATGTAGATTATCAGGCCCTGGGGATTTGTCAGCCTTTAGCCCCATTAATTTCCCTAGCACTCTTTTTTTACTAATACTGGTTCCTTTCACTTCCTCCCTATCACCAGACCCTTGTTTTCCTAAAATTTCTGGGAGGTTATTTGTATTCTGCTTTGTGAAGACAGAACCAAAGTATGTGTTTAATTGTTCTGCCATTTCTTTGTTCTCCATTATAATTTCCCCCATTTCTGACTGTAAGGGACCTACATTTGTCTTCACTAATCTTTTTCTCTTGACATATTTATAGAAGCTTTTACAGTCAGTTTCTATGTTCCCTGCTAGTTTACTCTCATACTCTATTTTTCCCCTCTTAATCAATCTCTTTGTCCTCCTTTGCTGAATTCTGAACTGCTCCCAATCCTCAGGCTTGCTGCTTTATCTGGCAATTTTATATGTCTCCTCTTTGGATCTAATACTTTCCTCAATTTCTTTTGTGAGCCACCTTTCCTGTTTTATTTTAGATCCAGACAAGAATGAATAATTGTTGTAATTCCTGCACACGTTCCTTAAATATTCACCATTGCCTATCCACCGTCATCCCTTTTTGTAAAGTTCCCCAATCTATCATAGCCAACTCACACCTCATACTTTCGTAATTTCCTTTATTTAAGATACAGGACCCTAGTTTCGGATTCGACTACTTCACTCTCCATCTTAATGAGGAATTCTATCATGACTATCATCACTTTTACGGATTGAACTCCATTTGCCACTTTTCTGCCCATCTGATCAGTCCATTGATATCTTCCTGCAGTCTACAGCTCTCCTCCTCACTGTCAACCACACGGCCTATCTTTGTGTTGTCCGCAAATTTCTTAATCATGCCCCCTATGTTTAAGTCAATGGGAATCAGGGGGAAAACTCTCCAGTGGCTGGAGTCATACCTAGCACAAAGGAAGATGGTAGTGGTTGTTGGAGGCCAATCATCTCAGAACATAATAAGAACATAAGAACTAAGAGCAGGAGTCGGCCAATCGGCCCCTCGAGCCTGCTCCGCCATTCAATAAGATCATGGCTGATCTGATCCTAACTCAAATCTAAATTCATGTCCAATTTCCTGCCTGCTCCCCGTAACCCCTAATTCCCTTTACTTCTAGGAAACTGTCTATTTCTGTTTTAAATGTATTTAATGATGTAGCTTCCTGGGGCAGCAAATTCCACAGACCTACTACCCTCTGAGTGAAGAAGTTTCTCCTCATCTCAGTTTTGAAAGAGCAGCCCCTTATTCTAAGATTATGCCCCCTCGTTCTAGTTTCACCCATCCTTGGGAACATCCTTACCGCATCCACCCGATCAAGCCCCTTCACAATCTTATATGTTTCAATAAGATCGCCTCTCATTCTTCTGAACTCCAGTGAGTACAGTCCCAATCTACTCAACCTCTCCTCATATGTCTGCCCTCTCATCCACGGGATTAACCGAGTGAACCTTCTTTGTACTGCCTCGAGAGCAAGTATGTCTTTTCTTAAGTATGGACACCAAAACTGTATGCAGTATTCCAGGTGCGGTCTCACCAATACCTTATATAACTGCAGCAATACCTCCCTGTTTTTATATTCTATCCCCCTAGCAATAAAAGCCAACATTCCGTTGGCCTTCTTGATCACCTGCTGCACCTGCATACTAACCTTTTGATTTTCTTGCACTAGGACCCCCAGATCCCTTTGTACTGCAATACTTTCCAGTTTCTCGCCATTAAGATAATAACTTGCTCTCTGATTTTTCCTGCCAAAGTGCATAACCTCACATTTTCCAATATTGTATTTCATCTGCCAAATCTCCGCCCACTCACCCAGCCTGTCTATATCCCCCTGCAGGTTTTTTATGTCCTCCTCACTCTCTACTTTCCCTCCCATCTTTGTATCATCTGCAAACTTTGATATGTTACACTTGGTCCCCTCCTCCAAATCGTTAATATAGATTGTAAAGAGTTGGGGACCCAGCACTGACCCCTGCGGAACACCACTGGCTACTAGTTGCCAGTCTGAGAATGAACCATTTATCCCAACTCTCTGCTTCCTGTTAGATAACCAATCCTCCACCCATGCCAGAATATTACCCCCAATCCGGTGATTCTTTATCTTGAGCAATAATCTTTTATGTGGCACCTTGTCGAATGCCTTCTGGAAGTCTAAATACACTACGTCCACTGGTTCCCCTTTATCCACCCTGTACGTTATGTCCTCAAAGAACTCAAGCAAATTTGTCAGACGTGACTTCCCCTTCGTAAAGCCATGCTGACTTTGTCCTATTAAATTATGTTCATCCAAATGTTCCGCTACTGTCTCCTTAATAATAGACTCCAAAATTTTACCCACCACAGATGTTAGGCTAACTGGTCTATAATTTCCAGCCTTCTGCCTACTACCCTTTTTAAATAAGGGTGTTACATTAGCAGTTTTCCAATCTGCCGGGACCTTTGCCGATTCCAGAGAATTTTGGAAAATTATTACCAAAGCATCCACAATCCCTACTGCCACTTACCTCAAGACCCTAGGATGTAAGCCATCAGGTCCAGGGGATTTATCCGCCTTGAGTCCCATTAATTTACTGAGTACCAATTCCTTAGTGATTTTAATCGTATTTAGCTCCTCCCCCCCTAGAGCCCCCTGTTTGTCCAGTATTGGGACATCTCAGCCCCAGGACATTACTGCAGGAGTTCCTCAGGGCAGTGTCCTAGGCCCAACCATCTTCAGCTGCTTCATTAATGACCTTCCCTCCATCATAAGGTCAGAAATGGGGATGTTCGCTGATGATTGCACAGTGTTCAGTTCCATTTGCAACCCCTCAAATAATGAAGCAGTCCGAGCCCGCATGCAGCAAGACCTGGACAACATCCAGGATTGGGCTGATAAGTGGCAAGAACCGTCACCACACGGACTGCAGCGGTTCAAGAAGGCAGCTCACCACCACCTTCTCAAGGGCAATTAGGGAAGGGCAATAAATGCCAGCCTCACCAGTGACGCCCACATCCCATGAAAGAATTTTTTAAAATGTAACATTCGCGCCAGACAAGTGCCAGGCAATGACCATCTCCAACAAGAGGGAGTCTAACCACCTCCCCTTGACATTCAACGGCATTACCATCGCCGAATCCCCCACCATCAACATCCTGGGGGTCACCATTGACCAGAAACTTAACTGGACCCACCATGTAAATACTGTGGCTACAAGAGCAGGTCAGAGGCTGGGTATTCTGCAGCGAACATTCAAGAAGTTCAACATCATCCAGGACAAAGCAGCCAGCTTGATTGGCACCCCATCCACCATCCTAAACATTCACTCCCTTCACCACCGGCGCACAGTGGCTGCAGTGTGTACCATCCACAGGATGCACTGCAGCAACTCGCCAAGGCTTCTTTGACAGCACCTCCCAAACCCGCGACCTCTACCACATAGAAGGACAAGAGCAGCAGGCAGATGGGAACAACACCACTTGCACGTTCCCCTCCAAGTCACACACCATCCCAACTTGGAAATATATCGCTGTTCCTTCATCGTCGCTGGGTCAAAATCCTGGAACTCCCTTCCTAACAGCACTGTGGGAGAACCGTCACCACACGGACTGCAGCGGTTCAAGAAGGCGTCTCACCACCACCTTCTCAAGGGCAATTAGGGATGGGCAATAAATGCCGGCCTCGCCAGCGACGCCCACATCCCATGAACGAATAAATTAAAACAAAAAGTCCAAATCGTTAATGAATACCACAAAAAGCAAAGGACCTAGTACCGAGCCCTGCGGCACCCCACTGGAAACAGCCTTCCATTCGCAAAAACACCCGTCGACCATTACCCCTTGCTTCCTGCCACTGAGCCAATTTTGGATCCAATTTGCCACAGTCTCTTGGATTCCATGGGCCTTCACTTTTTTGACCAATCTGCCACGTGGGACCTTGTCAAAATCCTAGCTAAAATCCATGTAGACTACATTAATTGCACTACCCTCATCGATCCTCCATGTCACCTCCTCAAAAAATTCAATCAAGTTAGTCGATTACGACCTCCCCTTAACAAGTCTCTGCCGGTTCTTGTCCCATTCTCCCACTGTTTCTGCCTCTCCTTGTCCCATTCTCCCTCTTTCTCTGCCTGTCTTTGTCCCTTTCTCTCTGCCTGTCCTCGTCCCATTCTCCCTGTCTGTCTCTGCTTGTTCTTGTCCCATTCTCCCTCTGTCTCTGCCGGTCCTTGTCCCATTCTCCCTGTCTGCCTCTGCCTGTTCTTGTCCAATTTTCCCTCCATCTCTGCCTGTTTTTGCCCCATTCTCTCTACTTGTCTCTGCCTGTCCATGTCCCATTCTCCCTGTTTGTCCTTGCCTGTTCTTATCCCGTTCTCCCTGCCTGTCACTGCCTGTCTTTGTCCCATTTTCTGCGCCTGTCTTTGTCCCATTTTCTGCGCCTGTCTTTGTCCCATTTTCTGCGCCTGTCTTTGTCCCATTTTCTGCGCCTGTCTTTGTCCCATTTTCTGCGCCTGTCTTTGTCCCATTTTCTGCGCCTGTCTTTGTCCCATTTTCTGCTCCTGTCTTTGTCCCATTTTCTTCGCCTGTCTTTGTCCCGTTCTCCCTGCCTGTCTTTGTCCCATTTTCTCTGCCTGTCCTTGTCCCGTTCTCCTGCCTGTCCTTGTCCCATTTTCTCTGCCTGTCCTTGTCCTGTTGTCTCTGCCTCTCCTTGTCCTGTTCTCTCTGCCTCTCCTTGTCCTGTTCTCTCTGCCTGTCCTTGTCCTGTTGTCTCTGCCTCTCCTTGTCCTGTTCTCTCTGCCTGTCACTGCCTGTCCTTGTCCTGTTGTCTCTGCCTCTCCTTGTCCTGTTCTCTCTGCCTGTCCTTGGTCCCGTTCTCTCTGCTTGTCTCTGCCTGTCCTTGTCCCATTCTGGTTGTGCACATGACATTCAACCTGAGCGTGAGATTCCTACGCATGCCCCTCTCCTGAATTAGATCTGGCCAATGAAATTTTAGATGTTCCTGCTTACAAGAAAGCACAAACTTGCATTTATATAGTGCCTCATCAGTGACTGCACATTAAGACTTGCATATAGCACCTAGTCATTCGTGAAATGCGAAATGCTTTGCGTTGCCCTCAGGAATTGTGATCACTATTATGTGGGCAAACAACTAGCCTTGTTTGAGCTGTCAGACCCACAGTTTATTCCCCTGCGAGTGCCTGTGACTTTTTGCCCTAAACACGAGTGTGACACTTTCTATCCTTCAGGCCCCACACCTCCTCCGCGCCCCCCCACCCCCCCAGCGCCATTCCCAAACGTTGATACTTTTGATGATGGAAACCAGCCAGTTTTGATGTGTCCCTTTAAGAGGATCTCACTTTAGGTGTAGTTTCTCCTGCAACCCCCAGTCATGAACTATAGGCCCGAACTATAGGCTCTTTATTAATTCGGATTCTTGCAATCCCTGGCATCTATGAACCATTCCTACCGTTTATGCTGCTAACTCCCAGGACAGTGCCAGACGCATAAGTTCAGGTTAAAATTGGGTTTACAAGTCCACGGACACTGGCTTTAGCAGTTTAAATACCAAGGAAATAGGGTTCCCAGAATCTATATTAAAAGAAGAACAACATAAAAATGGCTAATGTGTAAACCAGAGCCCGTTTCATCCAGTACCATCCTCCATGTTTAAAAAGAAAACAAAGAACTTGTATTTATATCGTGCCTCTCACAACCTTGGAACGTCCCAAAACGCTTCACAGCCAATGAAATACTTTTGAAGTGTCGTCACTGTTGTAATGTGGGAAATGTGGCAGCCAATTTGCGCACAGCAAGGTTCCACAAACAGCAGTGAGATAAATGGACCAGTTAATTTGTTTTAGTGATGTTGGTGTTAGAGAGAGCCAGCATGGATTTGTAAAGGGTAAGATAATGACCAAATAATCTGTTTTTATTGATGTTGGTTGAAGAATCAATGTTGGGCCAGAACACCGGTGGGGGGATCTCCCCTTGCTCTTCTGCAAAATACTGCTAGTCGGATCTTTTACGTCCACCTGAGAGGGCAGGTGGGGGTCTCGGTTTAATATCTCATCCAAAAGACAGTACTTCCAACAGTGCAGCACTCCACTGGGGTGTCAGCCAGGTTAAATGCTCAAGTCTCTGGAGTGGGACTTGAACCCACAACCTTCTGACTCATAGGCGAGAGTGCTACCAACTGAGGCACAGGTGACATAAAGTGAGTTGCGAGGCTGTGGAATTCACTTCCAGGGTTAGTGGTAGGGGCAGAAACCATGTCAACATTCAAGTTTAGATTAGACAGGTGGATGAACATAGTGGGTAAATAAGATTTTTTTAAAAACACAGACTTTCTTGTCCACCGGCATCAACGAATCCAATGAGTTTACTTTGGTGTTGACACTAGCTGTGCAAGACCCACACACAAGGAGCCCTATCTGAGCAATATAGAAGGAGATACTAACGGAAAAGACAGTAAATGAGTGATTAAAGAAAGAAAGACTTGTATTTATTCAGTGCCTTGCACGACCTCAGGGTGCCCCAAAACGCTTTACAGCCAGTGCAGTAGTTTTGAAGTGTAGTCACTGTTGTAATGTAGGAAATGCGGCAGCCAATTTGCGCACAGCAAGGTCCCACAAACAGCAACGTGATAATGACCAGATCATCTGTTTTAGTGATGTTGGTTGAGTGACATAAATCTAGGGCTTTAAAAGCTGAAGATTTCAGGAGGAAGGAATGACGGAGGGAAGTAAGAAGTTTCACAGTCTGGACAGCCTGACGAAGGAATGAGTCAGAAATGGAAGACTGTGGAATTAATCTTGTCAGTCACATAAACACTCTACCTCTGCTATGTGCGGGAGAGGCCGTTATAAAAGGAGACATAACTCCCTGAAAACAGGTTCCAGCAAATTCTGTCATCTTGACGTCAGTGAGAAAAACTTATCAGAAGGTCAAGATAACTTCCTGATGGAAAAAGTTTCACCCGAATAATCTCTGGATCTGGGCAGATAGAGCAGGATTCATTGTGCGCTGCACTCATCCGAACAGCATGGAGGATTGCTGGGTTTGGACAAGATGGGATGAATTCAGTGTTCCAAAGAGTGACTTAGCACTCAGCCTGTTATATTTATATAACGGGACGATTATTTTATTTTCGAGAACGGCAGCAGTAGCTGATAGGAACTGTTGAAAGTTGTCAAGCGGTGGGAAGGGAGACAGAGACCCTTGGCAGTCTCTATCTGTGCTTTGAAGGTACGGTAACTGGAGCTGGGCGCCCAGCTGAGGGATTAAAAGCAGAGCAGTGAGTCACCGGATAGCTTGGGCCCAGGCTGTAGTCCCTGTCACAGTGGGTGACATTTTTCTGCTGCTGATGCATATGTAACAGCACAGCAATCTTGGTGAGCCGTGGCCTTGTGGCAGCATAAAGACTGAGAATAAAAAAAAGTGTGAGGTGGGGGGGTGAAGAATTTTTTTTGGGGGGGGGAGCAAAATGCAGCAAGACTACCCCCTCCCCCACAAGGGGAAGTTAATAGCTTCTGAAGGGGAGAAAACGGGAAAGAAATATAAAGGAAAGGAAACCAAATTACGAAAATAAACCTTATGTTTTTACAGCGCCTCATCATATTGAAATATCTCAAAGCGCGTTTGAAGCGTAGTCACGGCAACTAATTTGCACAGAGCGAGGTCCCACAAACAGCAATGAGATAGATGGCCAATCACAGCCCAGAACGTAAAAGATGGCAGTCACGATCTATCAATACAAGCGCTCACCGATAGACCCTGCCTAATGGCCCACTGAGTGCCAATTGGTGATTCTACCAAAGCTGAAATGTTGGGTCTGTCAGGGCTCCTGTGCAGTAATCAGAATAATTTCTCCAAACCTTTTGGATAGATTTTATGATGGAGCTTTTTTTTTTAATGCCAGTTTTCTGGCTGATTTATTCACCCCCCGCCCCCCCCCCCACCAGGGGCACTGAGACCAGTTGCAGTCCCCTGACTGTCACCAAAGCTGAGATCGGGGCTCGAACCTGGGACTTTCTGGTCACCGTGTGGCTCTGTGCTGTACCGGGTCATGCATTTACCTGTGAGGCTTCAGTGGGGCTTGTAGGATACTTCTTTTTATAATGTTGTTGTAAATGCATCAAAAGCCATGGCTAAGTGGGTAACACTCTCACCTCTGAGTCTGAAGGTTGTGGGTTCAAGTCCTACTCTGGAGACTTGAGCACAAAATCCAGGCTCTCACTCCCGGTGCAGCATTGAGGAGGTGCTGTCTTTTGGACGTGACGTTAAATCGAAGCCCTGTCTGCCCTTTCAGGTGGATGTAAAAGATCCCATGGTACGATTTCAAAGAAGAGCAGGGGAGCATTTATCCCTCAATCAGTGCCTTAAAAACAGATTACCTGACCGTTATCACATTGCTGTTTGTGGGACCTTGCTGTGCACAAATTGACTGCTACGTTTCCTACATTACAACAGAGACTACACTTCAAAAGTACTTCATTGGCTATAAAGTGCTTTGGGACATCCTGAGGTTGTGAAAGTTGCTATATAAATGCAAGTCTTTTCTTTGTATTAAAAGTGCTGGTTCAGAATATTCCTATGCTTTGAATTATGTAAATAACATTCTAAATTTAAAAAGTTTTATTAGAAATTTTCCTTCTGTTGACGTGCTGGTAATATTACAGAAGAAGTTTAAATGTCACAATATTAGGCGTTTGATTTTGCATTTGGAAAGTGGGAGAGCCTCCAACTGTCGAAGAGTTGATGTAACTGCTGAAGAATGGCAGTTTTTGCCAAGTGATACTTTCCACTTCTATTTTTACTTACTATTCATTAGGATGCCATTTCAGACATCCAACGATGCTCAGAGACAACAACTTGCACTCACACAGCACCTTTAACACAGCGCAATATCGCAAGGCCCTACATGGGAGTGGGTGATGGATGGTCATGGGGGTTAGGGAGAACAGACACTGAGCAGGATTTAAGTTAGGTGACTGAAGAGCATGAGGTAGGTTTTGCGGGGCTCTTGAAGATAAGAAAGAAAGACTTGCATTTACATAGTGCCGTTCACAACCTCAGGACGTCCCAAAGTGCTTTACTCCCAGTGAAGTATTTTTGAAGTGTAGCCGCTGTTGTAATGTAGGAAACGCAGTAGCCAATTTGCACACATGAGTGTTACGGATTGCAGGGCTGTGACGACTAAAGGGTCTGGTAATGATGGTGGAATTGGGAGGAGAGGGAGTAGAGAGGCACAGTAAGCCAGCATCAGAAGAGTGTGAGCAGGGACGTATGGCTGGAGAAGGTTGCAGAGGTAGAGAGGGCCAAGGCCATGAAGGGATTGGTACAAAGGACAAGGATTTTGAGGTTAATGCATTGGGTGACCAGGGATTATGAACGATGGTGTTTCTGGGATATAGATCCATAGAAGTTTACAGCACAGAAGGAGGCCATGCGGCCTATCGTGTCTGTGCCGGCTCTTTGCTAGAGCAATCCATCCGTCTGACCTGAGGTTTGTATTTGCTAACTTGCTAGCATGTTATTTCTGTTGCTGTACAGTAATAAGAAAACACTTTCTGCAATGATAGCAGTGGATTCCTTTGGGCAGCTGACACTGTCTTTCAGAAGTTAAGGCAGGAGATCCCCTGGAGAAATGTCACTATTCACAGCAAGTCCCAGGCGTGTGTCAGTATTCGCAGAGGTCCCTGCTAGTGTGTCATTATTGACAGAGAGTTCCTAAAAACGTGTCAATATTCACATGGGCCCCTGTGTATTTACAGGGGTCACAAGTGTGTGTCAGTATTTACAGAGAGCCCCAAGAGCGTGTCAGTATTCACAGGGGTCCCTCGAAATGTGTCAGTATTTGAAAGAAAGAAAGACTTGCATTTATGTATCGCTTTTCACAACCTCAGGATGTCCCAAAGCACTTTACACCCAATGAAGTATTTTTGAAATGTAGTCACTGTTGTAATGTAGGAAACGCAGCAGCAAATTTGTGCACAGTAAGGTCCCACAAACAGCAATTTGATAATGACCTGATAATCTGTTTTGGTGATGTTGGTTGAGAGATAAATATTGGCCAAGACACCAGGGACTAACTCCCCTGCTCTTCTTCGAAATAGTGCGTTGGGATCTTTTACATCCACCTGCAAGGATGTGGAGATGCCGGTGATGGACTGGGGTTGACAATTGTAAACAATTTTACAACACCAAGTTATAGTCCAACAATTTTATTTTAAAATTCACAAGCTTTCGGAGGCTTCCTCCTTCCTGACATTCACCTGAGGAAGGAGGAAGCCTCCGAAAGCTTGTGAATTTTAAAATAAAATTGTTGGACTATAACTTGGTGTTGTAAAATTGTTTACAATTATCCACCTGCAAGGGCAGACAGGGCCTTGGTTTAACACTTCATCTGAAAGACAGCACCTCCAACAGTGCAGCACTCCCTAGCTATTGCACTGGAATGTCAGCCTAGATTTTGTGCTTAAGTCTCTGCAGTGAGACTTGAGCCCACAACTTTGTGAGTCAGAGGTGAGAGTGCTACCAACTGAGCCACAGCACTATTTGCATGGTCTCAAGAGTGTGTCAGTATTCACAGGGGTCCCTGGAATTGTGACAGTGTTTTTTTTTATTCGTTCACGGGATGTGGGCGTCGCTGGCAAGGCCGGCATTTATTGCCCATCCCTAATTGCCCTTGAGAAGGTGGTGGTGAGCCGCCTTCTTGAACCGCTGCAGTCCGTGTGCAAGGGTCTTAGGAGCGTGTCAGTATTTATAGGGGATCTCAAGGGTGTGTCACCACCTGGGTAATGATCTGGCGGAGTGGATCTCCCGCCCACTGTAGAACCCGCTCTGTCCTTCATCCCGCTGAAATCAATGAGATGAGACTCGGACGTGTTCTAGAACTGGCGGGCGATCCTCTCTGCCAGGTTACCACCCAGGTGGTGCAGGTGAAACATGCTACTAGGGGGTCCCCGGAATGTGTCAGTGTTTACAGGGGATCTCACACAGAGAACGGTTTGCAAACCAATGATTTAATTAAAGATATGGCATGGTCTTTTTACTGGGTTAGTTGAACGTATTACATTCGTGCTGTAATGCAGCACTTTGATTCTGTTACGTGAAACACTTTTTAAAAGACTGTAGAGTTTATAAAAGGCAACACTGCAAAGAATCTTTGACACTCAACAACACCCAGGAAACAAATAAATAGTTTGGCATTGAAGGCACCTCAGCTGCAATTCATTGTAACCAGTGATGGGATATCTGTATATGTCTTTAAAAAGAAAGAATGAAGAGAGAGCATGCATTTATATAGCACCTTATCACATCTCTCAGAAATCATACAGCGCAGAAGGAGGCCATTTGGCTCATTGTGCCGTGCTGGCTCTTTGAAAGAGCTATCCAATTAGTTCTACTCCCCCTGTCCTTTCCCCATAGCCCTGCATATTTTCCTTTTCAAGTATTTATCCAATTCTTTTTTTGAAAGTTACTATTGAATCTGTTTCCACCACCCTTTCAGACAGTGCATTCCAGATCATAACAACTCACTGCGTTAAAAAATTTCTCCTCATCTCCCCCCTGGTTCTTTTGCCAGTTATCTTAAATCTGTGGCCTCTGGTTACCGACCCTCCTGCCACTGTAAACAATTTCTCCCTATCGACTGTATCAAAACACCTCATAATTTTGAACACCTCTATTAAATCTCCTTTTAACCTCTGTTGTAAGGAGAACAATCCCAGAAATGTCCCAAAGAACTTCACATACAGGTGCTTAAACATCTGAGACTAAATATTTCAATCAAGGTATTTTTACCCTCTAATTTTGCCCCTGTTTTGTCTGCTTTTTTTCTCTCACTGGTCCATTTCCCTCCTGCACTGAAAAGGGTTGAAGGTGACTGCATTCTCGGCCTCTGCCAATATCACTCGAGGCCGATTTGAAGAGACCTATACTCTTTTTTAAAAGTTCATTCTCAGGATCAAGGCCGGCATTTATTGCCCATCCCTAGTTGCCCTGAAATAGCATTTTTTAGGTACAACTGAGAGGCTTTCCACGCCACTTCAGAAGGCAGTTAAGAGTCAACCACGTCTCTCCCCCTTTGAAACCCTTCTCAAAACCCTTTTTTTTAAACTGGGCTTTCAGTCACAACTCTCTCCCTGGCTGTTTCTCTGTGCATTCCCATCTGTGAAGCGCCTTGGGAGCAGGGTTGCCAACCCTTCAGGATTATCCTGGAGTCTCCAGGAATGAAAGATTAATCTCGAGGACATTGTCATGAGCAAACCCAAGAGAGAAAAATCATAATGGCATTAAAAAAAAAGTCTCTCTTTTTAAATGTTCTTTGAACACTTTCATTTATTAGTTATAAAAATATTGGAGATGTAGGGAGTGGGGAAAAGGCTTTTTTGACTGGGTGGGGTGGTTGGAGGCCAGAGGTCATGCGCTGAAACCTCCAGGAATAGGCCTGATTGGAGTTGGCATTCCCTACTTGGGATGGTGTTTTTTTTCATTTGGCAATGAAGACGTTGTTTAAATGCAAGTAGTTGTTTGTACTTAAAGAGGAGTGTCCCTGTATACAGTCACCGCACTCTTCTGATGTAAGAGCCCCTTAAATATTGCCAGAATGCAAACTAATCCGGCAATCGTTTCTCCTTTATACAGACAGGGAGACCGACATCACCGTCAGAGACACTGATGACTTCTGCCTGAGAGACACAACCAGCATCGCATCGACCGACTCATTTGTCTCAGCGGCTGAAGTGGGTACATTCCTGACACACTCAGCACCGCTGTTGACAATACTACCTGATGTTCTCACAAAAGCTCCCAGCCGTAGGGGCCATAAATATAAGATAGTCACTAATAAATCCAATAGGGAATTCAGGAGAAACTTCCTTGCCCAGAGAATGGTTAGAATGTGGAACTTGCTACCACAAAGAGTAGTTGAGGCAACTAGCACAGATGCATTTAAGGGGAAGCTAGATAAACACATGAGAGAGAAAAAAATAGAGGGATACGGGAGGCAGGGTGGGAACCGGTAATTAGAATGGGAGGAGGCCCGTGTGGAGTATTGTGGAGTAATCTTGATGCACGCATGAAGGAGAAAGGAATGGATGGGTATGCTGATAGGGTTAGATGAAGTAGGGAGTGGGGAGGCTCGTGTGGAGCATAAACACCCTCATGGACGTGTTGTGCCGAATGGCCTGTTTCTGTGCTGTACATTCTGTGTAATTCCATGTCATTTAATGTGTTTAACTACAAATAGTGTATCAATATTCGCTTGGGGGGGTGGGGAGAGGAGGTCCCTAGAAGTGTGTCAATGAGGCTGATTGGGGAAATAGGCGTTAAAGGGGCAGTGAGGACCTAAACATAAGAACATAAGAGATAGGAGCAGGAGTAGGCTATTTGGCCCCTCGTGTCTGCTCCATCATTCAATGAGATTATAGCTGATCTGATTTTGGCCTCAACTCCACTTTCCCGCCTGTTCCCCATATCCTTTGACTCCCTTGCGGATCAAAAATTTGTCTAACTCAGCCTCCACAGCTCTTTGGGGCAAAGAATTCCAAAGGTTCACAACCCTCTGGGAGAAGAAATTTCTCCTCATCTCCGTCATAAATGGGTGACCCCTTATTCTGAGACTATTCCCTCTAGTTTTAGATTCCCCTATGAGGGGAAATATCCTCTCAACATTTACCCTGTATCTTATATGTTTCAAAAAGATCTCCTCTCATTCTTCTAAACTCCGCTGAGTATAGGCCCAACCTGCTCAATCTTTCCTCATAAGACAACCCTTCCATACCCGGAATCAACTTGGTGAACCTTCTCTGAACCGCCTCCAATGCAAGTATATCCTTCTTTAAATAAGGGGACCAAAACTGTACACAGTACTCTGGGTGTGGTCTCACCAGCACCCTGTACAGTTGTAACAAGACTTCCCTGCTTTTATACTCCATCCCCCTTGAAATAAAGGCCAATATTCCTTTTGCCTTCCCAATTACCTGCTGCACCTGTATGCTAACTTTTTGTGTTTCATGTACGCGGACACCCAAATCCCACTGTACCGCAGCATTCTGTAGTCTTTGTCCATTTATATATTTTACTTTTTTATTCTTCCTACCAAAGTGGATGACTTCACATTTTCCCACATTATACTCCATCTGCCAAATTTTTGCCCATTCGCTTAACCAGTCAATATCCCTTTGCAGACACTTTGTGTCCTCCTCACAACTTACTTTTCCACCTATCTTTGTATCATCAGCAAATTTGTTCCTCTCTGACACTCTGTTCCTTCATCCAAGTCATTGATATATATTGTAAATAGTTGAGGCCCCAGCACTGATCCCTGCGGCACCCCACTAGTTACAGATTGCCATCCTGAAAATGACCCCTTTATCCCGACTCTCTGTTTTCTGTTAATTAGCCAATCCTCTATCCATGCCAGTATATTACCCCCAACACCATGAGCTCTTACCTTGTGCAGTAACCTTTTATGTGGCATCTTATCAAATGCTTTTTGGAAGTTCAAATACACTACATCCGCTGTTCCCCTTTATCCACCCTGCGTGTTATCTCTTCAAAGAACTGTAATAAATTTGTCAAACACGATTTCCCTTTCATAAAACCATGTTGACTCTCCTTGATTTTATTTTGAGTCTCTAAGTATCCTGCTACTACTCCCTTAATTATCAATTCTAGCATTTTCCCAATGACAGATGTTAGGCTAATTGGCCTGTAGTTACCTGCTTTCTGTCTCCCTCCTTTCTTGAATAGGGGCATTAAATTTGCGGTTTTCCAATCCGCTGGGACCTTTCCAGAATCTAGTGAATTTTGGTAGATTACAACCAATGCATCCACTATCTCTGTGGCCACTTCTTTTAATTCCTCCGGATGGAAGCCATCAGATCCTGGGGACTTGTCAGCTTGCAGACCCATTAGTTTGCCTGGTACTTCTTCTCTAGTGATAGTGATTTGTTTTTAGATCCTCCCTCCCTTTGGCCCCTTGATTATCTACTATTATTGGTGTGCTTTTAGTGTCTTCTACTGTGAAGACAGATACAAAATATCTGTTCAATGCCTCTGCCATTTCCTTGTTTGCCATTATTATTTCCCCAGTTTCATCCTCTAAAGGACCTATACATATTTTAGCTACACTCTTCCTTTTTGTATACTTGTAAAAGCTCTTACTGTCAGTTTTTATATTTTTTGCTAGTTTACTCTCATAATCTATTTTCGCCCTCTTTATTATTTTTTAGTCCTCCTTTGCTGGTTTCTAAAGTTTTCCCAATCTTTGGGCTTACCACTAATCTTTGCCACGTTGTATGCCTTTTCTTTTAACTTGATGCCATCCTTAACTTCTTTGGTTAGCCATGGTTGGTACACCCTTCTCGTGGACTCTTTCCTCCTCACAGGGATATATTTTTATTGAGAGTCATAAAATATCTTTTTAAATGTCTGCCACTGCTATCCACTGTCATACCATCTAATCTGTTTTCCCAGTCCACTTTAGCCAACTCTCTCCTCATGCCATTGTAATTGCCCTTATTTAAGTTTAATACAGTAGTTTCAGATCCAAGATCCTCACTCTCAAACTGGATGTGAAATTCTGTAATATTATGATCACTGTTTCCTAATGGATCCTTTACTTTGAGGTCATTAATTAATCCGGTCTTATTACTCATTACCAGATCTAAAATGGCCCGTTCCCTGGTTGGTTCCACAATGCATTGTTCCAAGAAACAGCCCCGAATACACTCTATGAACTCATCCTCAGTGCTACTTTTGCCAATTTGATTTGTCCAATCTATGTGAAAGTTAAAATCGCCCATGATTATTGCATTACCTTTTTTACAAGCCCCCATTTTTCTTGATTTATATTTTGCTCTACAGTGTAGCTACTGTACATAGGACCTCGATTGCCATTTTAAGAATTGGACCATTTGGAGAGTGCGCAAGCACGCTGCGATCAGTTCCACAGGTGACAGAGCTGAAGATGCCCCCCCGAGAAAGGAAAGTTGGAAATTATTTTTATGGGGCTCAAAAAAGCAGGTGTGCTCCTCCGAGCCGGATTGGGCTCGCCCCTCTCTCGGGTAATTCTTCTCTCCCCCCCTCCCACCCCCCACCCTTCCCCAGAACCTACCTGCACCAGTCAGCAGTGTCCCAGCTGGCCTACATTCCTGTGGACCAGAGTCTGAGGCATCCACAGCTTTCCGACCTGACCCAAATGAGGGCATCTTTGCGTCCGGCACGGGTGATCGACTGGCACACTCCAATGGTTGGGCGCCCGAAAGTCAAAATCAACCCCACTATGTTAAGGCTGTTAAAAACAAGCAAACCAAGCACTGGGGTTCATTTCTAGAGGAATAGAATTCAAAAGCAGGGAAGTTATGTAAAACATGTATAGAACCTTGGTTAGATCACGTATGGAGTACTGGGCACAGTTCTGGTCTCCATATTATACAAAGGATATAGAGGCACTGGAGAAGGTGCAAAAAAGGTTTACTAGGATGATACTAGAACTGAGAGGCTATACTTATCAGGAAAGGTTGAACAGGCTGGGGCTCTTTTCTCTAGAAAAGAGAAGGCTGAGGGGTGACTTGATAGAGGTCTTTAAAATTATGAAGGGGTTTGATAGGGTAGACATAGAGAAGTTTTTCCACTTGTGGGGGAGACCAAAACTAGAGGCCTTAATTTTATGATAGATACTAATAAATCCAATAAAGAATTCAGGAGAAACGTCTTTACTCAGAGACTGTTTAGAATGTGGAACTTGGAGTAGTTGAGGCGAATAGCATAGATGGATTTAAGGGGAAGTTAGATAAACACACGAGGAAGAAAGGAATAGAAGGACAGGACGCCTAATCGTATCTACTGCAAGCATCAACAAAATTGCTCAAAAATAATTATTGTACAGTGGGTACGGTGTGTGTAGTGGTTATGTTACTGGACTAGTAATCCAGAGGCTTGGACTAATAACCCAGAGAATGTGAGTTCAACTCCGACCGTGGCAGTTTGAGAATTTGAATTCAGTTTTTTAAAAAAATCTGGAAATAAAAAGCTGGTATCAGTAAAAGTGACCATGAAGCTGTCGGATTGTTGTTAAAAACCCAACTGGTTCATTAATGTCCTATAGGGAAGGAAACCTGCCGTCCTTACCTGGCCTGGCCTATATGTAACTCCAGTCCCACAATCAATGCGGTCGACTCTTAACTGCCTTCTGAAGAGGTCTGGCAAGCCTCTCAGTCGTATCGAACCTGGACAACTAAGGACGGGTAATAAATGCCAGCCTTGCCAGTGACGCCCGCATCCTGAGAATGAATTTTAAGAAACGAGAGCAGAATGGGCATTCTGAGTCTGTTTAAGAGCCTGGCCCAGAGTGTCCAGGAATCCCTGCTATCTGCGAACAGATGGCTGCTGGTAGTTTGCTAAATTTATAATTGCAATGCAGCCATAACCAGAGAGGCTGTAAATTCCCTCCACGCGCTCACCGAGTGTTTTGACTGTCTTGTCAGAACGTCCTACTGCCCTGTACTGTTATCGGATGGGTGGGGGGTTCATTCTTTTGACTTCACAGCAACAACAATAACAACTTGCATTTCTGTAACACCTTTAACATAGTAAAATGTCCCAAGGCACTCCACTGGAGCGATTATCAAACAAAATTTCACACCAAGCCACATAAAGAGATATTAGGACAGGTGACCAAAAGCTTGGTCAAAGAGGTAGGTTTTAAGGAGCGACTTAAAAGAGAGAGTTTAGAGAGACTTAAAGGAGAGGTTTAGGGAGGGAATTCCAGAGCTTAGAGCCTGGACGACTGAAGGCACGCCAGCCAATGGTGGGCGGAAGGAAATTGGGTTTGCACAAAAGGCCAGAATTGGAGCAGCGCAGAGATCTAGGAGGGTTGTAGGGCTGGAGGAGGTTACAGTGATAAGGATAGGAGAGGCCAAGGAGGGATTTGAAAACAAAAATGAGAATTTTAAAATCGAGGCGTTGCTGGGCCGGGAGTGAATGTAGGTCAGCGAACACAGGGGTGATGGGTGAACGGGACTTGGTGCGAGTTAGGATGCAGGCAGCAGAGTTTTGAATGAGCTCAGGTTTACGGAGGGTGCAGTGTGGGAGGTCATCCAGGAGAGCATTGGAATAGTTGATTCAAGGGACCCTGCCTGCTGGTAGCAGGTGTCCCATGCAAGACGGGCAAGTCAGAAGGTGACCCCCTTTCAGGAGTCGAAGGGCGTTTGCACGGCGCCGGTAAGTTAATAGTATTTGCGGTGTTGAGCCTGGGTTTCTGCCTTCCTCTTTTAGCCACCTTCATATTGAGTGCCACTGGGACCCCTCCCCCCCCCTCCCATAAATATTGACACACTCCTGGAGACCCCCTGTAAATAATGACACACTCCTGAGGACTCCCTGTAAATTAAGATACACTCCTGGAGACCCCCTGTAAATAATGACACACTCCTGGGGACTCCTTGTAAATAATGACACGCTCCTGAGGACTCCCTGTAAATTAAGATACACTCCTGGGGACTCGCTGTAAATAATGACACACTCCTGGAGACTCCCTGTAAATAATGACACACTCCTGGGGACTCCTTGTAAATAATGACACGCTCCTGAGGATTCCCTGTAAATTAAGACACACTCCTGGGGACTCCCTGTAAATAATGACACACTCCTGGGGACTCCCTGTAAATAATGACACACTCCTGGGGACTCCTTGTAAATAATGACACGCTCCTGAGGATTCCCTGTAAATTAAGACACACTCCTGGGGACTCCCTGTAAATAATGACACACTCCTGGGGACTCCTTGTAAATAATGACACGCTCCTGAGGATTCCCTGTAAATTAAGACACACTCCTGGGGACTCCCTGTAAATAATGACACACTCCTGGGGACTCCTTGTAAATAATGACACGCTCCTGAGGATTCCCTGTAAATTAAGACACACTCCTGGGGACTCCCTGTAAATAATGACACACTCCTGGGGACTCCTTGTAAATAATGACACGCTCCTGAGGATTCCCTGTAAATTAAGACACACTCCTGGGGACTCCCTGTAAATAATGACACACTCCTGGAGACCCCCTGTAAATAATGACACGCTCCTGAGGATTCCCTGTAAATTAAGACACACTCCTGGGGACTCCCTGTAAATAATGACACACTCCTGGGGACTCCTTGTAAATAATGACACGCTCCTGAGGATTCCCTGTAAATTAAGACACACTCCTGGGGACTCCCTGTAAATAATGACACACTCCTGGGGACTCCTTGTAAATAATGACACGCTCCTGGGAGCTTCCCCCCTCACCCCCGTAAATATTGACACACTTCTGTGGACCCCAAGAAAATATTGACACACTGCTGGGGACTCCCTGTAAACATTTACACACTCCTGGTGACCCCCCGTAAATATTGACACAATGCTGGTGACTCCCCGTAAATATTGACACACCTGGGGATGCCCTGTAAATATTGGCACACTCCTGGGAGCCCCCCGTAAATATTGACACACTCCTGGGGACCCCCTGTAAATATTGACACACTACTGGTGAGCCCCCATAAATATTGACACACTCCTGGGGATCCCGTGTAAATATTGACACACTCCTGGGGACCTCCTGCAAATATTGACACACTGCTAGGGATTCCCTGTAAATAATGACAAACTCTTGGGAACCCCCTGTAGATAATGATACCCTCCAGAGGATCCCCTGTAAAATTGACACACTCCAGGAGTCCCCTGTAGATATTGACGCACTCCAGGGGCACCCTGTGAATAATGACACACTTCACGAAACCCACTGTAGATATTGATACACTCCCCTGCGCCCCCTGTAGTTATTAACACACTCCTGGGGGCCTCCTATGGATATTAACACACTCCTGGGGACCCCCTAGGGATATTAACACACTCCTGGGGACCCCCTATGGATATTAACACACTCCTGGGGACCCCCTAGGGATATTAACACACTCCTGGGGACCCCCTAGGGATATTAACACACTCCTGGGGACCCCCTATGGATATTAACACACACCCTTATTTCTGAAAGGCAGTCAGCTACCCAAAGGAAATCGTCGCGGTAAAAGCATTTTAGCCTTAGAACGGGGCCACAATGGGCTACTACGTCAACAAATACAGAAAGGTCAGACAGACGGAATGCAACAAGCACACCGATCTCCTGGGATCCCCTTCGTGAACGCCTGAGGTTCCAGGGATCACACTTTGAAAGCCCATGGACTCATTGGCACCCGAGATTGGACCGTTAGGTATAAATGAGCACAAAGACCTTGAAGCAAATTTACATCCAAGTGGTGCCATTGATACAGACAAGGCCTTCAGTACATAAAGGGAAATCAAACTGGGCACATATTTCCTGAAAGCCTGACTTAAATTAGTCAAACTTTTTAAATACTCAGTGCTTTGTTACACATTTGAAATCCAGCTAAATGTGTCTACTTTTAGTATGAAAGAAAGTTCAAAATGTTGAACTTGAAATCCCATCACCTGTTTCTGGTTACTGTATTGTATAACCAGGAAATGGTATCTGAAGCAAAACTGCCACTCAAGAAATTCTGGTGCTTACAGTAGGATTGGGATTGACTGCGGTGCTCCCTCCGTTTGGGATAGCCTGCTAACATTCACTGGTTAGCCTCAGGCATTAATAGCCTTGGGTGAGATGCCTCACCCCCTGTGGATCTGAATTCCAGCAGGAGTCAGTAGGGCCGATCGTCCTTCTCCCCCCTCCCTACCCCATCCCTACTGAGCACCAAAGTGCACTGTACAGGAGTAAGGAATCTTCCAACACCAGGTTATAGTCCAACTGTGTTATTTGAAAATCACAAGCTTTCGGAGGCTTTCTCCTTCGTCAGGTGAGCGAGTGTACAGGAAGCAGAGAGACCAAAATTCCTGGCCTGGACCATCAGCAGGGCTCAGCTACTCTCCTGATACAGACCCGTCCCTTGGGAATGGGGGGGGGGGTAATAGAGAGAAACACGAATTAGCTGCAGGCCTGGAGAGCAGCAGATGGAAGATCCGAGGCCCAGGGATCCTGCTGGGGAGTAATAAGGATAAACATATCTGCAGCCACCTCCTGACTTTGGGCTGCACCAAGTTTCTAAGTTTCAATTTACAGAGAATGATTACCCAGTGACCAGACGCAAGTACAGAACCACAACATTCTATGACCCACTAACTTTGGTATTTAACCTTTCTCCGTTGTTTTAGGAATGATTTAGAAGAATTTTTCGAGGTGGTGGTTGGGCAGATTAGAAGACAAAGTATTTACTCACTGAACTTGGCAACTCAGCGGTTTCATTACTAACATGCATTATGGAATAATGTTAGTGTTAATAAGAATCTAACATCCGATCTCACTTTTACAAATGCGATTTGGCTTGTTATATTGCCCGAATCCCAAATGTTGGCAGATTCTTAAAGCACTAAGGGGTAGAAATTAGCCTTGGGTGGTAAAACAAAAACAGGTGACGTGGCATCGGCCGCCTGTCATACACCCTGCCCAATATCCAGTTCCATTGACTTCAGTAGAACCGTATATTACGTGGGAAGCGATACTGCCTGTTTACCACTATCACCCAAGACCAATTTCTACCCCCAACTTTCTGTTCTCTCAGGCTGCGTTTACACAGCTAGCTTAGCGTCAGTGTGCAAAGATCTCAAACAACAACAACAACTTGCATTTATATAGTGCCCTTAATGTAGTAAAACGTCCCAAGGCGCTTCGCAGGAGCGATTATCAAACAAAATTTGACACTGAGCCACATAAAGAGATATTAGGACAGGCGACCAAAAGCTTGGTCACAGAAGTAGGTTTTAAGGAGCGTCTTAAAGGAGGAGAGAGAAGTAGAGAGGCGGAGAGCTTTAGGGAGGGAATTCCAGAGTTTAGGGCATGGGCAGCTGAAGGCACGGCCGCCAATGGTGCAGCGATTAAAATCAGGGATGCGCAAGAGACCAGAATTGGAGGAGCGCAGAGATCACGGAGGGTTGTAGGGCTGGAGGAGGTTACAGAGAAAGGGGAAAGGGTGAGACCATGGAAGAATTTGAAAACAAGGATGAGAATTTTAAAATTGAGGCGTTCGCGGACCGGGTGCACAGGGGGGATGGGAGAACAGGATTTGGTGCGAGTTAGGATACGCATCCTCTTCACACCAATGCTAAACTTGCAACGCCACTCTGGAGTCAGGACCTGATCCAAATCCAGACCAAAGCAGAGTGAGACTCCCCGGAGGCAGCCTCACCCTGCATGGGCTTGACACTGCTCAGACATTATATCAGTGTGGTATCAAATCTGGTGCACAAAGTACTCGCATGTGCCGAGCTGTCTGATCAGCTGGACAGTAGAGTTCCAGCAAGCAGGGTTCTGCCGAGCTACAACCTGAACTGCAGCTGCCAGTCTCAGACTGGTAAATGAACCCTATATATCAGCTCATACACACAGTTAGGACTCTCAGCTCTTAAAATAAACTTTTAAGAACTACAACATGCACAATATAGTGGGACAGGGCAGCAACACAAAATGGGGCACTGTGCCAGTCTGGTAACTCCCATTAGTGAGCTGTAGCTCTGTCAGTAGCACTCTTGCCTCTAGGTCAGAAGGTCATGGGTTCAAATCCCACTCCAGAGACTTGAGAGCAAAATCTAGGCTGACGCTCCAGTGCAATACTGAGGGAGTGCTGCACTGTTAGAGGTGCTGTCTTTCAGATGAGATGATAAACTGAGCTGATAAAAGATCCCATGGCACTATTTTGAAGAAGAGCAGAGGAGGTGTCCTGGTCCAATATTTATCCCTCAACCAACATCACTAACTAATAGATTATCTGGTTGTTTTCCTCATAGCCGGTGTGGGAGCTTGCTGTGCAAAAATTGGTTGCTGCATTTCCCAACATTACGACAGTGATTACATTTCAAAAGTGCTTTAGGACGTCCTGAGGTCATGAAAGGCGCTATATAAATGCAAGTCCTTTAGTAAACATATGGGTGTTTGGGGTGCATGCATTGTGTTGCTATCACAGGAGACTGTACGGTAGTGTTCCAAAATTGTATTTAGTTGATAATTGGACACGTGGATTTGCGTTCTACGAACCATCAATGCAGTTTATATAGGAAGGTCTCCCATCAATCCCCCTCCCGGAAGGTTTTGTTACTCAGATACGAGAAACTATTCAAGGCCGTAAAATTTGCTGAGCTGTGGGGAAAGAATGGGGGGAGTGGGACTAATTGGATAGCTCTTTCAACGAGCTGGCATAGGCATGATGGGCCGAATGGCCTCCTTCTGTGCTATAAGGTTCTTTGAATTCCTGGTCCAATCCATCCCAAGAACATTCATCATTTTACTCTTGACACTTTTTGCCTAAAAACGCAGTCTAGCATAACACTGCAAGACTCATGTGAGAGGCTGCATTTTTAGGCAAAAGAGAAGGCTAAGAGGTGACCTGATAGACGTCTTCAAAATTATGAAGGGGTTCGATAGGGTTGATGTAGGGGAGTCCAAAACTAGGGGCCAAAAATATAAGATAGTCACTAATAAATCCAATAAGGAATCCAGGAGAAACTTTTCTACTCAGAAGTGGTGAGAATGTGAAACACTCCACATGGAGTAGTTGAGGCGAATAGCATAGATGCCTTTAAGGGGAAGCTAGTAAGTACATGAAGGAGAAAGGAATAGAAGGATATGTTGATAGGGTGAGATGAAGTAAATAAGAGTGGGAGGAGGCTCCTGTGGAGCATAAACATCGGCATAGGGCTGTATGGCAGGTCTCTATGCTGTAAATTCTATGTAATTCATCGTGGTATGACCACACCCCAGTTAAGATGACAGAGGAGCTGGCTGTCGGTGATAGCAGGGAAGAGGTCAGACGTGCAAGGAAGCACATTCCAGCTGTCACACTTCAGTCTATCCTCTGTTGTTCCTGGTGTTAGCCTGTTTGCAGAGAAAAAACAGTGCTTTAACTTAAATAAAACACACAACTCTTTGGAGAGAATTGCCTGGATCTGACAGCTGCCACTATACAAACCTCTGTCGTTTTATACTTATTAAAAAAAATATTACGTGCGATCGGAATTGATTTTCGTGGTAAGATTTATGCTGCATAAAACTATTTGAAATCTAAGAAAGGAAAATTACGCAATCGTAAGTTGGAGTTTAAATCAGCGAGCTGGCTGTTATGTCCGATTAATCAGCGACTCTGACAGAACTTTCAAACAATCCCTGTTGTTACTGCAGAGAAATAAATCATTAGAAAAAAATTCCAAGACAATGCAGCCCGGTGAAGCAGGCTAATTTTATCACATTTAATAAATATGTTACCGCTGTTATGATCTGGAATGCACTGCCTGAAAGGGCAGTGGAAGCAGATTCAATAATAACTTTCAAAAGGGAATTGGATAAATATTTGAAGGGGATAAAATTTGCAGGGCTATGCGGAAAGAGCGAGGGAGTGGGACTAATTGGATAGCTCGTTCAAAGAGCCGGCACAAGCACGATGGGCCGAGTGGCCTCCTGTGATGTATGATTATATGAAAGTGCATTTTATATCTTTAAGTAGGTTGTCCAACAGTGTTCCATATGTAAATATATATAAAACTTACATCTGCACGCCAGAATTAACCCTAAAGCTGGGGTCCCAGGACGCTGACTGGATCCTGCAGTCTTAATTTTTTAAAATTTGCTCTCACAATATGGGTGTCTCTGGCAAGGCTTCATTTATTGGCCATCCTTCGCTGCCCTGAATCTGTACGGCTGATAGGCCACTTAAAGCATTAAGAGTAGTGTGGGACTGGAGTCACATGTAGGCCAGACTGGGTAGGGATGTGGGGGCAGGACTCCCTTCGTAAAGGATGTCAGAGAACTAGTTGGGTTTTTATATCTGGACAATACAAGAGCCCTGAAATTCCTCTACCGTTTAGGGGCTAAAGAATCGTGCAGTGCAGGCAAATGGGGAGGACCTCGGGGTGGGTGAGGACATTCGGGGCAGGACCTGGATCTCAATCTCTTTTTCCATTTTAAAATTCTGTTAGAAGTGGAGATAGGGGCCAGCACAGTCAGGTGCCACAGCGATATCAATCCCACCAACCTCCCCACCCAACACTCCCCAGCCCAGCTTAAGTGGGTACCACAGCAGTGCCCAAAATATGCTATTGCCCCCTGACCCCAAGATTTAGTCCTCCCCATCTGCCTGCACTGCAAGATTTAGGACAGAGCCAGGTGCAGATATTTGGTGCGGGTGGAAGCCCCAGATCCATCCCCAGGAGGTTTTTGGCAAAGGAAAATGAATTCCTGGGGATACTTGTTGGAGCACTGTGTACAGTTTTGGTCTCCTTACCTAAGGAAGGATATACTTACCTTTGAGGCGGTCCAGCGAAGGTTCACTAGATTGATTCCTGGGATGAGAGGGTTGTCCTATGAGGGGAGACTGAGTAGAATGGGCTTATACTCTCTGGAGTTTAGAAGAATGAGAGGTGATCTCTTGAAACATATAAGATTCTGAAGGTGCTTGACAGGGTAGATGCTGAGAGGCTGCTCCCCCTGGCTGGAGAGTCTAGAACTAGGGGTCATAGTCTCAGGATAAGGGGTCAGCCATTTAGAACCAAGATGAGGAAAAATTTCTTCTCACAGAGGGTTGTGAATCTTTGGAATTCCAGAGGGCTGTGGATGCTCAGTAGTTGAGTATATTCAAGACTGAGATTGATAGATTTTTGGACACTAAAGGAATCAAGGGATATGGGGATAGGGCAAGAGTATGGAGTTGACGCTCTGAGAGCCACGATCTAATTGAATAGCGGAGCAGGCTCGAGGGTCCTTATGGCCTACTCCTGCTCCTATTTCTTATGTCAAAGAGTTGAATGGCACTGTATTTGATTGAAAGAAAGGAAGACTTGCGTTTATATCGCCAAGATGGCTGAAATCTATGCCACTGATGTCCCAAAGTGCTTTACAGCCAATTAAGTACTTTTTGAAGTGTTGACGCTGTTGTAATGTAGGAAATGCAGCAGCTAATTGGCACACAGCAAGGTCTCACAAACAGCAATGTGATAACGACTGGAAAATCTGTTTTAGTGGTGTTGGTTGAGGATTAAATGTTGGTCAGAACGCTCCTGCCCTTCTTCCAATGATACCATAGGATCTTTTACGTCCGCCTGAGAGGGCAAAGGATGACACACCTAACGAGTGCAGCACTCCCTCAGTACTGCACTGAAGTGTCAGCCTAGCATTTTGTGCTCAGGTCTCTGGACTCGAACCCACAACCTTCTGACTCAGATGCGTGAATGGCTACCAACTGAGCCACAGCTGACACTTTGCTAACGCCTCTTAATTTCCAATTTTGGTTTGTTCTGTGACGAGTCAGAAAGAGACTGATCTTTTGCCTTTTTATCCCAATGCTCCCAACAGCTGACAGAGCACAGGGACACTCGAGGCAGCTCTTACGGTCTGGGGTCATGGTGCCACCTGCCACTTTATGAAGAAGCGATGCACTTGGCAGAAGACGGGAAAGTTTTTTGCCGGGTGCTAAGGTAAACAAGTCTCTGCTGCTGCGATTGGCCGGTTAATCTGCCGAGATATAAAGACAAAAAGAAACCCTGCAATAGCTGGAAAAGCAAAGCAGGTCCATCAACATCACTGTCTCAACACTTCTACAGCGCCTTTGACTAACGGAGTGGTTGCAAGGTGCACGGTGGAAATGGACACTGAGCAGGGGTTACAAGAAGGGTTGGAGCAGGTGCCCAAAGGTGAGGTTGGCTTCGGAGGTTGGGGAGAGATGTAGCAAGGGAGAGGAATTTAGGAGGAGAGTTTAAGAGAGTAGGGCCAAGATGGCTGAAATCTATGCCACTGATGGTGAAGCAGAGGATGGGGGAGGCATAGTAGGCCAAAGGAGGCACAGTAAACCAGGGGTGAAACTGTAGGCCAGGGGAGGAAACAGTAGGCCAGGGTTGAAACAGTAGGCCAGGGGAGGCACGGTGGGCCAGAGGTGGAGCAGTAGGCCAGAGGAGGAGCAGTAGGCCAGAGGAGGAACAGGAGGACACTGTAGACCAGGGGTGAAACAGTAGGCCACGGGAGGCATAGCAGGCTAGAGGAGGAGCAGTAGGCCAAAGGAGGAGCAATGGGCCAGAGGAAGAGCAGTAGGCCAGAGGAGGGCAGTAGGCCAAGGGAGGAGCAGTGGGCCAGAGGAGGAGCAGTAGGCCAGAGGAGGAGCAGTAGGCTAGAGGAGGAGCAGTCAGCCAGGAGGAAACAGTAGACCAGGGGAGCAGCAGTAGGCCAAGGGAGGAGCAGTGGGCCAGAGGAAGAGCAGTAGGCCAAAGGAGGAGCAGTGGGCCATAGAACCATAGAAAAGATACAGCGCAGAAGGGGGCCATTCGGCCCATTGTGTCCTCGCCGGCTCGAAGAACAACCAGGTGCCCATTCTAATCCCACCTTCCAGCACCCGGTCCGTAGCCCTGCAGCTTACAGCACTTTAGGTGCAGGTCCAGGTACTTTTTAAAAGAGTTGAGGGTCCCTGCCTCTACCACCAATTCGGGCAGCGAATTCCATACACCCACCACCCTCTGGGTAAAAAATTTTCCTCATGTCCCTGCTAATCCTTCCGCCAATCAGCTTAAATCTATGTCCTCTAGTTCTTGAACTCTCCACAAGGGGAAACAGGCACTCCCTGTCTATTCTATCTAGGCCCCTCATAACTTTGTACACCTCAATCAAGTTACCCCTCAGCCTCCTCTGCTCCAAGAAAAACAACCCCAGCCTATCCAATCTCTCCTCGTAGCTGCAATTTTCAAGCCCTGGCAACATTCTTGTAAATCTTCTCTGCACTCTCTCCAGAGCAATTACGTCCTTCCTCTGATGTGGTGACCAGAACTGTGCACAATACTCCAGCTGTAGCCTTACCAACGTTTTATACAGTTCCATCATTACGTCCCTGCTTTTGTATTCTATACCACGGCTAATAACGGAGAACATTCCTTATGCCTTCTTCACAACCTTATCTACCTGTACTGCCACCTTCAGGGATCTGTGCACATGCACTCCAAGGTCCCTCACTTCCTTTACCCCTCTCAATATATTCCCATTTACTGCGTATTCCCTTTTACTGTTTGCATTACCTCACACTTCTCCGGGTTGAACTCCATTTGCCACTTTTCCGCCCACTCCACCAGCCCATTGATATCTTTTTGGAGTCTACAGCTATCCTCTTCACATTCAACTACACGGCCAATTTTTGTGTCGTCTGCAAATTTGCCAATCATGCCCCCTACATGCCCCCCCAAATCATTAATATATCCCACAAACAGCAAGGGACCCAACCCTGAGCCCTGTGGCACAACACTGGAAATTGATTTCCATTCGCAAAGACATCCATCGACTTTTACCCTTTGTTTCCTGTTACTGAGCCAATTTTGGATCCAATTTGCCACATTTCCCTGTATCCCATGGGCTTTTACCTTTCTGACCAATCTGCCATGTGGGACCTTGTCAAATGCCTTACTAAAATCCATGTAGACAACATCCACTGCACTACCCTCATCAATCCTCCTTGTCACTTCCTCAAAGAATTCAATCAGATTTGTACGGCATGACCTTCCCTGAACAAAACCATGCTGACTATCCCTGATTAAACCATGCCTTTCCAAGTGACAGTTTATCCTATCTCTCAGTATTGATTCTAATAGTTTGCCCACCACCGAGGTAAGACTGACCGGCCTATAATTGTTCGGCCTTTCCCTCGTACCCTTTTTAAACAATGGTACTACGTTTGCAGTCTTCCAGTCCTCTGGTACCTCCCCTGTATCTAGTGAGGATTGGAAAATGATCCTCAGAGCATCCGCTATTTCCTCCCTGGCTTCCTTCAATAGCCTAGGAAACAATCCATCCGGCCCTGGTGACTTATCAACTTTCAAGGATTCCAGTCCCTCTCGAACTTCCTCTCTCGTAATGTTTACCTTGTCCAATATTTCACACCTCTCCTCTTTAACTACTACGTCCGGATCATCCCTTTCCTTTGTGAATATGGAGACAAAATATTCATTTAAAACCCTACCCACATCCTCTGCCTCAACACACAAGTTACCCTTATCATCCCTGATAGGTCCCACCTTTTCCTTAGCTATCCTCTTGTTCTTAATGTACTGATAAAACATCTTTGGGTTTTCTTTAATCTTACTAGCTAATATTTTTTCATGCCCTCTCTTTGCTTTCCTTATTTCCTTTTTTACGTCATCCCTGTACTTTCTATACTCCTCTAGGCTTTCTGCAATATTTAGTTTTCTGTGACAGTCATAAGCTTTCTTTTTCTGCTTTATCTTTCCCAGAGGAGGGCAGTAGGCCAAGGGAGGAGCAGTGGGCCAGAGGAAGTGCAGTAGGCCAGAGGAGGAGCAGTGGGTTAGAGGAGGGCAGTAGGCCAAGGGAGGAGCAGTGGGCTAGAGGAGGGCAGTAGGCCAAGGGGATACAGTAGGCCAGAGGAGGAGCAGTTGGCCAGAGGAGGAGCAGTGGGCCAGAGGTGGAGCAGTGGGCTAACAGGACACAGTAGGCCAAGGGAGGAGCAGTGGGCCAGAGGAGGAGCAGTAGGCCAGGGGGACAGAGTAGGTCAGAGGAGGAGCAGTAGGCCAGGGAGACACAGTAGGCTAGAGGAGGAGCCGTTGTGGGGGGGGGAGGCTTAGGTCAGAGAGAGTGTGGGTGCGGTAGGGGTGGAGGCAAGTGTTAGGGTGGTGGAAGTGGGTTGAGTGGGAAGTTTGACGCTCAGTTTGTGGTAGGGTTCGAGGGTCAGGCGCTGTGCACAATAGCTGGGAAGAGGAATGGAATCAGAGACCAGAGTCCAGTTTCCAGTAGCAGCCGAACAAGATGGCTTCGAGCTTGCTGTGATTGAGTCCTACCCTGTTCTGTCAAAAAGGACACACTCCCGAAACACTAATCGCATCATTTGTCTTCATAGAGGTTGATGGACATGTTTTTTATTGCCAGCATTTTCTGACTAATCTGCAGTAGAAATGTCCAGTAGAGAGCGAGTTGCCTCAAATATTGTCAGAGTGATATACAATCCAGTCCTGTTATTAAAAATTCTTGGCAAAAATGACTGGTTGTTGACATTTGTTTTCGTTTTATTTTTTCCTCCAAAAGGACCGAGTTGCTTGAATGCGTTGGGGACAGTGACTTTCTGGCCAAGGTACACTGCGTGCGCCAAGCTTTCCAGGTAACAATCCGAAAATCACCTATCAGTTCACCTGTGACAACGAATATCTTTCTACATCATGATATATAAATCACTGGTTAGGCTTCAGCTGGAGTATTGTGTCCAATTCTGGGCATCACACTTTAGAAAGGATGGTCAAGGCCTTGGAGAGGGTGCAGGGGAGATTTACTAGAATGGTGCCAGGGCTGAGGGACTTCAGTTATGTGGAGAGACTGGAGAAGCTGAGGTTGTTCTCCTTAGAACAGAAAAGGTTAAGCAGAGATTTAATTGAGGTGTTCAAAATTATATGAGATTTTGATGGAATAAATAGGGAGAAACTGTTTCCATTGGCGATAGATTTTTATTGGGTAAGGGTATCATGGGATATGGAACAAAGGTGGCTAAATGGAGTTGAGGTACAGGTCAGCCATGATCTAACTCAATGATGGAACAGGCTTGAGGGGCTGAATGGCCTACCTATGTTCTTATGTAGATGCTGTGCCATTCATCCATAGTCTTTCTTTTGTGCCCACCTCTACATTGGGTTTTCTTTCATTTAATTTTGACCTGATACTTCTTTTCTTTTTTACAATTTGTTCTTGGGACATGGGCACCATTAATTGCCTGTCCCTAGATGCACTGAGGGCATGAGTCAATCATGCAGTGTGGGACTGAAGTTGTGTGTAGCCCAGGCTGAGGTGAGGTGGCAGATTCCCTTCCCTGACAGCAACCTGGCAGTTTTTACTGGTGCCAGCCCACACATTCAATTTCACAACTTACTATGGTTGGTTTTGAACACATGACCTGTTGGTTACGAGTCTAGTATCATGACCACCACACTACCCGTACCCACACCCTTTACGTTTGAGCTACCAGGTGGATTATGTGATCCCTCTTTGGGCTACCAACGCCGGGCCAAAGCTGCGCTAGGAGCTTGTGGTAATTACACAAATAAGCTAACCCCACAAAATCGGGCATAGTTGCTTCAGTGCCAAGCTGCCTAGCGTGGGCCAGCCCCAGCCGCCCATTCCTGGCTCAGATTTTGCTGGTCTCGCAGAATTGGGAAAACCAAAAGAAATCAGCCGGCTTTGGAGTTAGAAATGAAGTGGAAGAAATTTGCCGTGGGCGGCAGCGCACGACGAGCTGTATCACATTGGTCGCCTGTTATACGCACCACCTGGTATTCAGTTCTACTGACGTCAATGGAAACAATAGGCGGGCTGGGTGTATAACAGGTGGCCGAAAAGATACCGCTGGTTTTGCACTATCGCTCAAGGTGGATTTCTACCCTTGTGAGGGACTGAACCGCAAAAAGACACGTTGGCGGGAACAGTCCTGATCGAAGGATGTGACAAGGGGGATAAAAGACTGACCTGGGAGAGGTGCTAGTGGGAGGCAGGAAGGGGAAGTGTTGGCTCCAGCTAAAATCTCTCTGCAAGGGACCATTTCCTCAGCGATTTCCTGGTTAAGTAGCTCAGGTCGCCTGTGGTACGTGAATGATACTCTTAAGCTCCCGGGCCATTCTGTTGCAATAAATATCCAGTTCCTCAGTCAACATCTTACGTTTCTCACTTTTAAAGATGGGTCAGTGGTTTGCCCTCCTTATTTAAGACAACAAAAAGGGCTTCAGTTACATTTAGAATATCAAACTTTGTGATCAAGGTTCGAGGTGAAGAAGAAAGAACTTGCATTTTATCTTGCATTTCATGACCCCAAAGCTCTTCACAACCAATGAAGTTCTTTTGAAGCGTTGCGACTGTTGTAATGTGGGGAAATGCGCACAGCAAGGACCCACAAACAGCAATGAGGTAAATGACCAGATAATCGGTTTTAGTGGTGTGGTTCGAGGGATAAATGTTGCCAGGACACCAGGAGAACGCCCCTGCTCTTTTTTGTACAGTACCACGGGATCTTTTACATCCACCTGAGAGGGCAGACGGGGCCTCGGTTTAAAGTCTCATCCGAAAGACGGCACCTCCGACAGTGCAGCACTCCCTCAGTAAAAGAAAAAGAAAGACTTGCAGTCATATAAAGCCTTTCACAAACGCAGAACGTCCCAAATCACTTTACAACTAATTAAGTAATTTTGAAGCACTGTTGTAATGTAGGAAACGCGGCAGCCAATTTACACACAGCAAGTAATGAGATAAATGACCAGATCATCTGATTTAGGTGCTGGTTAAGGGATAAATAATCCAGGCTAACAGTTCAATACTACACTCGTCAGCCTAGATTATGGGTTCAAGTCTATAGAGTGGGACCTTGAACCTACATCCTTCTGACTCAGAGACAAAAGCACCACCACTAAGCCACGGCTGACATACATCAAGCACTTCAATGGAACGACTTACTTTGAAGTGCAATGACTGATATTATGTAGCAAATCCAGTAAACAATTTGCGCACTGCGAAAATCCCACAAAGAGCATAAATCTTTTTTCTGGGGGGCGGGGGGAGGGAGGCATTGGTTGAGGGAGGAATGTTGACCAGGACAATTCCCTGCTCTTCTTCAAATTGTGCCACGCGATCTTTAACATCTCATCTGAAGGACGGCATCTCTGACAGTGCCTCACTCCCTCAATGCGACACTGAAGTATCAACCTAGATTATGTACTCAAATCCTGGAGTGGTGCTTGAACCCACGGTATTCTGGCTTAGCGACTGGAGTGCTAATACTGAGTTTAACTGATAGAGAACAGAAAAGCCTAAAGTGATAGTGCTTCAACAACACTGCAGCTACCAAATCGAAGTTTGAAACATACGTACAAGAAACTGTTTTACGCTAATTTCTCTACGTTTGCAGGTAATTCTTTCTGATGCAACAAATATAAAGTTTTTCGCAGAGACAGGAAAAAGGATTCTGTCAGCGCTTATGATGAAAGCACACAAGGTACGTGTTCTGATTGTTTTGTGCCTGTTTAGTGATCATCCTCCATCTTCATCTCTTGCCATATTAAAGAAAGTGATATTAGGGGGCCGTTTTTAAGATGACAGCTATATTAATGGGAGAGTCTTTTTTTTAGTGTTTATATCAGAGATTATGGTGTGTATCTGTACTCCTACTCTCCATATTCCCATCATCCACACTTGCCTATAATCCACACTTTCCCATCACCTGGACTCCCATTATCCATGCTCCCATTACTCGCACTCCCATTATCCACACTTTCCCATTATCCCACTCTCCTATCATCTGCAATCCCACCATCCACGGTACTCCATTATTGCAGTCTCATTATCCACACTACCACTATCCACGATCTTCATCATCCACACTCCCATTATCCGTACACCTATTATCCGTACTCCCATGTTCTCCTACTAGCCATGCTCTTTCATTATCCGCACTCCTATAATCTGCGCTCTTCCATTAAATGTTCTCCCAATATTCGCACTCCAATTATCCACACTCCCACTATCCACACTCCCACTATCCACATTCCGATTATCCAAGCTCCTATTATCCAACTCCCACTATCTATGCTTCCATTATCTGCACTCTCCCATTTAACATTGTCCCCATATCTGCACTCCCATTAACCACTCATTATTCTCACTCATATTATCCTCACTCCCTTTATCCTTGCTCCCAATATCCGTGCTCCCATTTTCCACATTCTCATTATCCTTATTCCTATTATCCTTGCTCTAATATCTCATTCTACTCTCTCCAATTATCCACACTCCCATTATCCTCACGCCGTTATCCGCGCTTCCAATATCCATTATTCACAAACCCATTATCCACATTCTACTCGTGGATGAGGTGCCAATCAAAATCCCATTATCAAAGGACTCCCATTATCTGTGTTCGCCCATTATCCACACTCCCATTATCTACATTCGACGAGTGGATGGGGTGCTGATCTAGCGGACCGCTTTGTCCTGGATGGTGTCAAGCTTCTTGAGTGTTGTTGCAGCTGCTCCCATCCAGGCAAATGGAGAGTGTTCCATCACGCTCCAGACTTGTGCCTTGTTGGTGGTACCGACAGAACAACAGTGACTGCACTTCAAAAGTAATCCATTGGTTGTAAATCAAGTTCTTTCCTTTGGTCTATCTTGTTTTCAAAATGCCTAAAACCTCTTCACACAATGAATTACTTTTGAAGTTCATTACAGACAAACACAACAGCCATTCAGCAGCTACAAGGTCCTACAAACAGCAATGAGATGAGTGGCCAGTGAATTTGTACCTGTGGTGGTGTTGGTTGAGAGGGCAATGTTGGTTAGGACAAAAGGAGAACTCTCTGCTCTCCAGAAAGTGCAGTGGAACCTTGAACAACCAGAAGGTGAAGGATTTAACGTCTCAGCTGAAAGATGAACCTCCGACAGTGCTGCACTCCCTCAGTACTGCATTGGAGTGTCTGCCTAGATTTTGTGCTGAAGACTCAGAGTGGGGTCTGACTCCACAACCTTCTGACCAAGATGCACTGAACACCTTCACGAAAAAAGAACGTCTTCACGAATTTGCTGCACTTAAGCAGGAAAAGCAGATCGCTCTTTCATTGAATTAAATTTTGGCAACAATTAATCAGAAAGATAAAAAGCGAAATACTGCAGCCGCTGGAAATCTGAAACAATAACGGAAAATGTAGGGACCGCACCTGAAAGGTTAACTCGTCTATTGGGCTCGATTTTAGCACCCGCTATCGGGTGCATTCCTGAAAATCGGGGAATCCCGGAGCGGACTGGAGCCCGGCTTCAACCCGCCCACTTCCGGGTTCCCCACGGACGCGCTGACGTGCGCGCGCAGTCCCCGCATGTGGGACTCCCGCAGGCAATTAAAGCCGGCGGGGTGCCACTTAACAATATTTATTGTGGTATTTCAGGTCGTTAACAGACCTGATTAAGGGAATATTTTAGGAGGGGTGGGATTTTACAAACAACTGGTACTGTTACTGGTACTGGGGGAAACACTCCCAGTTGAAATGGACGTGTTGCAGCTATCAGCCTGTGGCAGCTGCAAAGGTCCATTTGACAGGTTTTGGGTGGGAGACCCTCACTCATTGCAGGAGGCCACTCTGTCACTTTGGACAAAGTTTGGCCTCCACCACCCTCCTCCTAACAATCAAATTCACCAACTTGCACACTTACCCCGGGGTCCAGAGACATGTACCTACCTTGCGGACCCCCTCAGATGTACATCTTCCGGATGGGGGCCGCTGTAGCTGCAGTCATGACCTCCTCGGAGGGCGAACAGCATCACCAGCCTCGCCAGCCATGCCGTCCACCTCTGACACGTGGAGCTCCACAACACAGTGCTGTGACACATCCACCTGCACAGCAGGAGGGAGGGCAAAGGCAGAGAGAGATGCGTCGCAGAGGGCACTACCCTCGCCACAGGGTCCACAGACCGAGGCTCAGCTTCCTGGACCTCTCTGAGCAGCAGTGCACACGGAGGCTCAGAGTCACTCGACATGTAGTCATGGACATCTGCAGCCTCCTTCATGCCGAGCTGCTCCCGGCTGGCCCGAGCACCATCTTCTTACCTGTCGCTGTCAAAGTCACCACTGCCCTCAACAACTTCTCCTCCGCATCCTTCCAGGGTGCCACCGGGGATATCGCCGACGTCTCCTAGTCGTCTGCACAAAAGAGCCCTGCAAATACACCTACACCCACTCTGCAGTGACACAATGGCTGGCATCAGGTGTGGGTCTTCATTGTGATCCTCAGGAAAGGGCATTATTGCACAAACCAGACAAGATTCGCGAAGACACGGCAGTAGTGGTGCCAATATAATATGTGATGTGAGTTGATCAGAAATTAAATAGAAGTAAAAACCATGACAAACCCTCAAACACCCTTGTGCATCCCCTTCATGCTCACGACACGTTTGCCTTACGCTGCCTACTGCACATATGTGATGCATGCCCTGTGGCTGCAGCACAGGTAGTGGCAGGTTGAGTGAGGCTGACCGTGAAAGAGATGCATGAGAGGGTGAGTATGAGATAGAGCCATGAGATTGTATGAGGATTGGGTTGAGAGGTAGTGGCGGGATGAGTACTGGCGAGGTGAGTAAGTGCGGGTAAGATGAGGATGAGGTTTGAGTGGGTGTGAGGGGTGATGTGACAGAGTAGTGTTGGCAGTGCAGAAGGAAATGTGGGGTGGGGGCGGTGATGTGGCAGACGGAGTGTAGGGGAATGAGTAAGTGTACTCACTTTGGCTGACCTACTTAGGTCATTGCAGCGTCTCCTGCACTGTATGCAGGTGCGCGATATGTTGGTGGTGCAGGTGACCTCCTCTGCCACCTCGAGCCAGGCCTTCTTGGTGGCAGAGGCAGGCTGCTTCCTCCTGCCCACCGGGGGGAAGATCTCTGTCCTCCCCCTCCTCCTCACCCCATCCAATGATACCTGGAGTGAGGCATCATTAAACCTGGGAGCAGCCTTCCCCCCGGGCTGCTCCATGCTGTAATTTTTCCTATTTCTTGCAGCATCTGTCAGTGGAGGACTGCCCCTTTAAATAGAGCTCCTCCAGCTGACAGTCCTTACTGCGCATGCGCAGTCAGCCCGACGCGCAGCTCAGCAGCGGGGAACCCGGAAGACCAGGTAAGTGGTTCCAATTAGCCTGCGATCGCGCGGGGGGCAGACTGATTTCACCGGGCGCGTTACCCACGCGCCCAGTAGCCCTCCCGCCGCGAACTCGCCGTCCTCCTAATATCAAGCCCATTCTCTCCACAGATGCTGACTGACCTGCTGAGTGTTTCCAGCATTTTCTGTTTTAATCAGAAAGATGTTTCTTTAAATATCCGAGCAGTGTTTTAGGTCAGTGTTAGTCATGATCTTTTCAGAGGTACTGTAAAACTCTTTCACCACAGAATCCCTGAAGATGGGGATTTCATATTGGGGAAAGGTATACAAAATTCATCCGGGTATATTTTGACTTTGTGCAATTGTGTAAAGCGGGTGATAGTGAGTCGGCAGCCCGTTTTATATCTCGCCCCTGATTTTTAGTTCCGTTAACTTCATTGGAAATAAAAAGCGGGAAAGATATAAAACGAGCTGGCGATTCTCTATCACCCGTTTTACACTGTCGCACAAAGTCAACATCTACCCCATTGCGTTGTCCCCTGGCTTTGTGAAATTTCAGGGACTTCCTGCAAAATCATGAGAAAGAAAAAGTGCAGCTCAAAACATTTAAATGTTTCCTCCATTTTTCTAGAATCCAAAAAGGTTCGAGGAGGTCTTCGAGGAAATGATGTACTTTCTGCAGCAAACCGATCACTGGGAGATGACCCAGCGAGAGCTCGCGGCACGAGGGGTGAGCCTAGACCGCTGCATTGTAACGTAATGGAAAAGGCTGGGAAGGAGAAGTTGAGTAAATGCACCAAGAGGGTGAAAATCCCACCTGTACAGTCAAAGTCCTTCGAGAACATCTAGTACAAATATGGCTGTGTGTATGGTCATCATTTGTTTGATCAAAATGGTATCCCATTGAACTGAATTTGGTTTATTTCTCATTAAAAAAAAATACCAGCAACGATTACGCACAGAGACAGGGTCAGAAAACCTACAGCCTGTTACAGAAGTCCTACCGCTGATTGATACAGATTGCAAATGTACAGTAATCTCATTCTATAAGTTGCCTGTGGTGTTACCCACGGTCAGTTGATGAATGTAAGCTTTTTTTAATAAACAAGATGCCGACAGAGTTGGGAGAGAGACTTCAGAAACATGCCTCACAGTGTCACTTAGTGGCCAGAGCTTGCAACTGCATTGTGACCGTTGACATTGCCACATTGAATGGGAATTTACAATGGTAAACGTGATGCAAAAACGTGACCAAAAATTGTGATGACAGGTAGTAAGGTTTGTGGACAGGAAGCACACATCCTACACAAGATTTTTAATAATGTATGGATAGTTGCATGAAGTTGAGGAGGAGGACTTAAAAATGACACAGTTGGCTAGAAACTTCATTACACTTAAAGACTTGCATTTATATAGTGCCTTTCACAACCTCAGGACATCCCAAAGCTCTGTACAACCAATGAAGTACTTTTTTACAGTGTAGTCACTGTTGTAACATAGGAAACACAGCAGCCAATTTGTGAACAGCAAGCTCCTACAAACAGCAATGTGATAATGACCAGATAATCTGTTTTAGTGGTATTAGTTGAAGGATAAATGTTGGCTAGGACACCAGTACTGGATTTTGTGCTCAAGTCCCTGGAGTGGGACTTGAACACACAATCTTCTGACTCAGAAGTGAGAGTGCTACCAACTGAGCCATGGCTGATACTTGTCCCATGAGCAAAGTCAGAGGAACCATTCTTTAAATCTGAGCCTATGCTAGTGAGTGTCATCTGACTACTGGAGTTTGGGGTAATATTCATCTGATGATCACTAACAGGGGCCTTTGGTTAGGGATCAGGAACAAAAGCCCATGTTGATTTCAGCTCCTCCTGTAACCTAGGGATACTGAGGCTAATTGTCACACCCCAAAGCTGCTTAGAACAGCTAAATGAGTATAGGCCAGGGATTGAACCTCTGATCTTCATGTCAGCTACTCACTGCCTTAACTAGCTGAGACATCTGGGAAGCTCTTTAAGAGCTTGGATGTATCGGACTGTTCAAATTTCAGTTACGGATGCTCTAGCTTGGCTAGGAATAGTGCTGCCCCTAAAGAATATTTTAGAATAAGGCTACGTGATAGTCTGTCCTCATGTATTCAGTTGAAAAGCACAGCCCCATAAATAATTTTGACACAAATTGAAAAAGTTTAGTACACATTGTTTAAACTTTCCGTGGATGTTGCTGATTCTCGTCTTCTTGCAACTTCTGACGCACAGATGCAGGAACAAGCTGTCCTGTTGCTTGGTCTATGCTCCACTGAGCAAAGCCACTTTTCAAATGAGAATTTAAACCTTGGACCTTGTCTGCCTGTTCAGATGGACATTAGCAGCTTTGATGGGAAGACAGTAGGACTGTTATTCTCGAAGGAACAGACTAAAGTGTCCGAAGGGTCATTGAACCTGCCTTGTGATTGTCTGCACTTCACCGTTTGAGTTAGCAGTGCGAGGGGGGCTGGGATCTGAGGCTGAGTGAGCTGCACCATGTTCTCTGTCCAAGTCTTGGATAAGCCCATCAGATTGGGAAAAATATAACTTCTTTTTGAATTGGTCACAGGGTTGTACTCATCAGTGTATCCTTGATGTAAAAGGATACTCGGGCCATCTCTTCTCACATGGTCCTTTGTGTCAATGTTCAGTGTTATGGCCAGTACAATATGGTCTGTGTCATATAATATATTTTTTATATATTTTTTTGTATTTATACAAATAACTATGTTCAGTTTTAGTCATCACATCACAAATAAGTAAAACTTACATTTGAATGGGTGGCATAATGGATTAGACACTGGCCTTTTATCTCTGGGAGCTGCGCACAATTCCAGTCCATCTGATGGGATGAACGTCTGCTGGCTTGCAAGGGTTCTGGGTGAAATTAGTTTGGGCAGTCTCGGTCCAGTTCGTGGTGGTCATGGGCCTACAGTGCAAGACTGACACGGATTGATAACCTCACTCAAAGAGGTATAGGAAGTGGAAAACAAATGTCACAATAGGGGGTTGCTGTTCTGAAGTTGGGGGCGAAGGCTTGCTGTTAGGACAGAGCAGAGGGAGCTTTATCTCTGCATCTAACCCGTGCAATAGCTGACCTTGGAATGCTTGATTTAATACTGACACTGGCTTGAAATGTGGAGAGTTCTGTTCCCCTGTACTAACATCCTTGATGAGCGTTAAAAAAAAAGGATGCAGTAAAGGGAAACTTACTGATCCTGAGTGTAATGGGGATGAGCTACGAGGAAAGAGTAGAGAAATTAGAGATTTACAGACTAGAAAGGTAATTAAGAGGGCCTTTTTGTGGTATATTAATTGTAAAGATAAGATAAACCCTTACGAAAGTAAACCAGATTAGGAGCAGATGGAATTTAGTGAAAAGTTAATTAAAAACAGATTTCAGGAAATATCTCTTCATTCAAAGAGAGAGAAATGTTTGGAATAATCTACCAAATAGGGTATTAGAGGCAAATATGTTGGATTTATTCAAAATACAATTTAGATGCCATAATGGGAAAGTTAATGTTTTAGAGGGATGGACTTTGATGGAGGAATTAATGTATTAATGGGATGAACTTCAATGGGAGAGCTAATGTACTAGAGGGATGGACTTTGATGCAAGAGCTAATTTCCTAGATGGATGAGCTTTGATGGAAGGTTAATGTTCTAGTGAGATGGGCTTCAGTGGGAGAACTAGTGTACTAGAGGGATGGGCTTCAGCGCGTCCCTCATGCTCTTGTGTTCTATGGGGTAAATTTCCATCTTAAGTGGTCCCAGTACTGAGCTTCACCACAAGGATCACATATCGGAAATTACTTTTAATGGGCAGGATAGTGCATCCGAATTCCCAATGCGTGCTCCTGGAAGGCTAGGCTCTGTGCCTGAAGCATTAAAGCCGAAGATTTACTTACATAAGGTGCGTAGATTTATTCTAACTGCATTTATTCTAAATTCATTTATATCCCAAACAGGTTAAACATGTGAATTTTTATGACATCGTCCTGGACTTCATCCTGATGGATTCCTTTGAGGATCTGGACAATCCTCCTACATCGATACAGAATGTAGTCAACAATCGCTGGCTTAACAATTCCTTCAAGGAAACTGTAAGCAAGAAATCATACATAATGTTCACAAATCTGTGTAAATATTGCAGGATTATAAGAATTATATTGTGCATTTTATCAGTATTTCTAAAACGTGTTGATACACTGGGCTGAAGCTCATTGTGTGATATCGGTAACAAGCGCTTTAACCAGTTTACATGAAGCTCCGTT
Organism: Heptranchias perlo; assembly: GCF_035084215.1. Classification (NCBI taxonomy): domain Eukaryota; kingdom Metazoa; phylum Chordata; class Chondrichthyes; order Hexanchiformes; family Hexanchidae; genus Heptranchias; species Heptranchias perlo. The sequence continues at coordinate 12,532,744 of NC_090333.1, read as the reverse complement.
GCCTGCTAATTTATCAAAAGTGTTAACTTGTTTACTTTAAATTCCATACGCACGTCAACAATGAGTTACTAATATCGCACACATGACTTTCATCCATAAGTCAGTGTAACAACAACAACAACAACTTGTATTTACGTAGTGCCTTTAACATAGTAAAACGTCCCAAGGGGTTTCACAGGAGCGATTATCAAACAAAAGTTGACACCAAGCCACATAAGGAGATACTAGTACAGGTGACCAAAAGCCTTGTCAAAGAGGTAGGTTTTAAGGAGCATGTTAAAGGAGGAGAGAGAGGCAGAGAGGTTTAGAGTGGGAATTCCTGAGCTTAGGGCCGAGTAAAAACATGACAAATAGTCATTCATCGCATTTGCTGTTTGTGGGCCTTTGCTGTGTGCACTTTTGGTTCTCTGCATTTGCCTCCATAGCAACAGTGACTAGTTGTGATGTGCTCTGAGAGCGGAACACAGAGTTTTAGGGTATTTCCAGCATCTTCTGTTTTCCCTCTCAGATTTCCAGCATTTGCAGTTTTTATTTCCCTTTTGACTGTGTGAGGTAGATTCTCAGCTTAATCCCCTCACAGGGGTGTTTCAAATCGGCCGCCCATTACATTGAAATCAAAGAAAATGAAAATCAGGTGGTTTCTATAGCTGGCTGTCAGTTTTACGCCTGGGACGGTAAGTTGAAAACCTACCTCTATGTCACTCTAGTTCCTCATCCGCATCCTTAAGAATGTTTTGAGAGAGCAAGTTTTAAAAATTTTTTTTTAATATATTCGTTCATGGGATGTGGGCGTCGCTGGCGAGGCCAGCATTTATTGCCCATCCCTAATTGCCCTTGAGAAGGTGGTGATGAGCCGCCTTCTTGAACCGCTGCAGTCCGTGTGGTGAAGGTTCTCCCACAGTGCTGTTAGGTAGGGAGTTCCAGGATTTTGACCCAGCGACGATGAAGGAACGGCGATATATTTTCAAGTCGGGATGGTGTGTGACTTGGAGGGGAACGTGCAGGTGGTGTTGTTCCCATGTGCCTGCTGCCCTTGTCCTTCTAGGTGGTAGAGGTCGCGGATTTGGAAGGTGCTGTCGAAGAAGGCTTGGCGAGTTGCTGCAGTGCATCCTGTGGATGGTACACACTGCAGCCGGTGGTGAAGGGAGTGAATGTTTAGAGTGGTGGATGAGGTGCCAATCAAGCGGGTTGCTTTGTCCTGGATGGTGTCGAGCTTCTTGAGTGTTGTTGGAGCTGCACTCATCCAGGCAAGTGGAGAGTATTCCATCACACTCCTGACTTGTGCCTTGTAGATGGTGGAAAGGCTTTGGGGAGTCAGGAGGTGAGTCACTTGCCGCAGAATACCCAGCCTCTGACCTGCTCTTGTAGCCACAGTATTTATATGGCTGGTCCAGTTAAGTTTCTGGTTCTGGTATCATAGACCAAAACTAGGGGCCACAAATATAAGATAGTCACCAATAAATCCAATAGGGAATCCAGAAGAAACTTTTTTACCCAAAGAGCAGTGAGAATGTGGAACTCGCTACCACAGGGAGTAGTTGAGGTGAATAACATAGATGCATTTAAGGGGAAGCTAGATAAGCACACAAGGGAGAAAGGAATAGAAGGGCATGCTGATAGGGTTAGATGACGTAGAGAGGGAGGAGGCTCGTGTGGAGCATAAACACCGGCCTAGACCAGTCAGGCCGAATGGTCTGTTTCTGTGTTGTAGACTCTGCGTAATTCTATGTAATCATGTTCTCGCTGATCAACATTTGAGGGGTATTTCAGGACTCCCATTCTTCATGGTGGGTTAATGCCTTATATGGACAAAACTGCATTCCCACATCCTAACCATCCAAAGTATGCTAGTTAAAAAAAAATTAGTTTCATCAGAACCAGCTCGCATACCTCAGTTGCATGGTTTTGGTTAAAGTAATCTGAGGTATTCAGAGATATATTACTAAGAACTTGGCAACGGAATTGCTTTTTTTGGCCTGTGCTCTGGCTTTGTGTCTCAAAAGAAAAGTGTTTTCTTACTGTGGTATGCAGCTTAGTAAGAAACCTTCAGCTTTTGAAAAGAACGCTGAATTGTAATGGAGGAACACATCTTAAATGAACAAATGTGTCCGATGTTGTAATAAGTTATAATTGGTTATGTTTCATATGTAGCACAATCGATTGATTCTGGCAAAGGGACTGAGGGAGACCTCAATTGGACGCTACAGTAATGCTGGTCATCATGAGAGAGCTGGTTTGGCAAATAAAGCAAAACAAATTTGAAAGGAACTAGAAGCAAAATAATACAAGGATCGAATTACCGTATGTGAAAGGAAACATATTCAGTAGGGGTAATTTGTTATAAAAACATTATTATTGGAAGTGACACCTGTTTCAGAATCATAGTATTTTTAAAAATGTATTTGTTCTTGGGATGTGGACAAAACTGCTATGGCCGCATTTATTGCCCATCCCTAGTTGCCCTGAGAAGATGGTGGTGAGCCTTCTGTCATAGTCATTGTTTTTACACTTTATTCGCTTACTAGGCCCACGGCAGGGGGAATTAAGGGTCAACCAGGTAGCGTCAGGCTGGAGTCATGTGTAGGTCAAACCGAGTAGCAGACTCTCCTCCCTGAAGGGCATTAGTGAATCAGTTTGGGTTTTTACAACCATCAGCACAGAAAGATGTTATTTGGCCCCGTGTGCCTCCGACAGCTCTTTAACTGAAACTTTCAACTCTAATCCTGCTTTCCTGTCCTTTTCCCCCAATTTCTTCCTTTTCAAATACTCACCCAATTCCAATTCTCAATGATAGTCTCTGACTTAGTAGCCTCTTGTGGCATTCCATGTTCTAATGCACTGCAGCAACTCGCCAAGACTTCTTCGACAGCATCTCCCAAACCTGCGATCTCCACAGTCCAGAAGGAGAAGGGCAGCAGGTGAATGGGAATACCATCACCTCCAAGTTCCTCTCCAAGTCACACACTGTCCCAACTTGGACATATATCGCCGTTCCTTCATCATTGCTGCGTCAAAATCCTGGAATTCCCTACCTAGCAGCACTGTGGGTTCAAGAAGGCGGTTCAAGAAGGCGGCTCATCACCACCTTCTCAAGGGCAATTAGGGATGGGCAATAAATGCTAATAACGCCCATGTCCCAAGACTAACTAAAAAAATAAATAACCACCTGTATGAAAAAAAAATCACAACATCATTTGAGAATATGAACTGGAACAAATCACATTCTTTTCCCAAAGGTAGGGGAGTCTATAATGAGGGGGCATAGATTTAAGGTGAGAGGGGAGAGATACAAAAGGGTCCAGAGGGGCAATTTTTTCACTCAAAGGGTGGTGAGTGTCTGGAACGAGCTGCCAGAGGCAGTAGTAGAGGCGGGTACAATTTTGTCTTTTAAAAAGCATTTGGACAGTTACATGGGTAAGATGGGTATAGAGGGATATGGGCCAAGTGCAGGCATTTGGGACTAGCTTAGTGGTATAAACTGGGCGACATGGACATAGAATCATAGAAGTTGCCATGTTGTAAACTTCTATGATTCTATGATTCTACATTCATTGTGTTTTAGATCTACCTCCACGATTATATTTGTGAATTTCTCATGTAATTTACTGATCAAGGATTAGAGCTTCCGTGTTACAACAAAAAAAAAACACAGGTCAGAATTGATCAGCATGCTGTGTGTGGCGACACTCTTAAGTAAGCTCACGAAGAGTTCTACTGACCAGAAGAAATCGCCACCAACACATTTACGATGTGGCTACACATATAGCGACATAGAGCAGCAAAAGAACCAGGCAGGACATGAGGAGAAATGTTATTTACGCAGCGAGTTGTTATGATCTGGAATGCACTGTCTGAAAGGGTGGTGGAAGCAGATTCAATAGTAACTTTCAAAAGTGAATTGGATAAATACTTCAAGGGGAAAACTTTGCAGGGCTATGGGGAAAGAGCTGGGAGTGGAACTAATTGGATAATTCTTCCAACAAGTCAGCACAGGCACGATAGGTGGAATAGCCACCTTTTGTGCTGTATGATTCTATGACCCAAGAAATTTTTACCTCACAAGACTTTCACACTCCCTGTGAAGGTTTAGATGAATATCCTCACCCCATTTTATACCAGCTCTTCTCCATTCAAAATCTAGTTAAAAAACAGAAAGACTTATAGTTAGTCTCAGAAATGTTGCAAAGCACTTCACACACTGTGAGTTACTTTGAAGTACAGTAACTGTTGTTGTTTCGGTGAGTGCAGCAGACAGATTATACATGGCTTGAAATGGGGCTTGAGCCCATCAGCCTTCTGACCCTGAGGTGACATTTAGAGGTATAAATTCTGCTGCGCCCACTCCTGACACACACTGAGAGCACATAATCGGGCGATTGTCCACTCCTTCCCAGTGATTTTCCATCCATTACAATACCCATTCCCAGTGGGCATCAGGAGTGGGCGCTGCAGAATTTTTACCCCTCAGTGTCAGCCGTGGCTCAGTTGGTAGCACTCTTGCCTCTGAGTCAGAAAATTGTGGGTCCAAGTCCCACTCCAGAGACTTGAGCACAAAATCTAGGCTGTGCAGTACTGAGGGGGTGCTGCACTGTCAGAGGTGCCGTCTTTCAGGTGAGACGTTAAACTGAGGTCCTGTCTGCCCTCCCACATGGATGTAAAGATCCTATGGCACTATTCGAAGAAGAGCAGCAGAGTTCTTCTGGTGTCCTGGACAACATTTTATCCCTCTACCAACACCTTCAAAAACAGATTATCTGGTCATTATTTGTGGGATCTTGCTGTGTGCGAATTGGCTGCCCCATTTCAAGGAGTGGATAAATATTTTGATTTTTTTTCAAAAGGCCAAGGGGAAAGGGCAATAGAATGGGATTAAGAGGATAGCTCTATCAGAGTGGCACAGGAACGATGGGCTGAATGGGAAAGGGCACTTGAATGGAACTGAGTGGATAGCTCTGACAGAGAGCTGGCATAGGCACGATGGGCTGAAGGGGAAAGGGCACTTGAATGGAACTGAGTGGATAGCTCTGACAGAGAGCTGGCACAGGCACGATGGGCTGAAGGGGAAAGGGCAGTGCAAAACAACAGTGACTACACTTCGAAAGTAATCCATTGGCTGTGAAGTATTTTGGAACATCCCAAGGATGTGAAAGGCACTGTATAAATGCAAGTTCTTTCTTTCTATCTTAGTTGCTACGAGATCGATCCTCTTCACCTATTTATTTTGTTCCTTTGTTTCAGGCTGTGGCTTCAAGTTGTTGGTCAGTACTGAAAAGCAAGAGACAGCAGATGAAGGTGAGTATAGAACAAAAAAAAACCCCACTAAAAATGAATCTGGAAATTACAAGCAGCATTTACAGAGCACAAATTCAGATGTATTACTACTCGAAGTCCATAGTTTCCCCTTTCTCCCATTTAATAAAAAGATGAAAATACTCTATGCTAATCTCCAAAACATGCAGTGTGGAACACACACCTTCACCGTAACCCTACTGAGACAACCGGAAAGGGGGGGAGGGGCGTAATTCAACTTGGGCTGGGGCACAAAATAGATGATAGCAGATCGGCCGCCCGTTATACAACCTGCACCTTCGAAGTCAATGGAAAGGGATAATCAGGTGGGGTTTGTATAACGGGCCGACGATCCCATTTGAACTAAACGGTAAAGCTACAGACAGGTGTCTTGAGTGTTTGCCCACTGGTTATCTCAACTTCCAGACTCAACGATGTTCATAGCAGCGGATTTAGAAAAAAATCCCATGAAAAATCATAAGTTTATAAAAGAAACACACAGTACTTAGGAGTAATATCGTGCTTATAGTCGTAAAATCATAGAATTTTATAGAACAGAAGGAGGTTATTCGGGCCATCGTGGCTGTGCCAGCTTTCTGTCAGAGCTATCCTCTTAATCCCATTCTATTGCCCTTTCCCCTTGGCCTTTTAACAAAAATCAAATATTTATCTTTTAAAAGCTATTATGGATTCTGCTTCCACCACTGTTTTTAGTCAGACATTCCACATCCTAACGACCCTCTGTTTAAATAAATTATCGTACCCGCTCCCTTTGCTCTTTTGGTTATTATCTTAAGTTTTTGCCCTCTAGTTACAGACTCATCAACCAATAGAAATATTTCAGTGATCAAAACTCTCCATCAGAACTCCTCTTAACCATCCTTGTTCCAATGAAAAGAGCCCCAGGGTCTCTAGTCTCTCCACATAACTAAAGCCCCTTATCCCTGGGATCATCTTTGTGAATCTCGTCTGCATCCTACTGATGGCCTTGACGTCCTTCCTAAAGTAAGTAAGGTTCATCATGGCAGGTTACATAAATCATGAGATGTGACACTGTGACAATCGCTAGCCTTCATATTATAATACTCCTTCAATTCTGGCCTCTTGCACATCCCTGATTTTTATCTCTCCAACATTGGCGGCCGTTCTTTCAGCTGCCTAGGCCCTAAGCTCTGGAATTCCCTCCCTAAACCTCTCCGCCTCTCTAACTCTCTCTCCTCCTTTAAGATGCTCCTTAAAACCTACCTCTTTTACTCCTTAGAGTAAATAAGGAGAAACTGTTTCCACTGGCAGGAGGTAACCAGGGGACACAGATTTAAGATAATCAGCAAAAGAGCCGGCGGGGAGATGAGGAGAAATATTTTTACATATTGAGTTGTCATGATCTGGAATGCACTGCCTGAAGCAGATTCAATAGTAACTTTCAAAAGTGAATTGAATATATACTTGAAAAAGAAAAATCTGCAGGGCTATGGAGAAAGAGCAGGGGAATGGGGCTAATTGCATGCCCTTTCAAAGAGCCGACATCGGCACGGTGGGCCGAACGGCCTCTTTCAGCGCTGTATGATTCTATGAAATTTTTTTCGATGAGTTGGGCACTCTCATCCCAGTTTCTAGTGAGGATGGACCCATAACACAAAACTGCCCCTAATTTGGCATTAGTTGGTGCTCAACTTGCAGTCTCCCACAGAGAGATACCACAGGATGGTAGTGTGGAAAATGGAAATGTGGCCTATGGAATCGGGTGGTGCAGTAGGTTAGATGTTGTGCTTCCACCTCTAGGACCCTGCATTCAAATCCAGTCCAGACTGATGTGATGAACATTTCTACTGGCTGTAAGGGTCCAATGTGAAATAGGTTAGGCAGTCTCCATCCAACTCAAAAAAAATAATGGGGTGGCCTTTCAGCAGCTTTAATTAGTGATTGTTGTTAATGTCTGTGGGTAAAGTCGGGAAAATGTATTGTTTCTGAGCTCCAGGTTTATCCCAATAAAACCTTCCGTCACTTCTCTTTCTCGGCAGCTGTCCGATGGCTTCATCGCACATTTCTACACCGTTTGCGAGCACATCAGCCCAGTATTGGCCTGGGGCTTCTTAGGACCCAGAAACTCCCTCTATGATTTGTGCTGCTTCTTTAAGGTAGGTACGTCTGTTTTTGTGGGGCTGTAACATAGGGCAGAGCTTTCAAACCTCAGCAGGGAGGTGGGCGGGGCGGGGGGGGGGTTGGTAAAATGGCCTGTTATACACCCCTGCCGGGTTTTTCTTTCCATTGAAGTCCACCCCCAATGAATTTGAAAGTTCTGCCCATTCTCTTTAAAAGTACAGCACTTGTTGGTAACCTTGTGTATCAGGTCATTTCTTTTGGTAGCGGGGTGGGGGGGGTGATTTTTGTACTTAATGAGGTGAGTGATAAATGCCCTCTTTATCTCTGGATTATAAAGGGGAGGAAGTGATGCTTCATTTGTATAGAGCCATAGTCGGACCCCATCTGGAGCACTGCATTCGGTTCTGGGCACCGCACATCAGTAGGGATACATTGGCCTTAGGGGAGGTGCAGCGCAGATTCACCAGAATGATACCGGGGCTTAGAGGATTAAATTATGAGGACAGGTTGCAGAAACTTGGTTTGTATTCCCTTGAGTATAAAAGTTTGAGGGGGTGATCTGATCGAGGTGTTTAAAATGTTAAAAGAATTCAATAGGGTAGATACAGAGAAACTATTTGCTCTGATGTAGGAATCAAGAGCGATGGGACATAATCTTAAAATTAGAGCTAGGCCATTTAGGAGGGAAATCAGGAAGCACTTTTTCACACAAAGGGTAGTAGCAATCTGCATTTCCCCCAAAGGGCTGTGGACAATTGGAGCTTTCAAGACAGGGATCAATAGGTTTTTGTTGGGTAAGGGTATCAAAGGATGTGGGGGGTAAATATAGTTGAGGTATAGATCAGCTATGACCGAATTGAATGGTGGAGCAGGGTCGAGGGGTTGAATGGCCTACTCCTGTTTCCATGGAATCATTCTGGTGCATGTGCGCTGTACTCCTTGAAATCCAGTCATTTTTTGCACACGATCCCATAAACAGCCATTTTACACCAGCTAATCCGAGGGGTTTTTTTGACGGTGTTGGTTGAAGGAGAAGTGTTGGCCGGGACGTTAGGAGAACTCTTTGCTCTTCTTTGAGTTGCACCATGAGATCTTTAAGACCCAACTGAACCACCGAAACAGGCAGAAAACGTAATTAATGACGTGTTTGTTGCAAACAGATTTTGCTGTCGATAAAGTAATTGGAAATAAAGTTATACAGCCAATAAGCTAAGGGATATTTTTTAATTTTTTACAGGAGCAAGTTCTTTTCTTCCTGAAGGACATCTTTGATTTCGAAAAGGTGAGGTACACCAGCACAGAGTGTCTTGCTGAAGACATCTTGCACCTGATACAGCGTCGCACCGAGCTTCTGATGGCTTACCTTGGAACGGATAGCCTGAGGCATCTGAACGGGTACGTTGGACCTCCTCTGCCCAACGGACCCTTGGAAGCGTATGTGCAGTAAACCACGGCCTTGAATATACACTGTGCGAAGGTTATCATGCGCATGCTTAACGCTGGGGTGTCTAAACAACAGCCCCTGGGCCACATGCAGCCCCCAAGCCTTGGCAATATGGTCCTTGAAACATAGCCATTCAGTTATAATTCTTCCTCGCTGGTTTAGTCCCGTTTGAATTTCCTGGGCCCGCAGGTTTGCAAAGGGCTGTTCTTAGCTGTTTCGCTTCAAGTCCGTGTCATCCATGGTAGCGCTCTCGCCTCTGAGTCAGAAGGTCGTGGGTTCAAGTCCCACTCCAGAGACTTGAGCATAAAATCCAGGCTGGCACTCCAGTACAATACAGAGGGAGCGCTGCAATGCCAGAGGTGCCGTCTTTCGGATGAGACGTTAAACTGAGGCCACGTCTGCCCTCTCAGGTGGACATAAAAGATCTCATGGCACTATTTGAGGAAGAGCAGGGGAGTTCTCCTCGATGTCCTGGCCAATATTTATCCCTCAACCATCACTAAGAACAGATTATCTGGTCATTATCACATTGCTGTTTGTGGGACCTTGCTGTGCGCAAATTGGCTGCCGCGTTTCATACATTACAACAGTGGCTACACTTCAAAAGTACTTCACTGGCTGTAAAGCACTTTGGGACGTCTTGAGGTCATGAGAGGTGCTATATAAATGCAAGTTCTTTCTTTTTCATTGGTAAATAAATCCTAAATCAGGATACCAAGATCTGTTAGTGTCAGCATCGTGATTAATTAATCGGAGACCTGGATTTAGATTATGAGGGTCACAAGGCTCTGTGGCTTGCTCTATGCATCCTCAAAGGCAGAAATCTGAGACACCCCTCCCTTAACCTTTTTGCATGCAATTCTTTGTCCGCTATGGGCTAGCACATCAGTTAAAATAGCGGACGGAGTATTGCATACAAACTCGGAAAGCGTTCACAGGCTAGCTTTCGCACAGTACAATTTCGAGGCCCAAGATAGCGCTGGGGCTTGGTCCCACTTTGTTGTGGGAACCAGACAGAATATGGTGAAGCGGATTTGTTCTCGTCCCACGACAGGGGAAGCCTCAAAGAAGCACCTATCCTGGGGCAAAGACGACGGAACATGTTGCACGGTGCCTATAATTAATTATAGACTCAGGGAGGTTTCCAAAGGAAGGTATCCAGGATTTTTATAAAGTCTTTGTGTTGCTTTGTAAGGCCGTGTCCAGATTGGTTGCCAACTTGGAAATTCCACTTGCAATTATGAAAGAAGCTTTATTTGGCCAAAGGGATACTCCTGCAATTATATTACCTGCAATAAACTTTGTGAAACTTTGGAATGTCTGCCACTTTGTTATTCCTTTCTGGTTATGAGTTTGACCAGCAGGAATACTGTTAGGGTTGCCACCTTTAACCAATCTCAATCCTGGACAGAGCACAGGATAAGAGCAGGGAGCGGGGATGGTGTGGGACAGGGGCGGAATAAGAGGGTGGGATAGAGTTGGGGCATGGGGATGGGATAGAGTTGGGGCATGGGGATGGGATAGAGTTAGGGTAGGAGATAAATTAAGGTTGAAGCAGGACGTGGGTTAACGAAGAGACAGGGGCTGGATGTAGTCAGAGCAGGGGGTGGAATAGGGTTGGGGCTGAGGTGGGATACAGTTAAGGCAAGAATGGTTTAGGGTTGGGGCAGGCTGTTGCATAGGGGCAGAAAAGGGGGTGGGAAAGAGTGGGATAGTGTCAGGGCAGGGGGAATGGGATAGTGATGATACAAAGAGTGGGATAGGGTGGAAGCAGGGGCTTGGGATGGGGCTTCACACAGGTGGGATAATGTTGGGGCATGGAGTGGGCTGGGGCAGGGCAGAAGGAATGGAGTCATATCCTGAGTTCTGATGTTCGCTTTGCTGATGGTGAAAATTCATCGAAAACCTTAAAAACAGATGTCTCCCAATCACCGCACAGGGAATAGGTGGAAAAACAGATGTAATTTTTTTTAAATAGTCAGTATTGTGGGGGTTTCCTTCTCTGCATAACACTGTTTAACAATGCAATCTGTTAAATTCCTGCCTGTGCTCTTTGTCAGAGTGGTTATACCGTTTTGAATAAACTAGTATAGATGCATTTAATGGGAAGCTAGATAAGTACATGAGGGAGAAAGGAATGGGAGGGTATGGCGATAGGGTGAGATGAAGAGGGGTGGGAGGAGGCTCATGTGGAGCATCAAATACTGGCATAGACCTGTTGGGCCGAATGGCCTGTTTCTATGCTGTAAAATGCTATGTAATTCTATGTAGTTAACGACTATGTTAAAACAGTGGAGGCAGGAATTTACTAAAAGCACAATAACGGTGTGTTAAATATCAGTGGCAGGGCGCGTATTTAACTCCGACCAATTCTCATTGGGCACACCACTCAGTGGGGGTCATTTTCACCCTCAACAACTGGGCGGTAACCTGGCAAAGCGGGTTGCCTGCCCGTTGTGGAACCCACACGACTTTTGTTCCATTGATTTCAACGGGATGAAGATCAGGCGGGTTCTACAGTGGGCGAGCGATCTGCTCCATCAGGTTACCATTGTTAATTGTATGATTTAAAATCAATTAGTGTAAATTGTATTCAGGTATCAATTGGGGACTCCCTAGTATCTTTTCTACAGGAGAGCTTAGCAAGGGTGTGGTGTGTGTGTAAGGGGAATCTCTGTGAATAAAGGTTGGAAGCAACTAAAGACCAGGCTCTAGTATTCTATCCTTCACCACATGGCTATCCAATTTTAACAACCACCACCAGTCGGAAATTATCCCCAGTAACCAGACCCTTTGCTTAAACAGAGTAGGTGGCAACCTTAGACAACTCGGTTGTTCTATCGAGCAACTGCTTATGTGCTTAGTATTGTCTGCTTTTCTATGGTCCATAATGTGACTGTGTACATAGTAATATGTCTGTATCTATATCTCTAAATATATATATAAATATATATATATATCGATCATCCCACAGCACCTCATGTCAGTTCTTCCCTGTTGAGCACTAAAGAGCATATGACTATATTTTCACTCTTAAAACAGTTACTTAAATTTTGCATTTGCCAGCATTAACCCTACCCTCCATGGAAGTGTTGCTGTGAATGTACTATTATAACTCCTTAGGAATACTTGTACGTGGCATTTTAGGGCACCAAACCAATTAATAAAAGTTGCTGTGTATATATATTTTTCAAGCCTTATACTTTGTGGGTCTGTAACAGAGTCTCGCGAAATGTCCATGTAATATTTTGGGTTTTTTTAACACATCTGTCGCAAAACACTAACTTAAGTTCCTTGTGCCCGCCACTGGTTTGTTAAAGAGCACTGTGAGTTCATGAACGTCTTCTGCAAGTAAAGCACTTTAAAAACAACTTGCTTCCTGTTGCTTTATTGATCTAATGTGTGCATTTATGATTTCAAATACAACAACACTTCGAGCACTTTACAAGAAGAAAGCCTGGGATTGTTCTCCTTAGAGCAGAGGATAAGGGGAAATTTAATAGAGGTGTTCAAAATCATGAGACGTTTTGATTAAGGAACTGTTTCCACTGGTGGGAGAATCGGTTACCAGAGGACACTGATTTAAGGTAATTGGCAAAAGAACCAGGGGGGAGATGAGGAGAATTTTTTTTTAACGCAGCGAGTTGTTATGATCTGGAATGCACTGCCTGAAAGGGTGGTGGAAGCCGATTCAGTAGTAACTTTCAAAAGGGAATTGGATATATATTTGAAAAGGAAAATATGCAGGGCTATGGGGAAAGAGCAGGGGGAGTGGGACTAATTGGATAGCTCTTTCAAAGAGCTGGCACAGGCACAGTGGGCCAAATGGCCTCCTTCTGTGCTGTAAGATTCTATGATAAGACAACACTGAGCAGGGGCATGAGATTGGGGGAGTGGGGATGGAGGTGGTACACAGTCAAAAAGATAAGTTTTTACAATGTTTTTGAAGGAACAGAAAGAAACAGCAAGGCAGAGTGGTTTAGGGAGAGAGCTCCGGAGGGCAGAGGTGTAGTGACCGATAGTAGAGGGTGCGGAGAGCAGGCAGTAAGTCAGGATCAGAGGTTGCTGGAACACAGGGTTGGAGGAGATCATTTAGCTAGGGAGGGGTGAAGCTGTGGACAGACTTGGAAATGAAGACAAGGACCTTGGAATGCTGAGGAATGGAGCCAGTAGCACGGGACAAGAACAGGCCAAGGGGAGGGGGGTTAATGGGAGTGCGGGATCTGGTGTGTGATGACACGGGTCATGGAGTTTATGGATTAATTAATGTTTCCAGCTCCAGAAATACCTCAGCTGCCCTGGAAACTCCACGGTGGAGTTTCTGTTCTTTGATCAGGTCCCAGTAAAAATCGGTCGGGTCCCGGAATGTGGGTTTCCCGACCTGTTGATTCTTGAGTGAACCAAAACGTAATGAGGCACAGGATGCACTTCAGAGGCACCACATTGTAAACCACCGAGTGCAATGGGCAAACTTTGTGCAGCAACTATGTTAAGAGGAGATAATGTCCACCGTGGGACTTGAGAAGAGGAAGATGAGAGGGAGTTACATAGGAACATAGCAACAGGAGTAGGCCATTCAGCCCCTCGAGCCTGTTCCACCACTCAATTAGATTACGGCTGATCTGTGTCTTAACTCCATTTACCCGCCTTGGTTCCGTATCCCTTAATACCCTTACCTAATAAAAATCTATCAATCGCAGTTTTGAAATTTTCAATTGACCCCCAGCCTCAACAGCTTTTTGGGGAGAGAGTTCCAGATTTCCACTCCCCTTTGTGTGAAGAAGTGCTTCCTGACATCACCCTTGAATGGCCTAGCTCTAATTTTAAGGTCATACCCCTTTGTTCTGGATTCCCCCTCCAGAGGAAATTGTTTCTCTCCTTTAATTGTTAACTCCTTTAATCATCTTAAAACACCACAATTAGATCATCCCTTATCTTCTATACTCAGAGGAATACAAGCCTAGTCTATGCAACCTGTCCTCATAATTTAACCCTTTTAGCCCCGGTATTGTTCTGGTGAATCTGGGCTTCACCCCCTCCAAGGCCAATACATCCTTTCTGAGATGCGGTGCCCAGAACTGAACACTGTACTCCAGATGGGGTCTAACCAGAGCTTTATATAACTGTAGCATAACTTCCCCCCCCCCCCCACTTAGTATTCCAGCCCCCTCGAGATAAAAGCTAACATGCCATTAACCTTTTAAATTATTTTTTGTACCTGTCCACTAGCTTCTAGTGATTCCTGTACATGGACCCTTAAATCTCTCTGATCCTCCACAGTTCCTAGCTTCTCACCATTTAGGAAATACTCAGATCTATCTTTCTTAGGTCCGAAGTGAATGACCTCACTCTTCCAGTTGATTGAGTTCTTTAAGATTTTCACAGAAGAATTAGGCACAGGAGCCATCTTCTGCCGAACATTGGACCAAACCATGAAGAAATTAAGGTTGAAGAAATTAATTGGGTCTTCGTCACAGGGCAGTTTTTCCCACCTTGTGGTCCTCCTTTAAAAATGAGCTGGATCAACATCTGATCATTAGATGCACTGAGGCCCAAATACGACCACTCCTTTGTGGATAGGACCATGGAAATGTCACCTACGGAATACAATAGGATCAGTGTTGATTAATATAGGTTGTGACGTTAAATTGATAACCTTACTACCTTCGCCTTCATTTTCAAACCTTTGCTTGTGGTTGTCCACGTAACTCAAGGGATTAAATGAATGGGGGTAGAATCCATGGTTGTATAAATTGGACATGGTTTGCTGGAAGAGCTGTGCTTGATGGGTGAAATGACCTTTTCTGGTTTCGTCCTCAGTGCATCTAATGATCACCTGTCTTCCTGAAGAGCAGCTGCCCTTAAGTCAATGACTGCACAGTTTGGGAGGTCATCGAGAAGGATCAGCGCCAGCAAGTTCCCAGTAACACCACTGGATAAATGACCAGTTCTCCAATACCCTTCCAGCTGGCCTCCCTGAACAAGCTGGCCATGAGTTTCAATGCATCCCAGACACTGCAGCCGAAGCCTTCACCTGCACTAAGTCCTACACTGCCATCACTCCCACCTTCTCCAAGCTCCTCTGGCTCCTTGTGTCCCAGAATGTCGGGTTCAAAATTCTTGTCCTTGTTTTCAAATCTCTTTGTGGCCTCGCCCCATCTGACCTGACTGGCAAAAGAACCAAGGGGGAGATGAGGTTTTTTTTTTAACGCAGGGAGTTGTTATGATCTGGAATGCGCTGATTCAATGGTAACTTTCAAAATGGAATTGGATAAATAATTGAAGGGGAAAAAATTGCAGGGTTATAGGGAAAGAGCGGGAGAGAGGCTACTTGGAAATCTCTTTGAAAGAGCTGGCACAGGCATGATGGGCCGAATAGCCTTCTGTGCTGTATGATTTCACCTCACCCCCTCTTTTCGTCCATTCCACCATTGGAATCCTTCGTTCAGCCACTATGGTCCTGCCCTCTGGAATTCTTTACCCAGTTCTCACCAACCTGACACCTCCCTCCCTGCTTTCTAAAACCTCTTCAAGCCCTCCTGTTTGACATTGTCTTCAGATCCCCATCCTGGCCTTGTCATTCTTCCTTTTCCCCATGCTCTCTGCCCACTGTGTCCCTAACCTCTTTATAGAATCATGGAATCATACAGTATAAATGCAAGTTATTGCTGTGTTATCTGCTATACCTTTATTTTTAGCTGGTTTGAGTATCTTTCCTGCAATCTGCTTTATTGCGAAACTATATATTTTTTTAACATTCCCTTCCCCTTATCCTACTGCTGTCTTCTCCCACACCTCTCCTTCAGCTGGTTGAGGGGAAAATGACTTGGCCACTAGATATCTGTCAATGTTACTTTACACAAGCCAATAGAAGACATGGGTGGAATTTCCTACACACATGATACTAGCAGGAAGTATTGCTCCCTAGCCAGCAACCAGCTAAAGTCATTATGTTGAGAATAGCCAAGTTCTAACATCTTATCCTGACTCACATCTCAGTGTCGGGATCCAAGCATTCTATCAGCACTGATACGGGGTCACCTTAGCCTTCAAATTCAGCTCTGAACGTTAGCACATGGTCATTGAACGCGTTCATATGAAATTCTTTTGTGCAGTATTTTAACTTAGAGGCTAATCTATTTAAATAGCTCTGACAAAATAGCAGACGAGAAATTGTGTACAAGCAGTCCTGTGTCAACTGTGGCTCAGTGAGTCAGAAGGCTGTGGGTTCAAGTCCCACTCCAGAGGTTTGAACACAAAATCTAGGCTGACACTGCACTGTCAGGGGTGCTGTCTTTCCGATGAGACGTTAAACAGAGTCTGCCCTCTCGGGAATGTAAAAGATCCCACTGCACTATTCAATGAAGAGCAGGGGAGTTCGCCCCAGTGTCCTGGCTAATATTTATCCCTCAACCAACATCACCAAAAACGGATTTACTGGTCATATATCTCTTTGTTGTTTGTGGGACCTTGCTGTGAGCAAATTGGCTGCCGTGTTTCCTACATTACAACACTGTCTATACTTCATAAGTCATTGATTGTAATGGGCTTTGGGACGCCCTGAGGTTGTGGAAGGCACCATATATATGCAAGTTCATTCTTACAAACACATTAAGCGTTCACGTGCTGATGTGCCCATATTTAAAAAGGCAGACAAAACAGACACAAGAAACTACAGACCCATTAGTCTTACATTCCATGTAAAATAATGGAATCAATTATCAGGAGTAAACTTGAGGATGATCTGTACAACAATAACCCAGTAAACAGCAGTCAGCATGGATTCAGAAGGGGAAGATTCTGCCTGACCAATCTTGGCATCTTCGAGGAAGTGACAGCCCTGGGTGGACTGCAGTAAGCCCCATAATGTGGTTTGCTACGACTTCCAAAAGGGGATTCAGGTTAAACCCTGGGAATGGATAAGAAACTGGTTGAAGGGTAGGAACCAGCAAATACTTTGTAGAGGAGTGATGTCAGAGTAGAATTACATACATAGAATGTACAGCACAGAAACAGGCCATTCGAAGGGGAGAAGTGGGGTATGTCAGGGCTTGGAGCTGGGGACCACGACTGTTTCTAATTTATTTAAATTAAGAAACTCAATGCAAAGTGGTCATATTTGCAGATGATACCAAACTAGGAGAGGCAACTCAAATTACAGAATGAGTTGGGCAAGATATACAAGTGAGCAGAACAATGGCAGATGAAATTTAATCAGAAAAATGTAAAATGTTACACAGAGGAAGGAAAAACAAACACGGGCTCTCTGCGAATGGTGTTGAAATAGATAAGGATGAAGATGAAAGGCACCCAGGAGTCTTAGTAGACTTGACGCTCAACAGGTCCAAACAAAAACAATGGAATCTTAAGTCAGAGGAAGTCATGATCAAGCTTTCTAGTAATCTGGTCAGACCGCGCCTTCAATACTCCGTCCAGTTCCGATCACCAAGATACAAGAGAGACATTCAAATGCTGGAGGCAATGCAGAGAAAAGCCCAAGGCTGATCTCCAATGTCAGGGGTCTGAGCTACGAGGAAAGACTGGAGAGACTTGAGCTTCTTAGTCTAGATAGGAGGAGTCAATGGTCTCAAAAAAGTTAACCCAGAATTTAAGTTAAATTGCAAGAGTAGAACTCGGGGAACGTAAGTTCAAACCAGAGAAGGGTAGTTTTAGGACCGATATCAGGGATTTACTTCTTCACACAGAGAGTGATCAACAGGTGGAATAAACTTCCAGATAGAATAGTGGAGGCAAAAAAGCCTGGAATCATTTAAGGAACAATTGGATACTACAATTGGGCGATGAGTTAAAATGGGGTGATTAGTCTTCCTCATCTGTAATTATCTTGGGCCAGATTTTGCTGCATCAGGGCATCCAGCAGCGTCTGCCCTTAGTTAGACTTACTCCTGCACCCTTCAGCTCAAAACATTTTTGCCCACAAAGTTGCTGAAAGTGCGAGCTGATAACGGGGCAGCGAGGGGAACAGGGCATCTGGGACCTGAGTGAAGAGGGCCAGCAACAGGGTATCTCCGTAAACAAACAGGTTGAAGCATTGAGAAATAAACACAGGAAGGACTGAGAGGGAGGGTGAGTTAAAGTGGGTGAATTCAATGTCAAATCAGGTACAGAAAGAGAAATAAAGAGAGGGGAAGAAAGATTGGTTTAAGAGAGAGAGAGAAAAAAAAGAGACAGAAAGGAAAAGTAAGAAAAAAAATTAAAATTTTTTAAAATCTCCCCGAACGAATGAGACTCCACATTTGTTACAGTTAATTTTCGGTGCCAGAGAGATTGACTGGCAGCAATTAACAATTATCACATCGTTAAAACGGTACTTAGGGTTGTAATGACAAGACTTAGTTTTCTGTGGTGGGTTTAATGGGCAATCAATGGCTAAATACAGCAAGTTCCTAAAATAATGGTGCGGCTAAGTGTGAGTTGCCGCTTTTGCGAAGCTAATGGCAGAGCGGCGCAACTCGGAGAGCAACTTTTGGATATTCACATTTAACCGCGCATCTGCTCCTCGCCTGAAGTTGCTGTACCATTTACCCATAAATAACACCAACGTCATTAGCCTTGCTGTTATTTTGACAGCAAGTTCTGGCCACTTGTGATTCAAACAGACAAAACTTCAAGGCATTTGTTAAAGTAAACATACATTGAAATGTGTAGGCACATTAAGGACAATGTGGGAATCAATGGTTTACAAACTGAAACTACTTTAACAGACTAAACAGATACTAATGTTCTAATTATAACACATTAACAATTGAGCCTATTCCTTCTGCAAGCAATATACAGTCTGCCCGATCATCAGCTCAATCTTGTTAACGTACTCTCATCCTCAGAAATGAAGTAAAATCATGGAATCATATAATCATGCAGCACAGGAGGAGGCCATTTGGCCCATAGTGCCTGTGCCGGCTCCTTGAAAGAGCTATCCAATTAGTCCCACTCCCCCGCTCTTTCCTCACAGCCCTGCAAATTTTTCCTTTTCAAGTAATTATCCAATTCCCTTTTGAAGGTTATTATTGAATCTGCTTCCACCACCCTCTCAGGCAGTGCATTCCAGATTGTAACAACTCGTTGCGTAAAAATATTTCTCCTCATCTCCCCTTTGGCTCTTTTGCCAATTACCTTAAATCTGTGTCTCTGGTTACTGACCCTCCTGTCAGTGGAAACAGTTTCTCCCCATCTACTCTATCAAAACCCTTCAAAATTTTGAACATCTCAATTAAATCTCCCCTTAACCTTCTCTGCTCTAAGGAGAACAATCCCAGCTTCTCCAGTCTCTTCCATAACTGAAGTCCCTCATCCTTGGTACCGTTCTAGTAAATCTCCTCTGCACCCTCTCCAAGGCCTTGACATCCTATCTAAAGTGTGGTGCCCAGGATTGAACACAATACTCCAGCTGAGGCCTAACCAGTGATTTATAAAGGTTGAGCATAACTTCCTAAAACTCCAGGATGTAGTCCTGGCCCACAGAGGACAGCCTTCCCTCAGACCCCGAAGCACAGAACTGTCTGTCAGCTCCATGTGAAATGTTTGATCATTCGTTTAGTTAAAGCCTGCCTACGCATTCATATTTTTAAAATATTAAAGGTTGTCGGAGTAAAATTAATACAAGAGGACCTACATTTAAGGGACCATCTCTAATTTTTGTAAACTTACAATAACTAATGTGGGAGATCTACATGCGAATGAGAAACTTAATCACCTTTCTCGGATGTTTGGAGGGGAGACAAGTAAAAGAGTATTTTGCTTCTCCCTCCCCCCAATCCCTTGTGGAAAATTACCAAAAAAATGCAATTAATATTTGTAAAAATTGCTTTTGTGATTGTTTGGAGAATATGAAAAAAATATCAAACATACATTAGCTGGTTGAAGGATGACACTTAGGAGCCGTTATCCAACTGTACGCCTCGATCTTTACTACTGGAAATGCAAATCAGAAATTTAGGTACGCGTTGTGCTTGGTATTTCAACTTTTTCTTTCAGAAAATAATATTTTGGGATACAGTATGTTAGTAATTTGAGAAATGACGTGGTAAGTGTAGAATGCTTGAGAGGAACAAATTACTTTGGCTGCCTGACCTACTGAGTGTTTTCCAGCATTTTCTTTTGTTATTATTAGCAATGTGATAATGACCAGATAATCTGTTTTGGTTGAGGGATAAATATTAGCTAGCACACCAGGGAGAACTCTGCTGCTTTACTTCAAAATAGCACCAGTGGGATCATTTACATCCACCTGAGGCAGTTTAACTTCTAAGACCAGTGCAGCACTCCCTCAGTACTGCACTGAAGTGTCAGGCTAGATTATACACTCAAATCTCTGGAGGGAGACTTGAACCCATAGCCCTACTGATTCAGAGGCAAGAATGCTACCCACTGAGCTACAGCTGACAGATGGGAGGGTACCACTGTGGTCTTTTTAAAGCTGCATGCCTCAACAGGGTAAGAGTTGGTACTGTTCTCACCCAACTTCTCGAACAGAAAAACATCTTGTCCATCACTCTTAATAACATGCTCTTGTTCAGCGCATTCTCACAGACTGTTAGAATATTTATGCAACACAGTGAACACTTTGAGCTCCGAGGGTTCACATTGTGTCACTATAAGTCACTGTTAATACCTTATGCTATGATTAGGTCACCAATTAAGCTTGTGAATGGCACTGGATAACTTCACAACAGGAGAGTCAGGACTTAAAAGCCTGGTTTGACGAATCTGGTTTTACGAGCTGGAAGATGTGGATTTCTTGAACAGGTTGTACTGACTCTGAGCAATAAAAGGATCTTTATTGCAACAATTTTTTGAAGATTTGTTATTCAGCTGGTTCAAGAACATTCCCTAAACCCTTTCTCCATCTGCCTTACTGTTTGCATTTCTCCCCCACACCCGGATATAAAAATTGAACATCTTTAACCTGATGGTTGCTTAGGTTTTCCACAGGATGCTCGTGCTCTGACAGAGATAGAATGTAGGTTTGTGAACATTGATTTTTCTTCACAGAGGGGTTCTGGTCTTGGCTTTTAACGTGCGAGAAGTGTGGAAGGAGTCAACATGACAGAAAGAAAAACTTTAATTAGTGCCTTTCACAGCCAATGAAGTACTTTTGAAGTGCAGTCACTGTTGTAATGTAGGAAACGCGGCAGCCAATTTGCACACAGCAAGGTCCCACAAACAGCAATGTGATAATAACCAGTTCATCTGTTTTAGTGATGTTGGTTCAGGGATAAATATTGGCCAGGACACCGGGGAGAACTCCACTGCTCTCCGAATAGTGCCGTGGATCTTTTACGTCCACCTGAGAGAGCAGACGGAGACTTGGTTTAATGTTTCATCTGACAGACGGCACCTCCAACAGTACAGCACTCCCTCAGCCTAGATTATGTGCTCAAATCCCTGGACAACCGTCTGATTCAGAGACAA
This sequence comes from Heptranchias perlo, assembly GCF_035084215.1. Lineage (NCBI taxonomy): Eukaryota > Metazoa > Chordata > Chondrichthyes > Hexanchiformes > Hexanchidae > Heptranchias > Heptranchias perlo. The sequence goes on along the minus strand of NC_090333.1, from coordinate 12,511,476 downwards.
GTGTGCTAACACTGAGCCGCGGCTGACACTTACGGGTGAAATCTTACTGGTGGTGAAAAGCAAGATACAGGAAATATAATGGGATCACGTCTCCTTCCCTTCTCTCATTCAGGGAACAGGTGAGTGGAGAAGGTTTTTTTTATTGAGTCTTGTTATCAGGACTGCTTTCAGAATTCAAAGAATCATGATTTAAATCTTATTGATTTGCTCAGTGTATTATTTAATAAACTAACATATCCCTCGTGGTGTTGCTCACAGTAAGTCAGATGATATACTGTTTTGTAACAGTAGAATGTTACACCATATAATTACAATGTATTATTCTTCTGCTAATGTGCTTAATGTAGTCTAGCACTTTAAGGCCACAAAGTATAATTGCTGTTTGTACAGGAAACCTGAGGCCAATTAGAGTTCAATTGCTGTTAGTGAGGGAAGTTTATAAACTGGCGGATGATTGTAAATTTCTAGCTCTAGGTCAAAAAAATACCAGAATGAAATGACTGACTTTCCTTCTTTTTTTTGTATTTTTGACACTTTGAAGCACGCTGTCTGTAGTTTGATAGAAAATAAACTTTTAAATATATGGACGTACATTGAGCACCGATATAAGAAGCAATGAGAGAAAACCATTCAGTCCATCGAAGTCCATCCCTTCGGTACATTTATTCTGCTTCCATGGTGCTTCATTGTATTTTCAATAACCTCGATGTTTTTGCCTCCAAGTTTCTGCTTGTATTGTTAGGGTTAAAAGTTTGGAAGGGCTATTGAGCCTGACAGTACCCAGGAGCTGAATTAATACGCAACTTTGATATTAATTCATGCCAGGTTTCTGACTACTAATAAGCCAGCCTCAGGCACTCCTTTAAACTGATGATCCCAATGATGTCATCGCTTCTCGTTGTTGTGTTAACAGAAATAGATGGAAAGTTTAAATCCTTGGCCGTGCCTTCAGCCGTCTAGGCCCTAAGCCCTGGAATTCCCTCCCCAAACCTCTTTGCCTCTCCACCATTTCTCTCCTCTTTTAAGATTCCTCTCCTTAAAACCTACCTCTTTGACCACACTTTTGGTCACCTATCCCAACGTCTCCTTGTTTGGCTCGGTGTCAATTTCTGTCTGATTACGCTCCTGTTGAAGCACCTTGGGAGGTTTTGCTACGTTAAAGGCGCTATACAAATGCAAGTTGTTGTTCTTTGTTGTTGTCTTCATTTTCAAAATCCCCTTCTGACTCACTCTACCTATAACTCAGAAGAAGGCCATTCAGCCCATCTTGTCTGTGCCGGCTTTTTGCTCGAGCAATCCAAAAATAATCCCACTGTCCCGTGCTCTTTCCATAGCCCTGTATCTTCCTCTGCTTTAAAAGTTTATCCACTTTGCCCTCAAAAGGTACAATGGTCTCTGCCTCAATTAATCCCTGTGGCAAAGCATTCCATGCTTTAAATAACACTCTGCATAATGAAATCGCTCCTAACCTATCTCCTTACTCTCTTAGTGACTATTTTAAATTGGTTCTTCTTTGTCTAGCTCTGCAATCTCCTGTGAAGCGCCTTGGGACATTTTACTATATTAAAGGCGCTATATAAATGCAAGTTATTGTTGTTATTGCAATCTCCATATGACTTGAAGGACACTATGTAAGTGGGATCTGTTTTAAGTTTATTTTTAAGCTGTTTTGAATTTTAAAAGGGGTTGTGATGGATATGACTACCTGCTTTAAATATTCAGTGGGTTATTTCTGAAGTGGATCTCCTTCTGTCTGTCTCTCCTGCAGCAGGTCTACCAGCAAGTGTAATGAGAGAAGATGGCTTGACTTTTCAGGTAGAACTGTATCGATAAAGATTATTAAGTGGAAATGTTGATGTTCTCCCTCTCATGGGCCCGCTGTGTATTTCCAGCATTTTACCTTCACATTTCCTATTAACTCTTTATACTTGCGTTCTTCCTAGCTAATCAGGTTTCTTCTCTTAAGCTTTTCTTAATTATTCCAGCGGAGAGATTCTGGCAGTTTGCTTTGTCAGTACGACCGTCTGGCTTAGTTAAAGTAGGGACAGATTGAATACTTGGGAAAGTGGCTGTAGGTTTGGCGATTTTGCGAGAGAAACGTTTTGGGTTGACCTAGATACAGTGACATTGGGAGATACATCTGCAGCTTGTAGCTGCCGGGAAAATTATTTGCGCCTAAATAATGTATCTTTAAAGATCACTAATTGTTATATCGGTAAGAATAGATAATAAGCATGAAAATTTAGATACTCCATGTTTCTAATCAATAAGGCCGAGCAAAGACAACAGAGTGGTGACTTCAATTAACCCCAACGTAACCTGGGAATTCCTTAATAAAAGTAAGGCTACCAAATCAGAACTAAAATTGCTTTGTTGACCCGATTGCCTTGATATTAAGTTCTTTGAATGTTAGTTTATCAAGCTTGATGAGGGATCGTATTAAATCCCTGTGTGTTGTTTTAACAGAGGTGTAGACCCATTTATTTTAATTGGGCTAGCACCTTCATTAAGGAGGAATTACATAGAAATCCTTTAAGCATTCATACAATAACATTCAAAGGATCTAATTTTGTGGTCAAATGCGGACTTGACCCTAAGTAGGAGGAAACTCAGAATGAGACTGCAGCAGAGAAGGTTAAGGGGAGATTTAATAGAGGTGTTCAAAATCATGAAGGGTTTTGATAGAGTAAATAAGGAGAAACTGTTTCCAGTGGCAGAAGAGTCGGTAACCAGAGGATGCAGATTTAAGGTAATTGGCAAAAGAACCAGAGGTGACATGAGGAAACATTTTTTTTACGGGGCGAGTTGTAATGATCTGGAATGCACTGCCTGAAAGGGTGGTGGAAGCAGATTCAATAATAACTTTCAAAAAGGAATTGGATAAATACTTGAAGGGGGATAATTTGCAGGGCTATGGGGAAAGAGCAGGCGGTTGGGACTAATTGGATAGCTCGTTCAAAGAACTGGCACAGGCACGATGGGGAGAATAGCCTCCTTCTGTGGTGTATCATTCTATGATTCATTCAAAGAGCCTAATTATGGGGCTAAATGCGGCAAGTGACCCTGTAGGAGGAAACTCAGAACTAGACTTGATTCTTACAAGTGATCACAATAGATCCATAATGCAGAAATAGCAGGACCCCCTGTGGAATACTGGCCAAAAATGCACAAACAACTATCTAGCACTCAGCATCAGTAAGGGCCAAGATATAAATATGTTACTTTAAAAAGGAAAACTTTCAAAGAATGAGGGATGAACTAAAAAAAGTGAACTGGGAAATGTTACTGGAAGATGTCACAGTTGAGGAGAAATGATACAATATCAACAACAACTTGCATTTATACAGCACCTTTAATGTTGTAAAACCTCCCAAGGTGCTTCACAGGAGCAATTATCAGACAAAATTTGACACTGACCAAATAAGGAGGTGGCCAAAGGCTTGGTAAAAGATGTAGGTTTTAAGAGCATCTTGGAGGAGGAGAGAGGTGGAGAGACAGAGAGGATTGGGGGGAGGGAATTCCAGAGCTTAGGGCCTAGGCTGCTGATTGGCATGACTACCAATAGTGAGGCGAAGGAAATCAGAGATGCACAAAATGCTAGAATTGGAAGAGCACAGTGATCTCAGAGGGTCGTAGGGCTGGAGGAGGTTACAGAGATAGGGAGGGGTGAGGCCATGGAGGGATTTGAACACAAGGATGAGAATTTTAAATTTGAAGTGTTGCTGGACCAGGCGGGTACAGATTTAAACTATAATGCTAGCTATGTAAGATAAGTATGTACGCCTCAAGTAAGTATTCGGTAAGCCACCGGTCCATAGAATAGGGCAATTAAAGTGGAAATAAGAATGCAACACAAAGTATACAGAGATCACTGGGAAAAGGAGGAGAAAGAATTCTGTACACTGTTGTAATGTAGGAAACATGGCAGCCAATTTGTGCACAGCAAGGTCCCACCATCAGCAATGTGATAATGACTAGATAATCTGTTTTTAGTGATATTGGTTAAGGGATAAATATTGGCCAGGACACCTGTGAAAACTTCGCTGTTCTTCTTCAAAAAGTGTCATGTGATCTTTTATGTCCACCTGAGAGGGCAGATGGTTTAACATCGCATACTGAAAGAGAGCACCAACAGTGCAGCTCTCCCTCAGTAGTGCAAGCCTACATTTTGTGCTCAAGTGTTCTGGGGGAGGGGCCACAATCTATAACCTCAGAGGTAAGAGTGCTACCCACTGAGCTAAGGCTGATAAGCCTAATACAGGAAGAGGGTAATGGAATTAAAGGTGATGGCCAAGGAGCAACAGCCACAGAACAGACACCACAAGTCGAATGGCCTCCTCCTGCACTGAAATTTCTCTATGGTTTTAATTATGTTCTGCATGCTGTGCCCGGCTGTTAACAGCAGTTTCGGAATTTCCTAACACCTGGTGTGAGGTAAACAGCTGCCAAAAGTTTCAGGGAATCAAGTTTTATTAAATCTGACTGCAGGGGGCCAGCAACAGGGGAGCTTGTAACTCGCCCAGTCGTAATTTGTACCTTCAATGGACAATTGAGTTGCTGCTTGGCTTGGCTTTAGGTTGAATGAGAGGGTGTGATTTCACATCTGGGTTTGATTAGCAACAATCAGCAGCGGCTCACCATAACACTCAATCCCACCTAGAAGCAGGAACTCTACTAAAGTTGGACTGGGTCAATTCCTAAAAAACGTGACTCTCGCAGACGCATGCACTTTCTGCGGGTGCCGATATTAATATTGCCAATTATTTAAAATTGCTTCTTATTAACGGGGGTATGGTTATGTTACTGGACGAGTAATCCAGAGGCCTGGACTAATAATCCAGTAAAAGTTAAAAATAGAAAGAACTTGCATTTATATAGCTCCTTTCACAACCTTCGGATGTCCAAAAAGGGTTTGACAACCAATGAAGTACTTTTGAAGTGTAGTAACTGTTGTAATGTAGGAAACATGAGTTCAAATGTCACCGTGACAGTTCGAGGGATTTGAATTCCGTTTTAAAAATCTGGAAATTAAAAAGCTGGTACTAGGAAAAGTGACCGGATTGTCGGGTAATGACACTGTAAATGTAGCCGTAAAGATTTCTTAATTTCGAGTGAAACAGTAACAGATCCTCGTGTACGCTATCATTGAGGTAACGACGGAACCTAGAAACCTGGAAAGTGCTGTTCACAATATTGGCAAGTGACATTCCTTGTGCGATATTTTATTGGCGGTGTTAACACTACCTCCATTTATATAACCTGCGCCAAAACAGTAGACTGCACAATGTCGTATGAACGCATTGCTAATGTTGCCAACAGCTGTTTCACTAGCAATAGAAACGAAAGGAAACCTTCACCACCAAAAACAAAAAAGACTTGCATTTATATAGCGCCTTTACAGCCAATTAAGTAAAGCCACTATTGTAATGTGGGAAATGCGGCAGCCAATTTTTGCACAGCAAGATCCCACACACAACAATGAAATAACGACCAGATAATCTGTTTTAGTGATGTGGGTTGAGGGATAAATATTGACCAGGACACCAGGGAGAACTCAGACACTCATTTCCAAAATAGAGCCATGGGATCATTTACATCCACCTGAGAGGGCAGACAGGGCCTCAGTTTAACATCTCATCTGAAAGACAGCACCTGCGACGAGGTGTCAGCCTAGATTTTGTGCTCAAATCTCTGGAGTAGAACTTGAACCCATGACTTTCTGTCTCAGAAGGTGAGAGTGCTATCACTGAGCCACAGCTAACAGTACACTTACAATATCATTACCACACAGCAACCAGAGGAATTCTTATTCATTACGTTGTGTAGTTAGAAATAACACATTTATTTCAAGCTGGCTTGAAGGGAGCAGCCTAGAAATAGTTAATAGCAATACTAGAGGGCCAACACTTAATGTGTTGCTATGACATTTCTCTGCCTGCTATTTTAACACAGATGTTAAACTATTTTAAATGGGTTAACCCTCCTCTGACATGCGTAGGATTGAATGGTCTCTCCATTTGTTTGGCCGTGTTTAGAGTACTGGTGAGCATCTGGGTGGCCCTTAAGCATGAAAATACAGTGCCCACCGGATCGCTCGAGGTCTTTCACGCCCAGTGGGCATGTCAGTGGATTCACACTATTCTAGATCATCCCTGCAAATTAGGAACAGAGGGAATGCTAGGTGAAAAAAGACCAAGGTCCGTCTAGTTCACCTTCTACCACCCTGGTTGTCGCATGACACAACAATAATTGAGTTGTTGACTAATCACAGCAATCAATCTCCATCAATTAGTCTACAACAGACCCAGACATGAGGCAAGGAAAACCCCAGTGGTGGAGAGCTTTGGGAATCATAGGTCCAAAGTCACCTGTTCCTTCCGAGTGTGCGACACTTACCACGTGTCACATCCCAAATTACTCATATGGGGCTAATTTTGACACTGGGCAGTAGTGTAAAATGGGTGCTATCGGGTTGGTCACCCGTTAAACACCTACTTCCCATTTTCATTTCCATTGACTTCTATAGAAACAAAAGTCAGGAGGTGTTTAAAGGGCTGCCGAGCCGATATCACCTATTTTACACTATCGGCCAAAGTCAAAATTATCCCCCATAGTGTGTAAATGATTTCACTTTAGTCTAGAGTCAACTGAACCGTAACAAATTCCCAAGAGGATTCTGTGTGAACATTGACTGATGGCCCATCAAAATACGTTACCCGACCACTGAAACCGATAGATTGCTTGTCATGATTAGTCAACAACTCCATTATTGTTGTATCCTGTCACTACCAGGATGGTAAAAGGCGATCTAGATGGACCTTGGTCTAGAATCATAGAATCATACAGCACAGAAGGAGGCCATTTAGCCCATCATGCCTGTGCTGGCTCTTTGAAAGAGCTATCCGATTAGTCCCACCCCCCTGCTCTTTCCCTTTGCCCTGAAATGTTTTTTCCTCTTCAAGTATTTACCCAATTCCTTTTTGAAAGTTACTGTTGAATCTGCTACCACTGGCAGTGCATTCCAGATCATAACAAGCTTAGCGATTCTTAATAAAAAAAATAATGGAGAGTGTCGTCATACCAACATGTTAAGTGTTAGTGCCAATATTGGGGGCAGCAACTTGCATTAATTAAGTGGCAGCTCAGTGGTAGCACTCTGGTTTCTGAGTTAGTAGGTTGTGGAGTCAAATCCCAATCCATAGGCTTGAGCATATAATCTAGGCAGACATTCCAGTGCTGCATTGTCGCAGGTGCTGTCTTTCGGATGAGATATTAAACCGAGGTCCTGTCTGCCCTCTCAGGTGCATGTAAAAGATTCCATGGCACTATTTCAAAGAAGAGCAGGAGAGTACTCCCTGGTGTCCTGGCCAATATTTATCCCTCAATCAACATTGCTAAAAACAGATGATCTGGTCATTATCACATTGCTGTTTATGGGACCTAGCTGTGCACAAATTGGCTGGCGTGTTTCCTACATTACAACAGTGACTACAGTTCAAAAATACTTCATTGGCTATAAAGCGCTTTGGGGCGTCCTGAGATTGTGAAAGGCGCTCTATAAATGCAAGTCTCATTTTTTTTTTCTTTTTAATTATAGCTTGGGTGATGGTGTGACACAATTGGGCTTTTGACTTATGAGCAGCATTTAAACAGCAAGGTTAAATGTTTTTTGGGTTCAGTTTCTGTCAGTTTCACTGACAGGAGCGAGTGAGAAGTGGTGGTCGGAGCGCCAGGAGGATAAGGAAGGACGTGGGGATCCATGTGCTTGGAAATACATTAAAAGCCAACAGCTGAAGAAGCCATGCCCCGGATCGCATGGAATGCGGTAGACGGTGAGCGAACGGGACTTTTATGGAAACTTGCTACGGGGGAGACGTAATTTTACCCAAACGACATTGAGACTGGTCGGTGGTGGTTGAAGTCTGCACAACAGCTCCCCTTTTAGTCTTAAGAACTTCTTTGGATTACCGCACGTCGCCCCTAAGATCCATTGTTAAGAGAATCGAAACTCATCTTGCGGAAGGTAAGTTCAACTTAAAAAAAACATATCGAAAAGAAAAAGGGAGGGGAGGGGAGGGGGGAGAAAAGTTTGTATCAATATTACACTGTGTTTTGTTCAAGAGAAAACTAAATGAAAGGAGTTAAGAATTGAAACCACACACACACACGTGTGAATCTATCTGGTTGGTGGTTTAGAGGTTATTAAGTCGGGGTTAATTGATGGAAATGTACTTGTGTTTTGTCTGGATAAGACACCAGTGTCTAACATGGTACACATGTCCCCGAATGTCTAAAAACACAGCAGCTGTCGGTGTCAGCTCCCCGCACTCAGCAATTATTTAAATATTAAGGTCACCTTATCGACTGCATGTACAGCAGCCAAGACCAGTAAAAGCAGATAAAAAAAGCTCCTTTCCTATTCCTGTCGTAGTTTCATCTGATCCCATCCATTTGAAGCGAATCCAGTGGGTGTCGTTTCGATGTTGCAGCCTGTCCCCTCCCCTCTCCGCCTGTACATTTCATGTAGATTTCATTGCTTTTTGCTGCGTCTCTCCGAATCAGCGTTTATTGTTAGCTGACTCCCTCATCCTACAGCCGGGCTGTAGGAACTCTTCAACCGGCTGAAACACTCCTGTCGTCTCCCCGGGACTCTTGAGGTGGATACATTTATTGTGCGAAGTATCGGTGGTCGGTTGATATTTTTGTTCTTTGATGGAGTCGCTTGTGTGTAATGCAAAAATAAAAGAACCGACTTGCATTTATATAGCACCTTTCACGACCTCGGGTTGCCCCAAAGGGCTTTACAGCCAATGAAGTGCTTTTTTGGAAGTGTAGTCACTGTTCTAATGTGGAAAATGTGGCAGCTAATTTGCGCACAGCAAGATCCCACAAACAGCAATGTGATAATGACCAGGTCATCTGTTTTAGTGATGTTGGTTGAGAGAGAAATATTGGTTAGGACATCGGGGAGAACTCCCCGTCTCTCTTCTTTGAAATAGTGGCATGGGATCTTTTATGTCCACCTGAGAGGGAAGACGGGGCCTCGGTTTAACATCTCACCCGAAAAATGGCACCTCCGCCAGTGCAGTGCTCCCTCGGTAACTGCACTGGAATGTCAGCCTAGATTATGTGCTCAAACCTCTGGAATGGGACTTGAACCCACAACCTTCTGACTCAGAGGCAAGAGTGCTACCAACTGAGCCAAAACAAGAAGGATGGGTAATGCCACAAAAAAGCTGAGTGCAGATGAGGTGACCATCTTCATTTTAATATCTTTCTGGGATATCAGGGCTATTTTTGGCCCAGGATTTTCTGGGGGAATAGATTATTAAAAAATTCTTTATACTAAATTATTTTATGTGAAGTGTTTCTGGGTTCACTCTCTTAAGAATATTATAGATCAAACCTCACCATGTTTTGTAATTGATACTCTGCCATTTATAAAGCACCTTTTAACGTACTAAATTGTCCCAACAACCACAACAACTTGTATTTATATAGTGCCTTTAATGTAACAAAACGTCCAAAGGTGCTTCACAGGAGCATAATCAGATAAAATTTGACACCGAGCCACATAAGGAGTTATTAGGACAGGTGATCAAATGCTTGGTCAAAGGGGTAGGTTTTAAGCAGAGTCTTTAAAGAAGGAGAGAGAGAGAGAGAGAGGTGGAGAGACAGAAAGGTTTGAGGAGGGAATTCCAGAGCTTAGGGGCTGGACGGCTGAAGACACGACAGGCAATGGTGGGGCGCAGGCAGTGGGTGATGCACCAGAGGCCAGAGTTGAAGGAAAGCAGAGTTCACAGAGGGTTGTAGGGCTAGAGAGGGAGATAGGGAGATGGGGAGGGGCGAGGCCATGGAGAGATTTGAACACGAGGATGAGAATTTTACATAGAATTACATGGAATGTATGGCACAGAGACAGGCTGTTTGGCCAGCGTTTATGTTCCACATGTGCCTAAATTTTAAATTTGAGGTGTTGCCAGACCTGGAGCCAATCTAGGTCAGCGAGCACAGGGGTGATGGCTGAACGGGACTGGTGAGAGTTAGGATATGGGCAGCAGAGTTTTGGATGAGCTGAAGTTTACGGAGGGTGGGAGGTGGGAGGCCGGCCTGGAGAGTATTGGAATAGTCGAGTCTGGAGTTAACAAACGCATGGATGAGGGTTTCAGCAGCAGATGCACTGAGGCAGGGGAGGAATGGGTGTTCAGCTATAATAGGAAATTTAGGGGGAGGTGACCAAAATCATGGTCGAAGAGCTGGGAGCCAACTTAGGCAAGTTTCTGAGATAATCCATGCTATTTGAATAGATGCTCCAAATATTATACTAGCAGACCTCCCGTGGAATTGCTCATGGTGCATGGCACGATACAAACAATAAGGTGTTATTCCATTTAACACACAAAGTATTATCAGGCACATTAATTTACAGGGACCAAACAATTGAACAAAGTGTGATGGGGAAAGTGTTACAGGAAGTAAGCGGGATTTATACATGAAGTGTATGCTACATGCAAGACTTTTAATGTACCATAGCTACTCAATACCAATATTCTTCCAGAGCATGGCACCTTCGCACCATATAATGGTGGGATATCGTTGATGTCTGTGATTCTCCACACTCTTGAGTTTCCATCCTGCACCTTGGTATTTAAGTGGAAGTGCCAGAGAAAAGGTTGTCTCACCTCAGGGATAATGGGAAAATCTCTAGGGGCTAATTGGAGAAAAGAATTAGCAGAGTCCTGATATCCAGCTAGCTGCTTGTCCCACAGGAATAGTATATGGCAGTATGGGGGTAGGAGAGATCAAAATGGGGGCCAAAAAAAATCACTCGGAAAATTTACATCTAGAGAAGTTTCTAATTGCCTTAGGCTCATCCCCAAATCACCATGTTCTGGAAGCTTAACTGTTTATCCATGAGTGTACCTGTATTCAAGATCTTATCCTCTAGCCTCAGACAGGAGCTCCAAGGGCAGTTAGGCAGTTCTTGGCACGATCTTTAAGATCCATTACCATTCCCATGTGTTCATTGTCTACGCCCTACCCTTGGGTAGGCCATGCAGTGTGTAACTTACTTCTCCCAATAAACTGTTTCATTAAGGCCTTCAATAGTGTACAGCACTCTGTCTTCAAATGGACAAGTCTGTCCTATAATAAATGAAAGTAGTTTGCACCCCAAAGTAATTTTTGTAGCAAAGTAGTTTGTCTATCAATTCCATTGTACATTTACCCGCAGTGTTGGACAAATATATTGAACAGGAGTGTTACTTCTCAACAATCACAAGTCAAGGCACAACAACTGTTTACAAAGTGTGCATTTGGAGGTCCCCCTGCTCAATGACCCAGTTAAAGAAAGAAAGAACTTGCATTCATAGTGACTTTCACATTCCTCGGGACATCCTAAAGCTCTTTACGATCAATGAAATGTTTGACGTCTCATCCAAATGATGACCCCTCCAACAGTGCAGCACTCCCTCAGTACTGCACTGGAGTGTCAGCCTGGATTCTGTGCTCAGGTCCCTGGACTGGGGTTTCAACCCACAAAAGACTCATTTAATTGAGCTGTATAGACCTGAAGATCCCAAGTTTGATCCCAAAGTCTGCGCTTAGTTAGCTAATCCCAAGAGGTGGCAAGAAGACACCTATACGGCCTTTTCGCCAAAACGACTAGTGTTTAATCTAAAATCTAAAGGAGCCATTTGAGGAGACTGAGGTTGGTAAAACAGAAAACAACAATAACATTCATTCATACAGTGCCTTTTAAAGTAGTGAAACATCCCAAGGTGCTTCACAGGAGCGTAATCAGACAAAATTTGACTCCGAGCCTCATAAGGAGATATTAGGAAGGGTTGGTCACAGAGGTAGCTTTTAAGAAGCATCTTATAGGAGGAGAGAGAGGTGGGCAGGTTTAGAGAGGGAATTCCAGAGCTTAGAGCCTAGACGGCTGAAGGCACGGCCGCTTATGGTGGAGTGATTATAATCGGGGATGCGCAAGAAGCCAGAATTGGAGGAGTGCAGAGATCTCGGAGGGTTGTAGGGCTGGAGGAGGTTATAGAGTTGGGAGGGGCGAGGAGCAATTTGAATAAAAGGATAAGAATTTTAAATTTGAGGCATTCCTGGACCGGGAGCCAAAGTGTAAAACCAAATATTATGTTCCAGAATACAAACATTTGTAAATAAATCAGCTGATGTCTTATGACGTTGTCACCCATTAATTGAACTGGTGTCGCGACAGAAATGAACAGCAGAAGTGTCTGACACCAATCTGTACCAGCTCAACATTCCTACCAGACGCATGTCACTGCCCTTTTGCATCAGTTTTCTAAAATAGCCTGTAGGTCTGAACATAATTCCATTAGACGCGATCAGTTAGCCGACAGGTCAGGAAATCTTGACTTTCAGCTGTGCACGTTACTCTGATGCTTCATAGACATGAAACCCGTGACCAATTTAAATTGAGTGCATATTCCAATCAATCATGAATCTAAAGGGAATTATCTATGTGCGGCTGCCAATAGGGTAATTTCAATATATTCCAGACAATCAGCTTGGCTCTAACAAGGCAGATCAAAATGACTGGGGAATTCCAGCTCGTGCTTAAGAGTGCAGTACTATTCAGTTCATAATTGGCCATGATGGTTAGTCTGAATTTTCAGTCCTTCATGCTCTGTAGTTTCACAGAGTTATAAACTTGCTCATAGGAACAGGAGTGTGCCATTCAGCTCCTCGAGCCTGTTTCGCCATTCAATTAGATCATGGCCTGTTCTGTATCTTAACTCAATTTACCCGTCTTGGTTCTGTATCCCTTAATACCCTTGTCTAATAAAAATCTATCAATCTCAGTTTTGAAATGTTTAATTGGCCCCCAGCCTCAACAGCTTTTTAGGGGATAGAGTTCCAGATTTCCACTCCCCTTTGTGTGAAGAAGTGTTTCCTGACATCACCCCTGAACGGCCTAGCTCTAATTTTAAAGTTATGCCTCCTTGTTCTGGACTTCCCTACCAGAGGGAATAGTTTCTCTCCATCTACCCTATGAAATCCTTTTATCATTTTAAACACCTCAATTAGATCACCCCTTAATCTTCTATATGCGAGGGAACACAAGCCTGGTTTATGTAACCTGTCCTCATAATTTAACCCTTTAAACCCCAAATGGAAAGAATAGAAAATTTCTGAAATAACGGGTTTCTTACCACCAGCCAATGTTAAATCTACATGTACTTACATTTCTCTAGGTGTCAGTCTTGGCTCAGTGGGTAGCACTCTTGCCTCTGAGTCAGAACAGATCACAGGTTCAAGTCCCACCCCAGAGACCTAAGCATATAATCCAGGCTGACACTCCAGTGCAGTACTGACGGAGGTGCTATATAAATGCAAGTTCTTTCTTTACCTGGTCCACCTTGAATTAGCTGTCCTCAGCTAGGATGGCGGTAAGGTTCAGGGGCGTGGAGGTACTATAATTGGCCTCGGCAGCCCTGGGCCAGACTAATCGCTATTCAGTGACCCATTCTGGAAAGTTGAGGGATCAGGTCCGGCTTAGCACTGATAACCTCGCGGTTGAACGGTCTGCCGACACTTGCTGCCATGGCTCACGTGCGATTAATGGTCACTTGTATGAGACAAGGCAGGTCGGCCGGTGCCTGTGGAACTGTACCGCAGCACAGAGGTAACGTCTTTAGGAGGTCGGAAGGAAACTGATCACAAAGATGAAAACAAATTCAAATAAAGGTTTCATCAGATGAACCAGTCAGATAACCGGAGATCTTAAAGAAGGTATTGATTTAACGGTTAATGTAAGCACGGACAATGTAGTCTCCTGGACTGGTTTTGATCGCCTGGGAGGGGGGAGGGGGGGGGGGGTCAGAGAGGAATTTTCCAGAGGTTTTTCCCTCCTTATTTGGCCCTGAGTTTTTTCTCTTTTTTTTGCCTCTCCCAGGAGATTACATAGCTGGTGGGGGTGTGGAGGCGAATGTTCAGTCATGATGCTCTAACCATCATGAAAGTGGGGCAGGCTTGATGGACCAGCTGGTCTTTTCCTGCCCGTCATTTCCGTATGTTCGTGTGTACCTCATGGCGCATAGATACTATGAAGAACACCTTGAGAATTTTCAGTTAATCAGGGAGAGCCAGCATGGATTTGTGAAAGGTAGGTCGTGCCTGACAAACCTGATTGAATTTTTTGAAGAGGTGACTAAAGTAGTGGACTGGGGAATGTCAATGGATGTTATTTATATGGACTTTCAGAAGGCATTTGATAAGGTCCCACATAAGAGACCGTTAACTAAGATAGAAGCCCATGGAATCGAGGGAAAAGTACGGACTGGGTTAGGAAGTTGGCTGAGCAAAAGGCGACAGAGAGTAGGGATAATGGGTAGGTACTCGCATTGGCAGGATGTGACTAGTGGAGTCCCGCAGGGATCTGTCTTGGGGCCTCAATTATTCACAATATTTATTAATGACTTAGATGAAGGCATAGAAAGTCTCATATCTAAGTTTGCCGATGACACAAAGATTGGTGGCATTGTAAGCAGTGTAGATGAAAACATAAAATTACAAAGCGATATTGATAGATTAGGTGAATGGGCAAAACTGTGGCAAATGGAATTCAATATAGACAAATGTGAGGTCATCCACTTTGGATCAAAAAAGGATAGAACAGGGTACTTTCTAAATGGTAAAAAGTTAAAAAAAGTAGATGTCCAAAGGGACTTAGGGGTTCAGGTACATAGATCATTGAAGTGTCATGAACAGGTGCAGAAAATAATCAAGAAGGCTAAATGGAATGCTGGCCTTTATATCTAGAGGACTGGAGTACAAGGGGGCAGAAGTTATGCTGCAGCTATACAAAACCCTGGTTAGACCGCACCTGGAGTACTGTGAGCAGTTCTGGGCACCGTACCTTCGGAAGGACATATTGGCCTTGGAGGGAGTGCAGCATAGGTTTACTAGAATGATACCCGGACTTCAAGGGTTAAGTTACGAGGAAAGATTACACAAATTGGGGTTGTATTCTCTGGAGTTTCGAAGGTTAAGGGGTGATCTGATCGAAGTTTATAAGATATTAAGGGGAACAGATAGGGTGGATAGAGAGAAACTATTTCTGCTGGTTGGGGATTCTAGGAGTAGGGGGCACAGTCTTAAAAATTAGAGCCAGACCTTTCAGGAGCGAGATTAGAAAACATTTCTACACACAAAGGGTGGTAGAAGTTTTGAACTCTCTTCCGCAAACGGCAATTGATACTAGCTCAATTGCTAAATTTAAATCTGAGATAGATAGCTTTTTGGCAATCAAAGGTATTAAGGGATATGGGCCAAAGGCAGGTATATGGAGCTAGATCATAGATCATCCATGATCTTATCAAATGGCGGAGCAGGCACGAGGGGATGATTGGCCTACTCCTGTTCCTATGTTCCTACTATCATGGACGGCCTGCAGTTTAGGGCTATATTTTAGTTGTATTTCTGCTGTGTTACCGTTAGCCAGTGCATAGAAGTCCTCCTTAATTCAGAAGATGACAGGTTGATCAGTGGTTGATGAAGTAAAACACCAGACAGGCCAAAATGGAATGTCTGATTTCAACATTAAATGATATGCAGAAATTTTACAGTTGAAAATGATGTCCAGTCAAGTGGATCTTCTGTGATCTGAGATTCTACGATCTGCCGACATAAACACTGAGCAAAACATTCCCACTCACCAGAGTGCAGAAAACCAGCTATAAAAGAATTAGTAAAATTTTGTAAGCACAACCTTTTTTTATCATTCTCCGGATGTGGGCGTTGTTGGCAAGGCTGTAATTTATTGCCCCATCCCTAGTTATCCTTAGTTGCGTGGCTTGCTAGACCACTTCAGAGGGCAGTTAATAGTCAAGCACATTGATGTGGGACTGGAGTCACATGTAACACCAGACTGGGTAGGAATGGCATGTTTCCTTCCCTAAAGGGAATTAGTGAACCAGGTGGGTTTTTACGACAAATCTGACCGCTTCATGGTCACTTTTTGACTGATTTCAGCTTGTTATTTCTAGATTTCTTTTTCTACTGAATTCAAATTATGAAATTGCCATGGTGGGATTTGAACTCACGTTCTTTGGATTAAGTCCAGGGGTCTGGTATAGTAATCCAGTGGAATAACCACTACGCTACCGTAACCTATCTGAGAAATGAAACTCAGTTATGGGATTGAATTTTTAAAAAAAAATCCGTAAGTGCTGTTTTGTGATGAGGCTCTATACACCTGATGTTTGTCCAATGCCAGCAGTCTGAAGGTGCAGATGTTTTCACCAAACTCCACTTCCTCTCTCCCAGCCAATTGACTTCAAATTCCTTGCCCTCATTTAGAACCCCCTCCTTCTCCTCACTCCACCCTATCTCCGCATTCTTGTCTCAGCATGGACCGTCTTCTCGCCTGACTCCGGCCTATTCTGGGTGTTATCTCTCTGCTCTACAATTGGTGGCAGTACCTTCAGTCACCTCCCTCCTGCACTCCAGGACTCTCTTCTTAAACCTCTCCACTTTGTTACCTTCTTTCACCGCCCCAAGACGCACTTGCAAAAATTGCCCCCTTTGATTGTGACCTCCTCTAACTTCTCTCCTACCTCCTGCTTGATGTCCACTGTTCCTCCTGTAAAGCACCTTGAGATGGTTTGTTTACATGTAAGTCACTATAAAAGAAAGAACTTGCATTTATATAGCGCCTTTCACAACTTCAGTACATCCCAAAGCGTTTAACAGTCAATGAAGTACTTTTCAAGTGGAGTCACTGTTGCAATGTAGGGAAACGCAGTAGCCAATTTGTGCACAGCAAGGTCCCACAAACAGTAGTGAGATAAATGACGAGATAATCTGTTTTAGGGATTTTAGTTGAGGGGTAAATATTGGCCATGGCACCAGAATGAACTCCCCTTCGCTTTTTTCAAATAGTGCCATGGGATCTTTTATGTCCACCTGAGAGGGCAGACGGGGCCTCAATTTATCGTCTCATCCAAAAGATGGCACCTCCTGACAGTGCAGCACTCCCTCAGTACTCCACTGGAGTGTCAGCCTAGATCTTGTGCTTAATTCTCTGGAGTGTGATTATGAACCCACAATCTTCTAACTCAGAGGTGATAGTGCTACCAACTGAGTAACGGCTGATATCTTGATAAATGTAAGTAGATGTAAATTAAACATTTGCTGACAGTGGGAAATAGTGGTTTCAGAAATTTCCCATCCTTTCTCTTTTGGGGCTCAAAGGGTTAAATTATGAGGTTGCATAAACTTGGCTTGTATTCCCCTCGAGTATAGAAGATTGAGGGGCGATCTGATCGAGATGTGTAAGATGATAAATGGATTCGATAGAGCAGATGAAGAGAAACTATTTCCTCTGGTGGGGAACCCAGAACAAGGGTCATAATCTCAAAATTAGAGCTCGACCGTCCAGGAGCTGAATCAGGAAGCACTTTTTCACACAAAGGGTAGTAGAAATCTAGAACGCTTTCCCTCAAAAGGCTGGGACAATTGGAGCTTTCAAGACGGAGATCGATAGATGTTTGTTAGGTCAGGTTATGAAGGAATACGGATGAAATGCAGATAAATGGAGTTGAGGTACAGATCAGCCATGATCTAATTGACTGGCGGAGCAGGCTCGAGGGGCTGAATGGCCTACTTTCCTGGTCCTAATGAACAGGTTCGAGAGGCTGAATTGGCTTATTCCTGGTTCTAATGAATAGGTTCGAGGGGCTGAATGGCCTATTCCTGTTCCTAATGAATAGGTTCGAGGAGCTGAATGGCCTATTCCTGTTCCTAATGAATAGGTTCGAGGGGCTGAATGGCCTATTCCTGTTCCTAATGAATAGGCTCGAGGGGCTGAATGGCCTACTTTCCTGTTCCTAATGAACAGGTTCGAGAGGCTGAATTGGCTTATTCCTGGTTCTAATGAATAGGTTCGAGGGGCTGAATGGCCTATTCCTGCTCCTAATGTTCCCCTTTTCTTCTGCTGTCCTGAAGGCAGTTACTGATGAGGTAGAGATTTCCATGCATGGTGGTGATCCTCTGGTATCCTACACAAGTGGTCATCCCACGTGTATTCTGGATGGTGAGAGTGTGACTATTCGAACATGGGAGCCATCACAGCAGAGCACAGTTCTATCCTCTTGCAGCATCGAATCACATGCTGGTTCCAGCAGGAGTGGGGACCCAGGTTCGTCTTTCCCTCTCCCTAGTTGGGAGATACTGGGGTAAATTATTGTGTCCCACTCTCCTCCTGTCTTTCACCTCCTGACAGGCTTTAAATTGGTCCAAGCCCAACAATTTGAAAGCCTGATGTAAGATTTCAATCCGGTTCAAAGTGAACGTGGAGCTATGGATCTGAGGCAGGTAAATGGAGTTAAGAATCAGATCAGCCATGAGCGGAACAGGCTCGAGAGGCTGAATAGCCTATTCCTGTTCCTACGAAAGTGCGCACATAGTGTAACACTTTGCATTGAGCCTGAATCAACTGGCAATAAAGATGGTCAGTGCAGTGCAATGGGACGTACTGCAGAAAGGCACATCACTGGTGCACAGAGGAAGCTTAATTCAGCCCCTGGCCCTTGCTGTGCAGTTGAAATTGAAGTGCTTGACGTTAGCACCGAGTGCCCGAAATGGAGCATTACATTCTCCAGCACGAGTGTCCCTCAAGCTGAGTACAAACACAGTCCTTGGTCATTTGGATCAGAAAAGTATTTAAAATTAACACAATAGTAATGTGGCACCAAGGAGCCCTAGTAAAATTGAAGTCAATGGGACTCAGGGGGAAAACTCTCCAGTGACTGGAGTCATACCTAGCACAAAGGAAGATGGTAGTGGTTGTTGGAGAGCAATCATCTCAGCCCCAGGACATTGCTTCAGGAGTTCCTCAAGGCAGTGTCCTAGGCCCAACCATCTTCAGCTGCTTCATCAATGACCTTCCCTCCATCATAAGGTCAGAAATGGGGACGTTCGCTGATGATTGCACAGCGTTCAGTTCCATTCGCAACCCCTCAGATAATGAAGCAGTCCGTGCCCGCATGCAGCAAGACCTGGACAACATCCAGGCTTGGGCTCATAAGTGGCAAGTAACATTCGCGCCGGACAAGTGCCAGGCAATGACCATCTTCAACAAGAGAGAGTCTAACCACCTCCCCTTGACATTTAACGGCATTACCATCGCCGAATCCCCCATCATCAACATCCTGGGGGTCACCATTGACCAAAAACTTAACTGGACCAGCCATATAAATACTGTGGCTACAAAAGCAGGTCAGAGGCTGGGTATTCTGCAGCGAGTGACTCACCTCCTGACTCCCCAAAGCCTTTCCACCATCTACAAGGCACAAGTCAGGAGTGTAATGGAATACTCTCCACTTGCCTGGATGAGTGCAGCTCCAAAAACACTCAAGAAGCTCGACACATCCAGGACAAAGCAGCCCGCTTGATTGGCACCCCATCCACCACCCTAAACATTCACTCCCTTCACCACCGGCACACAGTGTCTGCAGTGTGTACCATCCACAGGATACACTGCAGCAACTCGCCAAGGCTTCTTCGACAGCACCTCCAAAACCCGCAACCTCTACCACCTAGAAGGACAAGAGCAGCAGGCACATGGGAACAACACCACCTGCATGTTCCCCTCCAAGTCACACACCATCCCGACTTGGAAATATATCGCCGTTCCTTCATCGTCGCTGGGTCAAAATCCTGGAACTCCCTTCCTAACAGCACTGTGGGAGAACCTTCACCACATGGACTGCAGCGGTTCAAGAAGGCGGCTCACCACCACCTTCTCAAGGGCAATTAGGGATGGGCAATAAATGCTGGCCTTGCCAGCGACGCCCACATCCCATGAACGAATAATAAAAAAAAATGTATAATGTGTTCCTGTTAGCGTAAAAGCAGTATATCTTTCGGTATCAGGCTAAGGACATTGAAACTGGTGTGATCAGTTAAGATGTTCTGATGAGTTTCCTGGTGGCTCAGTTGGTTAAATCAGTATGTAACTGAGTTCTACACATCACAATGTCCCAGGTTTAATTTCTGCTGTGTGCTGATTTCATTCAGTCAGAGTACTGCAATTGGCCTTTGCGCATTTGAGTTAGGGAGAAAATTGTCTGGCCTTTCCGCTCTTTATTGCTCTCCAGTGGTCTCTACTGGAAAGCACGCATGTGTGAACATTGGCTGAGGAAGCATTGGCTGTGGTGCCCCCAAAGTCGAATAGCCTGCCCGTCTCATTGGGTTTTCACACTAGATATTTTCCTTCGAATCAGCATGCCAAATCACTCCTGTAAGCAAGTCTGCACTCCCTACAACCCAGTATTGTTTGCTTGTAGAAAGCCTTGGTGTCAAGCAGAGAGCCCCTGTTACTGTGTGTTTTAAGAAAAAATATTCTCAGGATGCAGGCAATGCTATATTTATTGCCAATCCCTAGTTAAAAGTCAACCATGTAAAGTGGGACTGGAGTTACATGCAGGCCCAACCAAGTTGTGGTGACAAGTTCCCTTCCCCGAAGAACATTAGTAAACCATTTGGGTTTTTACAACATGGTTATTTTACCACAACTTACAAGATTTTTACTCAATTTAATTTTCCAATTTATCACGGTGGCATTTGAACTCACAACCATTAGTCCAGGAACATAACCACTAGGCTATCGTACCCAAGTCTTTACGGTACATAACTTGTCTTCATGTGCTTTCCTCAACTACAAAACTCACAAATGTAGTAAACGATGAGGAGGATAGTAGTTTCAGGAGGACACAGGCAGACTGGTGAAATAGGCAGACACATGGCAGATGAAATTTAACGCAGAGAAGTGTGAAGTAATGCATTTTGGTAGGAAGAATGAGAAGAGGCAATATAAACTAAACGGTACAGTTTTAAAGGGGGTTCAGGAACAGAGAGACCTGGGAGTGTACGTACACAAATCTTTGAAGGTGGCAGGACAAGTTGAGAAGGCTGTTAAAAAAGCTTATGGGATCCCAGGCTTTATAAATAGAGGCATAGAGTACAAAAGCAAGGAAGTTATGCTAAACCTTTATAAAATCACTGGTTAGGCCCCAGCTGGAGTATTGTGTTCAATTCTGGGCATCACACTTTAGGAAAGATGTCAAGGCCTTAGAGAGGGTGCAGAGGAGATTTACTAGAATGGTTCCAGGGATGAGGGACTTCAGTTATGTGGAGACACTGGAGAAGCTGGGGTTGTTCTCCTTAGAGCAGAGAAGGTTAAGGGAAGATTTAGTAGAGGTGATCAAAATCATGAACGGTTTTGATAGAGTAAATAAGGAGAAACTGTTTCCAGTGGCAGAAGGGTTGGTAACCAGAGAAACAGATTTAAGGTGATTGGCAAAAGAACCAGAGGAGAGATGAGGAGAATTTTTTTAATGTAGTGAGTTGTTCTGATCTGGAATGCACTGCCTGAAAGGGTGGTGGAAGCAGATTCAATAGTAACTTTCAAAAGGGAACTGGATAAATACTTCAAGGGGAAAAATGTGCAGGTCTATGGAGAAAGGCCAGGGGAATGGGACTAATTGGATAGCTCTTTCAAAGTGCCAGCACAGGCAGGATGGGCTGAACAGCCTCCTGTGCTGTATCATTCTATGATTCTATGATACAAATTACAGACTTTCCTAATCTCTTAATATCAATAACAGCAACGACGCTCCTTCTGTTCTAACACTGAACACCAAACTGACCTGTGAGCTCCCCGATCTCCGTCAGCTTCAGAATGATTGATGAAGGCAGTCAAATATAAACCACAAGCTCCTGGCTACAGAGCTGTCAGTCAAAAGCACTACAAAGAATTAGGGTCCTACCCCTAGATTTACAGGATAAAGAAAATTGAAGCAGTGTTTGCCCCACACAAATACAGCTGCCATTTACAGTAGTGTTCGAAGGCATATCTATAACCGTCCATAACCACCTATGACTGTCCATACCCATCGGAGACGTCAAGCTGACCAAACTGAATTGAAAGACACCTAGGCAGATAGATAGATATCAGGGAATGTTTCTTAGGGATAACAGGGGAGGCTTTCCACTTTTTTCCCTGTGCCCACCGGGAATTTATGTTAGGACACTGAGCACTGTGAATTTTAAAATTTATGAATGGAAAATGAAGGGTTGGATCTGCAATTTGCCTGTTTGTGCTCCTGGCATATCCCCCCATGTCCTTGAAGGAACTTTTTTTTGTTGCATACCACGACAACAACAACTTGCATTTATATAAACAACAACAACAACTTGCATTTATTTAGTGCCTTTAACGTAGTAAAATATTCCAAGGCGCTTCACAGGAGCGATTATCAAACAAAATTTGACACCAAGTCACATAAGGAGATATTAGGACAGGTGATCAAAATCTTGATCAAATATGGAGGTTTTAAGCAGAGTCTTAAAGGAGGAGAGAGAGGTAGAGATGCAGAGAGGTTTAGGAAGGGAATTCCACAGCTTAGGGCCTAGGCAGCTGAAGGCACAGCGCCAATGGTGGGGCAAAGGAAATCAGGGATGCACAAGAGTCCAGAATTGGAGGAGTGCAGAGACCTTGGAGGGTTGTAGGGCTGGAGGAGAGTACAGAGATAGGGAGGGGTAAAGCCATGGGGGGTTTTGAACACGAGGATGACAATTTTAAAATGGAGGTGTTCGGGGACCGGTAGGTCAGCGAGCACAGGGCTGATGGATGAACAGAACTTGGTACCAGACCATAATGTGTATTCTCTACAACTTGAGGAAGCAGCTAGCACTAACGAACGTTGAAAATGTCCGCCAAATTCCTGTGCAAAGATACATAGGTTTTCTTATTATTGGAAATGTGACTATCACACTGACAAGTGATGAAAGGACACTTGGTGCCATGAGAGAATTGTTGGGGGGAGGCTGGGGAAATAATATTCTGACAAGGTATATCCAATAGTCACACTGTGTAATAATGGGTAAAGAAAATCTAACTACTTACAGTGTACAGTCATGAAACTGTAGATAAAGCAAAGCATCAGTCAAGTTGATCTGACTGAATATTTAGTCCAGTACCTTCCAGCTGTACTATTTTTGGAGCCTGTTAATAACTAAATGCATGTAGTAATATGTAGGGCAATATATAATATTAGCAACCGTAGCTCATCTATTCTAATTAGAAGACATAGAAATTAGATAAGGAGGAGCACAAGGATTCAGCTCCTTCAGTGCCAGTCTAAAATTAATACCTCAAAAAAAATTCACGCATACACAGAATGCAACCTCGGATATTAAAACCTGGAAATGACTTGCTGATATTAGCAGATCCACATTCAACACATCTGTGTGCCATGATGCCTCTGAGTCAGATGGTCATGGGTTCAAGCCCCACTCCAGAGACTTGAGCACATAATCTAGGCCAACACCGTCGGAGGGGCCGCCATTCGGATGAGACGTTAAACCAAAGCCCCATCTGACTGTTCATCTGAATCCATTGCATTAATCGAAGATCGGGGGAGTTTCCCTGGTGTCCTGGCCAACATTCCTCCCTCCACCAAGAACAGATTGACTTGTCGTTCATCTTATTTGCTGTTTGTGGGACCTTGCCGTGTGCAAATAGGCTGATACTTTTGCCTGCATAATGACAGTGTCTGCATTCAGAATCACTCCATCAGCTGTAAAACGCTTTGGGTCATTCTGAGGATGTGACGAGGGGCTGTAGAAATGCAAGTTTATTCTTGTTCAGTATTTTAATAGAGAAACTAATTCATTTAAAATTTACAGGTTAATATAGATGAATATCAAATGAGCGTATTAAGCATTTGTATGTTAATATCGCAAACAATTATTTCCAGGCTGGACATCCCAAAAATTTCTACCTTTGTGAAGTTCTTTTCATTGCAATTCTTCTTTGGTCACAACACAATGACATACGTCACATTCATGCTGCACAGTGTACCTGATATAGTGCGTGTATTGTGTCCAGTATAGTGTGTATATTGTGCATGGTATAGTGTGCCTAATATAGTGTGTATAATACACATGGTGTAGAATGCATGGTATATTGATGTATTGTGCATGACATAGTATCTATGATATAATGGTATATTGCGCATGGTGTAGTATGCATGGTATGGTGGTATATTATGCATGATATGGTGTATATAGTATAGTGGTATATTGCGTGAGGTATTTTGTGTATGGTGTAATGGTATATCGAGCGTAGTATAGTATGAATGGTATAGTGGTACATCATGCATGGTATTAGTGTGTATGATATAGTGTGCACAGTATGGTGGTATATTGCGCATGGTATAGTGTGTATGGCACAGTGGTATATCGCACACGGTATAGTGTGTATGATATAGATGTAGTGCGCATGGTGTAGTGGTATATCGCGCATGGTATAGTGTGTATGGCATAGTGGTGTATTATGCATGGTATAGTGTGTATAAAGTGCCATGGAGCATTTTACATTAAAGACACTATATAAATGCAAGTTGTTGTTGTCTATTGTGCATGGTGTAGTGTGTCTAGTATAGTGGTATATTGTATACGATATAGTGTGTATAATATAGTGGTATATTGTGCATGGTGTAGTGTGTCTAGTATAGTGGTATATTGTATACGATATAGTGTGTATAATATAGTGGTATATTGTGCATCGTATAGTGGTATATTGTGCATGGTGTAGTGTGTCTAGTATAGTGGTATGTTGTATACGATATAGTGTGTATAATATAGTGGTATATTGTGCATCGTATAGTGGTATATTGTGCATGGTGTAGTGTGTCTAGTATAGTGGTATATTGTATACGATATAGTGTGTATAATATAGTGGTATATTGTGCATCGTATAGTGGTATATTGTGCATGGTGTAGTGCGTATAGTATAGTGGTATCATATTGGCACAGCATTGGAGGTGGCCATTCGGCCCATCGTGCCGGCTCTTTGAAAGAGCTATCCAATTAGTCCCATTCCCCTGCTCTTTCCCCATAGCCCTGCAAATTTTTTCCCTTCAAGTATTTATCCAATTTCCTTTGAAAGTTACTATTGAATCTGCTTCCACCACCCTTTCAGGCAGTGCATTCCAAATCATAACAACTTACTGAATAAAAAAATGTTTCCTCATGTCGCCTCTGGCTCTTTTGCCGATCACCTTAAATCTGTGACCTCTGGTTACCGACCCGTCTGCCACTGGAAACAGTTTCTCCTTATTTACACTGTCAAAACCGTTCATGATTTTGAACACCTCTATCAAATCACCACTTAACCTTCTCTGTTCTAAGGAGAACAATCACAGCTTCTCCAGTCTCTCCACATAACTGAAGTCCCTCATCCCTGGTACCAGTCTAATAAATCTCTTCTGCAGATATATAAATACATAAATCTCTCTAAGGCCTTCACATCCTTCCTAAAGTGTGGTGCCCAGAATTGAACACAATGGTATATTGTGCATGATAAAGTGTGTTTGTTATATTAGTGTATTGAGCATGGTATAGTGTATATAGTGTAGTGGTATATTGTGCATGATATAGTGTGTTGTTATCTTGGTATAATGCACATGATATAGTGTGTATGGGTATAGTGGTATATTGTGCATGGTATAATGTAGTGGTGAGTGAGCATTGCTTAGTGTGTGTGGTTGTGGACTGATTCTGTGATTGATTCCAGGGAGTGACCGTGGTACTGGTGTGTTGCGTCGTCCTCACTGTCTCATTACCCAGCGGGTTTTGGTTGTGTTAGCGAGGCTTTGATGGGTTCTTCCTATTGAAAGTGCAGCCTGCCGTTTGTCCAGAAGACTGTCAAAAAAAAAAAGTTCAGCTATAAAGAATACAAATCCAACAAAAGGGATTTAATGAACACTGAAATATTCTCAAACACAGGGCAAAATATCTTATTTCTGATCAGCTACGAAATATGCTGGGTTAGTAATATTATGCAGTCATATGGGCTCCTAGTAATATCTGCACATCCTGTTAAGGTGCGACTTTGCAAACTTGCAAAGATTTCCTAGACAACATTCCCACTTTGGCAAAGTCCAGCACAGAAGTAGATATTAATCCCACTTTACCACATCACCCCTGTGCTCCCGGTCTGGCAATACTTTGAATTTAAAATTCTCCTCCTGGTGTTCAAATCCCTCCATGGCCTCGCCCCCTCCCTATCTCTGTAACCTCCTTCAGCCATACAACCCTCCCAGATATCTGCATTTCTCCAATTCTTGCCTCTTGCGCATCCCCGATTTCCTTCGCCCCACCATTGGCTGCCGTGCCTTCAGCTGCCCAGGCCCTAAGCTCTGGAATTCCCTCCCTAATCCTCTTCGCCTCTCCACCTCTCTCTCCTCCTTTTAAGACGCACCTTAAAACCTACCTCTTTGACCAAGCTGTTGGTCACCTGTCCTAATAGCTCCTTATCTGGCTCCTGTGAAGCGCCTTGGGACATTTTACTACTTTAAAGATGCTATATAAATGCAAGTTGTTGTTGTACAGTACGTTTAATTTACAGGAGTAAGTGGTACTGTTAAACAGGCTCTGAAGAGTTGCGTCATTGCGGGAAGATCTAGGTTTGCTCCTCGAGACAGCTCTCAGCCGGGCCGCTAAAATTGGCCTCAGTGCCCTTGGATGAGGGAGGGGGAATGAAATCCGAGCGGGTTTAACTGCTCCTGATTGCTGTCCTGTCATCCCTGGTAGAAGTGTATGTGAATGGATGTGAGGTGAGGACAGGACCAGGCTTGGTGATGGCCCCCCCCCCCACCGTAGGCCGGGGGAAGGGAGACAAGGAGCACACGTCCTCCGCAGATCGTTATGGCGTGCTTCAAATTCTAAAATTGCCCCCTACCCCCTGGACTCTTTATACGTGGTGATACCTCTGCCTCCTACAGTCAGACAACCTGTTGAATTTGGGCAGGAGGATGGTGGTGGGGGTGGGGGGCGTACGACAGAGGGTGTCTGCCAGCTGTAGGACCGTACCCCAAAAAGAGTTAACCCCTTCCGGGCAAGAGGGGAGAAAATTGGGGAAAATAGATATTCGCTAGTTAGAAGGTTGTAAAGCCTCTGCTTCAGAATTTCTTCACTAGTGCCATTTAACGAAGGAACGTCTGTGACTGTCACAAAATATTCATCGCCACATGACCGCCCTTTAAAATGTAAGGGCTCTTACAGACTGGAATAAGTTGATGATCAGTTTGCAGGGTCCAACATTTTTCAGTGTTGCATTGCAAAGGAATCTGAATTGCATCTTGGACACTTAACCTTATCCTGACTATTTCAATACCATGCATACCACAGTCTAAAGGCATCTGTTGACATGTGAGA